>NC_059178.1:5033430-5348430 GCF_019923935.1 Bubalus bubalis | reverse complement strand
GTCCGACTCTGTGCAACACCATAGACGGCAGCCCACCAGGCTCCCCCGTCCCTGGGATTCTCCAGGCAGGAACACTGGAGCGGGTTGCCATTTCCTTCTCCAATGCATGAAAGTGAAAAGTGAAAGTGAAGTTGCTCAGTCGTGTCCGACTCCTAGCGACCCCATGGACTGCAGCCTTCCAGGCTCCTTCGTCCATGGGATTTTCCAGGCAAGAGTACTGGAGTGGGGTGCCATCGCCTTCTCCGCAGCAACAACAAACACACTTAAAACAAACACACTTAAAATAGAGACACTGCCATAGCAGCACCTTGAGGGGACTTTTCTGGTGGTCCAGTGGTTAAGACTCTGCTTCCACTGCAGGGGGTGCAGGTTCGACCCCTGCTCAGGGAACTAAGCTCCCATATGCCCCATGTGGCAAGGCCAAAAGGTAAATAAATAAACAGAAAGAATGCTTTCAAAGCCTATTTATTTTTGTGGTTGATTAATTTATCCTACCTACCATATACAGGGTAAGGTTTTATTCTTAAAATTATCTTTCAGAAGAGAAGGTGGTGTTTTATATTCAAATCCTTAAACATTCTCATAATATGGAACATTATCTCAACAACTTTTCCTTTGAGCAATAACATAATGTTTGGGGAAGATAACCTTACTTTAGCATGAACAATTTCAAAGAAGGCAAAATTGGGATTCTTATAGAAAATGTTCGATGGAAATGATTAAAAAAAAAGAAGAAGAAGGAGGCAAGGAAATTTTATGCAAATTTGGGTAATTATTCCTGAAGGTTTAATGATCACTTAACATTTAAGATCCTTTAAGAAGCAATACAGTAAGTATTCTATTGTGAAAACTGAGTATATACCTAAGGAATGAATAAAAAAGTCAACAGCCCTAGGGCTATTTGGGTATTTAAGGTAACTGCGAACACTGGGTATCTGTGAGGAGGAAGAAAATTTCCAAGGCAAATTTAAATTTCTGGACACAGATTCTAAAAGTGCTGTATTTCAAAAGAACTTGGCACAGAGGAGAGATGACAAACTCCTTGTGAGGGCTCCAGCCATAAGCAAGACAGTGACATGGAGGATGCACCAGAAAAGTTCAAATGAAGATTTCATGAAATGTGAGAGCAGGGAAAAAAGAATTTTTTCTTAAATTAACACATTACTATTATATGCTTTTGACCATATAAAGTATTGGAAGTATTATAAGGCCCTAAAATGTTTTGTGTTCAAATTAAACTGGATCAGATAAGATGCTGGAGTAGAGGGACAGGGACGTCACCTTTCTCGTGAACACATCAAAACTAAATACTTGAAAAAAAAAACCCTTACTGGCAAGTTGGAGGACTGTCTAATGTTTAGGGCCCCTCTATGTGCAGAAGAGTGGACACAGCAGGTTTAAGACTTCCATCCTTGGAGGCCTGTTTACACAGCGGGCTGTTGGCTGGCAACAGGAAACAGATTTTGGAAGGGCTTCCTGGTTCCTTATTTCTTATTCTCTGATAAGAATGACTCATTGTGCCCAGCTGTTTGTGTAAAACAATATGGTTTATACTGACTACCCAGATTCCTTTAAGGAGTCTGGGATTTTGGTACACGCCAGGCAGACAGTGCCTACATGGCCAGACCGCAATAAAACCCAGGTAATGAGTCTCTAATGAACTTTCCTAGAGAGCCAACATTTCACATGGGCTGACACAGATTGTCACTGGGAGGATTCAGTGGGTCTGTTGTGAGTGACCCCACTGGGAGAGGACTCTTGGAAGCTCATCCCTGGTTTTCTCTGCACTTTGCCCCATGAACCTCCTTCCTTTGCTATCTTGCTTTGTAATAGGTGATACTTATCATAGTAAGTCCTAACTATGAGAACAATTATAGACTGAATTCAAGTCTTCCTCATGAATCATCAATACTGGGAGTGGTCTTGGAGATAGACCTTTGACTCATCTTACACCTAAACTTGCCTTATATTTGGACTTACACAGTATATTTTGGGGGATAAAGGTTTGCTTTTAAGAGAACTATCCCTGTGGGAAATTAACAGCAGTAAAATCAATCCTACATTGACTTCAAGGGCTTATCTAAGACTCCCTAGTTTCCCAGCTGATGACTCTATAGGGTCATCAACTCAGGCATCAACTCAGGGCACCCTACAACTGGGGTTCACATTCCCAGACAGAGTCTCCTATTAGAAATGTGGCATTTCTGAGACAAGGTGAAGGACTCTCTTCTCCCCCACCTTGTGAATTTTTCTACTTGGCCCACAGAGGTAAAATTTCTTTGCATTAGAAAAACGTACAAGAAAACTAGAGCAGAAGATAGCAATCTACCAAAACAGAAAATAAATACCGTATAAACCATGTAGTTCATCAAGTAATCAATTTTAGTTCTTTTAAATCTGGTTTTCCCACTATTCTTCATTATTTTAGAGTCAGCACCTAGAAATAAAAAATTCAATCTGATCAACAATTGGGAAAATCAATTCACTAGCATGTCAATAAAATAACTCTCTTGGGTTTCAATAGAGAAAGGACAATCAATTTCCTCATTTACATCTTTAATGAGCCTACAGATCAATTTCCCAAGAGACTTCAAAAGTACCTGCAAAAATGACCAATCCATGGCAGAAATCGGTGTTCCTGATGACACAACCACGTAATAAAATTTTATCAGCATCCAAAGGAAAACTCGTGTTTTTCCAAAATAGTGTTCCTGTAAACTTATCTAGTCGGTTATTCGGTTCCTCACATTCAATAAAACCTTTTAAAAGAGATATGATTCACATAAGTACTCACTTATGAAAGATTTTCTGGTTTTAATTAATATGCAGACTGAATCAAGCAATGAAAATTTAATACAAAGTAAGACATGTTAGGGCTTTCCTGGGAGCTTAGTGGTAAAGAACCCCCCTGCCAATGTAGGAGACGCAGGCTTGACCCTGGGTCGGGAAAATCCCCTGAAGAAGGAAGTGGCAACGCACGCCCGTATTGTTGCCTGGAGAATTGCATGGACAGGGGAGCCTGGTAGGCTACAGTCCACGGAGTTGCAAAGGGTCGGACACAGTTTAGTGACTAAACAACAACAAAAAGACATATTTGCACAAACCATCAAATGTTGCCAATGAATTTTCTTCTTGGAGATACTGGTGTGTGCTTTCAAGTGCCATTTTGAACTTTAAGTTGGTTTCTCTAAAGGGAAAGCAAAAAAGAATTACATGAACAAATTTCAGAGTTGGAAAAGGAATATAAAGAACACTGTACGAAGTAACATTAGGTATACCAGGAAGTGAAAGCTAAATAATCAGCCTTTTCTGTTTTCAAACTCTCTGTTCTCCTTGGAACTTCAGCTTTGGATGAAGTTATCCCCTGAACTAGAAAAAAACTCCTGACCCAGGAAACGTTGGCCCCCTTTTACTGTCAGTTACTATGAGGCAACCTGGGTAGGCCCGAGGCACCCAGAAGCTTCCTGTCTCTCTCCTTACTAACTTAAGCCTTACCACCAGCCAAGACTACCAAACTGCTACTTAAAACTTTCTTTCTAACATTTAATCACACTAAGATAATTCTAGGATACATATTTGTTACAGAAAGGGTCAAGACTCTACCAACTTAATATTGCCCAGAGTGAATAACAGGATCCTTTGAAAGATGAATTCTATCTAAGGAAGGAGGTGGTCACCTTACCCCCAGTACTGAGCACATTCCCCCCACCCCCCCACCCCCACCCCCACACAGTGGAAGGCAAAAGACAGGCAAGAGGACCCCCAGGGCCAGGCTGGGCACATGCACTCTGGGGAACAAGCCAAGCTTCCTGCGGCGAGTCACTTATTTCAAGCCCCATGAAGACGGACTGGGGATTCCCATCTACTAAGAAGTGGACCAGCAGTTCTCAACTTTCCATTCTGTTTGCTCCGACAGGAGTTTATCTTTGCAAAACTTAATGATCTCTCACTTGTGGGAATAAGAGCTGTTTTACAGTTTAGGTTGAATGATCAACCTACTGACTTATAGACCTTGTTTTTACTCAGATGATCTCAGTCTCCATAGAAGCTTATGCTCATTGTGGGTGTGAGAAAGGGGTTGATGTCAAGAGAGGAACACAGGCAGCAGCCTTGGGGGTGAGCAGAGGGGAGCAGCGCCCCAACTCTGCCACCCGCTGTGTGATCTTGGGTAGGCTACCTCACCTCCAGGGCCTCAGTTTCCTCATGGGTTACGTCAAGGTGATAACACACATCTCATAGGGTTGCTGCAAAGATTAAATGAGGAACTTCCCTGGTGGTCCAGTGGCTGGGACTCCACGTCTTAGATGCCGGGGGCCTGGGTTGGTCCCTAGTTGGGGAACTGAATCTTACATGCTGCAGCTAGGACCCAGTGCAGCCCAATAATAAGAAAGAATACTGATTTTTTTAATTAAAAAAAAAAAGATTAAATGACCTACCATGTAAAACTAATGTAACCCAGCCGGTATTCCATAAATGTACTGAAAACTGGTCAAAATGGTCCAAAAAATCCTTTCAAGTGGTAGCATAGTAACAAAAAACCAGCAAAGGGAGAAAACTGTTCTACTGGCAAAGACTTTAAAAATCTATTTTTTTTCCCCCCCGAAATAGTTACTAGCAGCCGTTTGTCAGTCTGACACTGCTCAGCAGCTGGTAAAGGGCTCAGGCACACATTCTGTAATCAGAGCTTTACTTTCCCTGAAAGATAGGCGCGCAAATACAGAATAAGGTAAAGAGAAGCTGGTCTACTAGGGAGTCGGACCACTGCCGTCTTCTCGCTTGTCCTACCAGTTCTGACTAGGGAAAAAGGCAAAGACAACGAGAGCTGGTCTCCTACAAGGAGAGGTTGCTGGGCATCCAGTGGGTAGAGGTAAGGCCAAACCTCAGGGCTTCCTGTCCAAGTGCACAAGTTTCACGTAACAACAGTCAGCCTTCCAAAGGTGAGCTTCCCAACCTGCCCGCCTAAGACCCACTCACCCATCCAGTTCGGCCGTTTCCACGTAGCAGAGGCTGTTAGGTTCGGAGCTCGACAGCAGCAGGATGTCAGCCTGTTTGAAACAAAACACACCAGTAACACAGAGACCCCCACGCCCGAGGCTGAATAGAATGCCAGTCAGATGGAAGGATAAGGAATGGGACAGCAGTGCTTGAGCCCACTTACTGGGATGAAGTCATTTTTTTTCAGGCGAATGACATCTCCGACTTGAATGTCTTTCCACTTGGCAACTTTGAACCTGAATGTAGAAAAGAATGATAGTTCAGTGGCACTCTTCAAGTTACTGGCAGGGGATTTGGATTACCCTGTCTGGGAGCCAAAAATTCTGGGAAAACATGTATATCCCAGGGGAAGGTCAGCCAGAAGGTCAGCCAGCTGATGATTAAGGGGTCATGAGAATCATCTTCTCCTCTGGAGGAAGAAACAAAGGCAGTGCTAACTTTGATGTGTTCCTTTCCCTCCTGCATTGCATGATCGGGGGTCAGTGGGGGCGCCTTAAATGTGCAGGAAGGAGACATGTGCCACCCCTCTGTTTTTGCTCATGTCCTGTGTTCCCAGCCCCTCGGCTTCCTTCCACTCAGTTATCCATTGCCTGCTGATCCCAGGAGAGGGAAGCATTATGGACCCCACATGGCCATCTGGAATGCTCATGATACTTTGGTTTTTATACACATTTGGCTGCATTGGGTCTTAGTTGCAGCACTCGGGATCTTTGATCTTCGTTGCAGCATGCGGGATATTTAGTTGTGGCATGCAGACTCTTAGTTGCAGCATCTGGGATCTGTTTCCCCAACCAGGGATCAAATCTGGGTCCCCTGCATTAGGAGCCCAGAGCCTTAGCCATGGGACCACCAGGGAAGTCCCCAACTCTAGTTCTTAACTTGTCTCCTCTCTAGTGTTTAAACTTATCTTTTTAATGAGTGTATCACTTTTCAAATAAACCTCATAAGAATATTGATAAAATAAAAAGATTGCTTCCTTTGGTATTAAATTCTCCCGGAAACACCCATTTGACTGTCTAACAAATGAACATTTAAAAAAATTTTAAATATAGTATGGCAGACCTCACAGATACTGCAGATGATGAGATTTCAACATAACTAATTCTAATAAAACTCAGCTCATAACAAGAAAGATGAAAACAAAATGCTCTGAAAGCCCAGTGAAGGGAGAGACCACTGTAGCTGGGGATTCCTGAAGGGTTTCAGGACATTTGGGCAAATCGCTGGGGGACAGCGGAGATGGGGTCGCACACTCCAGGCTGAAGGAAACCCAGGAGGATTAAGGACTCAGCCCTCCAGCAGGCAACTGCCTGGACTCCAACCTGGGGACAGCCTTGTCTCGGGAAGTGGAGAAGGCCTTTACAAGGAAGAGGTTCACGCGCCGTTAGACTTCCAAGTTCAACTAGTTATCTCTAAGGTTGCTTCTAGATGTATTTGTATATTACATCCTTGGATGAAAAGTCACACGTTCAGAAAGGCACAGTACCTGCCATCCTTGATGACGTCACACGTCCTATTGTTGACTTCCTTGTCCATTTTATGGCGCGCCTTGAGAGGAGGGATGGGGAAAGGTTATTTTAATCATCTCAAAATGGCCAGTATGAATGCCACTAGAAAATACGCTTGCAGCGGTGAGAAGGTGGTTGCATGAGCAATCCTTACCACATCATCCACAAGGTCTTTGATGGCCGTGATGCCCAGCACCACAAGCAAGGGCACCAGCGTGGTGTACCACGCCAGGGTCGAGATTTGAGGGATTGCCTGAAAGAGATTGAAAAATGGCAGACATGTGTGCCCAGGAAGACACGGCAGAGCTATAGGCAACCGCTAACGTTAAGCCTAATCTCCACCATCATCCAGCTGGCATCCTGCACAGCAGGCATGGGAAGGTGCCAAAGCATCCAGCTAACCCTTCTCCTGCCTCTCTCTCTAGCTTCTGGCTTCCTGGAACGGAGCCTCGAGACAGAGACACGTTACAGAAAAACCCACACCAACTTTTCGGCCAACCCAATACTAATCTCGCAGACTACAAGAATTACGTGAAGGAACAGTGCAAGGAAAGGGCTAAGGCTGTTACCGGTACCCGCACCTGGATCGCTGTGCCTTCAGGAAAGATAATCAAGGTGTGGGGAGATGGAGGGAGGAAGTTCATTTCCCACGTTACTGTGCCTATAGTAAGGCAGAACGCCCCTTTTCCTTCTGGAAGGAAGGAAGGGAAAGCGGCCCACTCGTCATGCAGCAGCACTGTAAACTTGGCAGTGTTTCTCTCTACACGAGCCTGTCTCTAATGCCCCGCTCGATAAGACCACACCTTATGATCAAGTCAGCAGGTCTCAGATTCCTCTAAACCTGTTGAGGGTCTAGCTCTCCCTCCTGAGTCTTCCCTCCACCCATGCGTCCGCCATCTCCACTCAGACACACAGGTTACAGTTTCCCAAAACTACACTGGGTGAATCCCAGCAGGTGAGACTATTCTCCAAATCAAATGCTTGACATAAAGAATCTGACGAAACCAAGTGGAGATGCCATCCTTTGTAACCGGCACATCAAGTGCTAAAGGTAGAAACTCTGAGTGGCAACTAGAGGGTATATAGTTTCTTTGATTGTAAAACAGTTCCTAGACAGATAAAAGTAATGCTCTCCAGATAAAGTGGACTTCTTGCCCCAAGTAGGAGGAAAAAAAGTGTAAAACCAGTGTAAAACCAGGTCAGAAAAATAATTATGAGAATTGTGAGCAAAATCCTAATAAAAATCAATAACCTTTTGGCAACTAAATAAAAAATAAAAGCCAAGCATAAAAAATAGATTTAATTTTAAGGTACAACTGTTTCACAAAGTGAACATTTGAACTTGACTCACTTTAGGAAAACCAGTTTCAACAATGACATCAATATGTTTTAACTGACATCAGTATGAAACTGAACTTTTTAAAATACAGAATTAAAATAACATCCGCATTTGCTCAGGTTCATAACACTGTTCATGAACTGATTCTGGGTATTAGTCACACTGTCTTACATCTAGAACCCAGATGACCATATAGAAAACTTTCAAGATTATTTGTATTTTATGTACAATTTAAACACTAACAACCTGAATGTTACTGAGTCATTGTAACTCAAAACGGATTTAAGATATCAAAGGGTATTATTACCTGTAAGATGAGAAGGACCAGGAAATAGAAATTGGCCGCTCTCTTAAACTGCTCAAACAAATTCATTGGTAGAAAGGTCAACGCATTGTACTTGTATGTTTTAATTGCATTATTCTGTTGGAAAAAATGAGAAAATCATTCTAAAAGGTCCCACACTTACCACAATACACAATGTATGAAGTGAAAGTGAAAGGCACCCAGTTGTGTCTGACTCTTTGTGACCCCAAGGACTATACAGTCCATGGAATTCTCCAGGCCAGAATACTGGAGTGGGTTGCCACTCTCTCCCCCAGGGGATCTTAGCAACCCAGGGATCAAACCCAGGTCTCCCGCATTGCAGGCAGATTCTTTACCAGCTGAGCCACCAGGGAAGCCCAAGAATACTGGAGTGGGTAGCTTATCCCTTCTCCAGGGGATCTTTCTGACCCAGGAATCTAACCGGGGTCTCCTGCACTGCAGGCAGATTCTAAACCAGCTGAGCTACCAGCGAAGCCCAGACAAAAATCAGCCCTATGGCCTACAGGCACACAAGGCTATGATTTGTTTGAAAGATACTGAGATTTTCTTTAAGTTTTTACTTCTAACTGGGCCTCAAAATGACGCCTTGGAGGCTTATGTCAGAGTCACAAGACACAGAGATTTCACCTCTAAGGTCTCTGTGGCAACTCTCACTGTGACCAAACAGATCCTGCTGTTGGGTTCCTTGATCCTTAGAGCCTCTTAGAAAACAGGGCAAAGATGAGTAGAAAATGAGACGTGTCAACATGGGTGGAAAAGGAACATTCTTGTAAGAGCAATGGAGGGTGTGTAAGAGTAAAAGACACAGGTGTGGGTTGAATTGTGTGCCCCCCAAAGATACAGTCAAGTTCTGACCCTGTGACCTGCGATGGTCAGCTTACTGGCTTGGCCAAAAAGTTCATTTGGGTTTCCCCATCAGATGGGACAGAAAAATCCGAACGAACTTTTTGGCCAACCAAATATTAGAAATATGGTCTTTGCCAAGGTGATCAAGTTACAGTGAGGTCATGCTGGATTAAGGTGGATTAAGGCCTAATCCAGTGATTAGGCCTGCTGGCCTTTGTAGAGGAAAATTGGGCACAGAGAAACATACAGGGAGACAGAGACTGGAGTGGTGTGTGGCTAAGAATCACCAAGGTCTGTTAGCCAGAAACCAAGGAGAAATCTGCAGCAGTCTCTCCCGCGGATCCCCCAGAAGGAATCAGCCCACTGACACCTTGATTTTAGACTTTGGGCCTTTTCAAATTGTAAAAGAATAAATTTCTGTTGTCCTACACCACCCAGTGGGTGGTATTCTGTGGAGCAGTCCCAGGAATCTAACAGACAACATATCAGCCCAGACTTAGCTCATGTTCTTTATATTTCAATGGTAATAAGCATTTTGGGGGCTAAAATATCTTCAAAGTCTCTGAATCCATCACAGGCCAAGGATGGAGAGATAAGTTACCAAGATTCCTTTCAAACTCTTTTTACTGTCAAAAAGCGAGGCATCTGTGATATTACTGTACGCTCTTTTATAAAATTTTTTAAAAAGAGCTCTGTATATTCAGAGGGAAAATTTCAATCCACTTTGTTTTGTTTCACACTGCCCCATACACCCTTAGGGAGGTCATCTTAACGCAATGAGAAAAAAGGACATTCTAGGAAATCTAAAATAAGACACAAATGGGCCTATGTGTGACACAGAAGCAGACTCACAGACAGAGAGAGCAGACTTGGGACCGCCAGGGAGAAGGGACTGGGAGTGTGCAGCTAGCAGATGGAAACTGTTACATACAGGACGGGTAAACAACGAAGTCTTATTCAATGTCCTGGGATAAACCAGAATGGAAAAGAATTTTTTAAAGAAATATATATATATATATGTATATATGTATAAACTGAATAACTTTGCTGTATAGCAGACATTGATACAACATTGTAAAAAATGACATTCTAGAGAACTAACAATGACTGTCAATGGCCCCAGGCCAGGGGTTACCTGGAAGACAGGTGTCACACAAAGCGAGTAAGCATCATGGCTATTGGGGGAAAAAAACTGGCCTTTAATAAAGCTAACTAATTAAAATCAACTTACCGCATATTTGCTCTCCTTAATGCAAAAGAATACTGTGTTCATAAACTGAGGTTGTTCGTGGAAGCGTCGATCATTGGCTTTGACTTGCCATGTACAGTCTTTAAAAAAGAAAGAGAAAATTAGCCTGTTGCTATGGGTTGAATTATGTCTTTCCTAGATTCACACATTAAAGCTCTGACCCCATCCCGTACCTCAGAGTATGACCTTATTTGGGAACAAGATTCACTCAGATGCAAGTTAAAGTAGGGTCATTAGAGAGGACCCTAATCCAATATGATTGTTGTCCTTAGAATAGAAGGAAACCAGGACTCAGAGATGCCCATGGAGGGAAGACAGTCAAGCCAAGGAGAGAGGCCTGGAACAGACCCTTCGCTCACAGCCCTCAGAAGGAATCAACACACCTCAACACACCGATCTCAGACTTCTAGCCTCCAGGACTGTGACATAACACACTTCTGCATTCAAGTCACCCAGTTGGTGGTAATTTGTTAGGGCAGCCTCAGCAAACCAATGACCATGTTATAAATTGACCACTGTTCATAGAACATTTGATTCTAAAAGAAAATCCTCATTTAAACATGGCCTGAACAAAAACCCCAGAGCCCCACAAGGTCACAGCTAAATTAAGTTAAATTATTTCTTCAAACATTTACTTGGTTTATAAATTGCGTGTGTGTGTGCTGTCGCTTCAGTTGTGTCCGATGCTTTGCGACCCCATGGACTGTAGCCCACCGCGCTCTTCCATGGGATTCTCCAGGCAAGAAGACAGGAGTAGGTTGCCATGCCCTCCTCATTCTATTTTATGGTAATCTGCAAATTGTTAACAGTTTCATTTGGCTCTCAGATGACTTGTGACATATCCCTGGTCACCAGTGTTCTAGAACACCTCTGAGAACTGCTGTTTGAAAATTCAGGAAGGTTGAAAAGAAAAATACTTAAGATTCCTTAAAAAGGGAGAAATGACCAATGAGAAGGGATAAAAACCAAAGTCAGAAATGCTCAAGAGGAAAGAATAAGCCACCCTGTTCATGCGCTGGATTCTTCGCCCCCTTTGTGGCTTCTTAAATTTGCTTCATAATTAAGTCCTCCAGCCAACGGTTCCTGTCTCCACACGACCCCCTCACCTTCAGCCCGATTTGATTGGGATGCTTCAGATTGAAGGTGGTATCTGACCTCAAGTAGGGCAGTAGAGGTCTATCAGAAATGACCTTGGTCTCTTCATTTTACACTGTGAATAATACCTTGGAGAGCTTGGAGAAAGTAACTGGTGTCTTCGTCTGCTGCACCCTGAGCTTAACTACAGCAGCATCTATAGTTAATTTCAGAAATTGGATTGCTGTCAAGTAATCAAAATAACTATTTCTAACCGAGTTCCTCATTTGGCCCAATTCAGACAAATTCGGCCTAATTTCAGTTGGCAAAGTAACCGATTCCTTTTCCTGATGCTTTCCTGAGTTTCATGCTAATTGCTTGAGGAGTAGTTCAATGAGAGACCATAAAGAAAGTGAAAATGGGTTCTGTGGTCAAACACATTTGTGAAACACAGTATCCAACATCCTCCTCTTGGACATTCAATGGACCCACTGGTGTATTAAAGTCTCTGAGAAATCCTATAGTAAAGAACTTATTTAATTCAATCTTTTCAAAATTAATGTGACCAGGGCACATTTTTAAAAAATATCACAGAACACCTATTAATATCGTTTGAGAAGTGTTGTGTTAAGCATATGCCTTTAAGAAAGGAGGCAAAATAGCACTTGGAAATATTTACGTTTTGGATCAAACATTTACTAAGTACTCAGTTAAAACAGAGAACCTTCCTGGACACTTGGACCCCAAGGCTAATTTATAGAAAAAGTAGAAATCTTGTACCGTTTTCTAGAATGGAAATATTGACCAAGAAAAGAGAAGTAATATACTAACCAACAAAAAAATGTCACCTTCACCTGATGACCCTTTGGTTAAAAGCAAGAAGGAAATTAATTCCCAAGGGTTGTACCTACTAAAACCATCAATGCATTTACCATCAGCCACCGGCTCAAAATCACCTGGAAAACATGTATTTAATACATATAAGTATGGCTACATGATGCTGGGTGTTCTCATGGTCACCAAGTCCTTTGATCATCACCATCTGGCAGAGAAAGTCAGTTTTACCTGACCCCTCATTCTGAACTCTTGATTATGGACAACTCTGCAACTAAAAAGCTGTATTGGTTGGTACAGACTACAGCAAACCAGCAGAGTTAAATGATCAAAAGTTTTAGCATCAGAAAACAAACAAAAAGCAACCCAAGAGGGAAATGGGTAAAGGACAAATAGATCATTCATACAAAGAGAAATTCAATGGCTCTTAAAAATATGAAGATACCCAAGTTCATCAAAAAACAAGGACAAATTCAATGAGGTACCCATTTTTATCCCACAAAGGCAAAATAAACAGGCCCTCTTAGGTGGTCTCTGCAGAGAACAAGTTGGCCACATCTATCAAACCTCAACACAGACATGCTCACTGAGTGTGTGTACACTCTTGGATAAAGAAATAATATATCTCAGGGCTATTCAATGCAGCCCTGTTTATCAGGGAGATTAGAAACAGCCTAAATACCACTATGAGCAGCTGGTTAAATATCCACACAATGAAAGTCCTTGTGGTCCACAAACAAGAATGAGGTGGCTTTACATGTACATCAGGACAGGGGAGATCATCAAATTACCCTGACTGTGCAGGCATGAGTGCACAGAATGAGCGCACAGTAGGGATGCCGGCATGCACACACACTTGCACATGTGTGACTATGTGTATATGTATCTATGGTTATGTAAGGTCTCGTGTTTGTAAGTATTCTTTGCAAAAAGTGGGGTCTGTGTATCTCCAGAAGGACACAGGAGAAATGGCCAAGAGCAGAGACAGAAGAGGCAGGTGGGAGTTCATCTTCACTCTGCACCCTTTTATCAATACTATGTGCAATAGTGCAGCCCTTTATCAATACTATTATCTTGGGGGGAAAAATCATTTGTAATTCCCTTTATTGGATGACAATAAATATGTTTATAATAGGTTAATTAAATAATAAATAGATTTAAATCAATATATGTAAGTTGCTCAATTTTCTTATGGTCAGGATGCCATTATGTTTAATTTTTTGAAAATATTACTCAAGGGAATTCCCTGGCAGTTCAGTGGTTAGGACTCCAAGTTTTTGCTGTCAAGGGCCCAGGTTCAATCCCTGGTTGGGGAAATTAGATCCCGCAAGCCATATGGTGCTGCCAAAAAAAAAAAAAGTCAATAAAAAAAATATTATCCCGAAAGGCAACGGGATGGTGAATGGGAATAAATCAAGAGGGGAGAAGACAGGAAAAGATGGAAACCTGTGCAGTCATGGGGAAGAAACACACCTACATTCAACAATGAGTAAATCTTAAAAGTATCTTTGAATAAGTCCACATACACGCACAAATGTTGCATTCCATTCCAAATCAAACATGTGACTAAGGCTGCAAGCTGCACGCAGCCGTCTCGGTTGGAGAGGAAAATAGAGCCCCGTCACACAGGCCTGAGCTGCCAGGGGAAGCAGGTGGAATCAGATCCCAGGGTAGGGCAGTCTTCCACAGGGATGGAGGCGGGACTGAGAGGAGGAAACAGCAGCCGCGGGAGGAACCCACTGTTTTCAGCCTAAATTGCTGGCCCTCAGCAAAGTGTCCAAACTCTTCAGCACAGCCACCGCCCACCCATCATCAAGCTCCAAAATGGCTCGAGGCTTCCTGGACTCTCAGCCCCTGGGAGCCCTCCTTCCTGCTGCCTTGCCCTGGCATGCCCCGCCCCTGAGACCACAGGGGTCAACTTGCCACTCGCCTTTACTCAGGACTCAGCACAGGTGTCCTCACCTCTAGGAAGCCTTCCTTGACCAGGGGAGGCCTCGCCTGGTTCCCTCATACCTCTGCTGAAGCTTCTCCTGCTGTCAGTCACAAATGCCCCCCAAGCCTGCTGCCCTGACACCAGCTCAGAACAAACAAGACAGCTTGGACCTTGGGTCCTTGGAGCGCTTGCAGATTAGCTGGAAGAAGGGCACTGTACAAGCAGTGTAAAATAAAAACCAGTGGTTTCCAAGTCACACTGTGATGCATGCTGAAAAGGAGGGGCGTGAGATTACAACAGTCCTCTCCCCATAAGGTCCTCGCTCCCCCAGGCTGAATTCCAGCTCCTCCACGTGCCACAGGCGTGCCACCCTACCTCCTGCCACGGCGGGCGTCTGGATGTGGCCCCCCACTGGGCAGCCTCCTTCTTCTCCCCGCCCCTAGTTAACTCCTCCTCATCTTTCTCTTGGCAGCTCGGGCATGCCTTTCCACTAGGAAGCACTCCCTGACTCCCATCCAAAGCAGGATGTTTGCTCTGACGTGGGAAGAGGGTGGGTGAAAAAAGCCCACTGGACTGGGCACTGGGGTTCCTGGTGATCTTGCCGAAAGCGTCATCCTTGGGGAGCTGGGGCGGCCCCCAGAGGGGAAGGACCGAGGGAACAGAGGGCTGTGATGGTAGAGAAATGGGTTTCCAGAAGCTCAGTCAGGAGAACAGGAGACAGGACAGCTGCCCGAGGCAGAAAGCAGGATCCAGGTGAGAGTTTGCTGCAGGAAAGGAACGGTTACGTGCATTTGTAAGCCTGCCAGTGCGAGAAGCGGGGAGGGTTAACTCACCAAGCAACGTGGCTGAGGAGGCAGGAGACGGCTTTCTCATCCCATCCCCAGGCTCAGAAAAGTAAGCCAGTGTGCTAAGGCAGAGCATGTGTTCATTCCCAAGTACTTCCATCTCTACACTGGTTCCTGACTGGCACAGAACTACCCAAGGAGTTGACCTGGAGCTACCAGGAGGGTGGAGGGGTAAGCTATATTCACAAACCAACCCACAAACCACCTGGAGTCAAGGAATTTCAGGAACCTGTGACTGAATAAAATTAAACTGGTTTCTTTAGAGTCAAAGCTTTCCGGGATTCTTATATGCTAATGGATAACCTTAAACTTCAAGAGGACAAAGAATTCTGGGTTTCCAGTCTCAGGGACCAAAGAATCTCTGTGTCCAGAAATATCTGGTAGAAACAGTGTTTCCCAGAACCTACTTGGGACATACCATTCTTGTGTGTTCACAAGAGAATGTCCATCCCATTGCATGGAAACATTCCCCTTAGTTTTGTCAACAGCCGCACAAAGGAAACCAAGGGTAGTAAAATCTGCAGGTTTTTCTTCCCTCAAGGCACATTCTGACAACAGGCTTACATCTGTTCTCGATTCTAGCAGCATGCAAAAAATGTCCTTCCACTGAAAAGTACCTGCAATGGGTCTCTCAAAACACTTGCTTACTAAAGTGGGGCTAAGCATCTTTTAAAAAAAGAGAACCAACTTTCTGCACTAAAATATGGTTAAGAAAAATGAACGTGGTTCTGGCACTCTTAGACACTGCTCTGCTGGAAGAGGCCCAGGTCCCTGGTATCACTCAGCTGGAGGGTACTTCACAGAGTGACTCACGCTCTGTGTTCTAAAGAAGTGAGCTCGTTGGAGAAAACTGTCCTTCATGTAAAATGTCAAGATAGACAGATGACAGTTAAAAAGGAAGTCAGAATGACTGGGAAAATGCCCAAGTAGGGATATGGGGGTGAAATTAAGAGGGTGAAAGAAGGACGCAGAGGAAGAAGGGAGAGAAGTGGGGGTGCAGGAGAGGATGAAGACTGGTTGCTCGGGTGCAGGGTAGAAGCAGGAATGAAAGGAAAGGGGTCAAGCACATGCTGAGTGTCCTCTGTGTGTCTGGGAAGGGCATACAGAGGGGTCAGAATAATAATACTTGGGGAGAATTCCACTGGCCATCCAGTGGTTAGGACTTGGCATCACTGGGGCCTGGGTCTCATCCCTGGTGGAGAACTAGTGGTCTCTCGGTCACATAATAATAATAATGATATTTTTAAAGTCATTTGAAAGGGGTTTTGAGAATCACCAAATTCCCCTATCCTTGGAAAAGACTCTGAAGAGCCAAGATCAAGTCTGAGCTCCCTGCAATGCCTGTGTTCTGAGGGTAGCAATCTACAAGAAATATGACCTGGGAGCCGCATGATCAGCAAAGAACCCTGGGCAGTAGAATGTGAAGGCAGAGCTGGAAAAAAACAGAGGTGAGCATTTCCACCCACTACGTGCCCCTCTGACAATTCCACAGACACCCAACCCTGTACATTTCCTTGTCCTGGACCACACATCTGATAACATGGCAGCAAGCCCAACAGCAAAGTTCACCCCTACACGCACCAAGCCCATTCTCAGCCAGCTCATCAGATACCTACATAGGGTCGAATCCATGATGGTTATACAAAACTTGAAAAGTGCAGCAGAAGAAGGAATGAGGAAGAAATACATTATTTACTATTTGGGCAATCAACTAGACCTCCCTTTGCTAACTCGTCCGGCGACTCCAGCCTTATCCCCATTCAAACACTATCCAGTCTGGACCTGTTATGACAGAGGCCACATTCCTCATCAGACTGGCAGTGATTCCATTTCAATGAAGCCCAACTATAGTGATTTCAATGCCTTCTCAGGAGGCGCTGATACTCAATAGCTTAAAATTACAGCCACACATCCACAGGAAGACCTGATCCTGCTCAGGGTTTGATACAGAAAACTGAGGAGGGGAAAACGATGTCGTTGAGCAGACGCCCTCCCTAGGTCTCGGAGCCTGTGATGGGAGGCGGCCCTCGTGGGCACACGCACACATCACCTCCCCATCACAGAAGAGCAGAAGACCATCTGAGCAGAGCAGGAGGAATCATTACATCAGGGAGATTTCGTGCTTTATCTGTTTTTCTACAGGTGAAATCTCTTTGGAAAACAAACAAACAAACAAATCAGCTTAACAGGCCACAGAATCCTGGAGGGAGAGCCTGGGGGCAGGGAAACACAAGGGAAGCTGGCTTCTGGTAGGCCTGGAAGGTGGGTTGGCAATGACGGGGAAACCAGACAAAACCAGAGGTTATTCTAACTGAGGCTGGAACGAGGTGCAGCGGGAGAGGCAGAAACAGAACAACTTCCTGGCGACTTCTGTGAGTGGGAAACCAGTTATGTCGCTGGAATTGAAGGGACCGGGGAGGAAAAACATTTTCAGCTTGAACTATGGAGCAAATCTGGGCTGTAAAGACCAAAGGATTGGCTTCCTCCTGGAGTGGAAGAGCTAGAAGAAAAGACCGCATGTGTTTGTAGGAAATGAAATAGAAAAGTCATGGGAGAAAAAAAGCACAACCATAAAAGTCAATTACATTCTATAACCCCAAATGACAGGTTGTCTATGGCCATTTTCAAGAAACATCAGTGGTGCTGAGTAAGTTGCGACAGAGACCATATGAGTCACAAAGCCTGAAATAGCTACTACCTGTCCCTTGGCGGAAAATGTCTGCCAATCCGTGGTCCAGAGCTGGCCTTGAAGCAGCCCTGATTCGGGGCAGGGAGCACTCTTTGCTGCATCACAGCCCCCCGTGACAGAGACCTACACATTCTCCCCCTGTTACTAAAAAGTCAAAACCATTTTATATTCACAAAGGACTGAACAAGTGTTACGGTGACTCCAAGGTTCCTGGGTGTGGTAACAAGCAAATTCTTCCCCACTCAGCTCCTTTCTAGAAATAGAGACATGCAGCAAGAACCTTCTGTTTTCTCTGCAGAACTTGACAGCTATGGTCCACCAGCCCTACCACTCTGAGGACACTGTGTACCTGTCCCAGCCCATCAAGTTTCATCCAAAGCCGAGAAAGAAGATGCCTCCTGGAGCAGCCGTCCTTTGCACCTGTTGCTACTGCCCACGTGAGGACAGACAGGTGCCTGGTCTCCTGACTCCAGCACGTTACCTTTTTTGAACGGCTCCCGGGTTTCCTCCGCTTCTTTGTTAACCCGATTCTGCTGTGGTTCCACTGCAGGTTCCTGGTCTTCAAGCTCATCTTCTGTTTCATCATCACTGTAGGGGACCACTTCATCATTAGGCTGAGAATCCTCGTCAAACGTCGTTTCTGAGTCTCTTTCTGTACTCATTCTGCTGGCAAACTGGAACTACCTGGTTTAAAAGAAAGGGAAACCAGAGTGAAATAGGACCCGTGCCTAGTTTTTGGTTGAATTCTTCCTGCATTCGCTTATGACGCTTTTGACAGAACGTTATTTACCCACATGGAAATATGACTGATGAAGGACCCCCAAAGTTCAACTTATCATGCAAATAAGAACAAAATCATTCATTATTGATTAAATGCTTGGGTGAGAATTTACAACAATAATGTAGCTGCCAACTTTTTTTAAGAGTATACAAGCTTTAAGGTTTTATTTCAAATTGTGTGTCTCTACCCAGCAAAATTAATTGGTTCACAACCAACATTAAAATAAAATGAAACAGATTTAAAAATATCAGAGTACAGCAGGCATAGAAAGAGTACTGTTTTTGGTTAAACACTTTTACAAAGCTGACACATACATATGTTTATTTGCATTGTGGGTCTTAATGGAACTGAATTTCTCTTGGGAAGTATGCCCTGCTTTCAAAGTTTGAAAACCACTGTCCTACAATATCTGGTTGCAATTAACATTAATATTCTGAGCTTCTACTGTGTGATGTATTTTAAATACCAGCTTAGTCCTCAAATTTTCCTAATGGCTTCTTGAAAACACATTCTAGCCTATTTTCCTGTGACCACCCACTCCTTATATTTAGAATTTGTGTTTGTGTATACACCACTGCAGAAAGTGACACCACACAAGTGCCAAGTGCAACCTCAGTTCTATTTACATTAGGAATATATTTACACTAATACTTCCCGGCATTATTTACTGATACATAAGCATCATACCTACATGTACTCAATATCATTAATAGTGGCAGCTCACATTTATTTCGTGTTAACTGCATGAGGGACTCTGAATGAAATGCTTTATCAACACTGGCTCCTTGAAACTTTCCACATCAGCATAGTGAAGGTATTATTGCTATTTGTAGTCTACAGAGGGGGAAACCAAACCTTTACAACACTGGACAACTTGTAAAATATTTACTGAAATTTGGAGGTAAGAACAATTGCTTTCCAAGGATTCATCTTTTATATTCCACCTTCATGTTTTAGTTTTTAGATATTTTAATCAGGGTTAGTTGCCTTGAGTGGAACTATTTAGCTGGCTGCACACTTTTTACCAAATCTAGCATCTTAAACATCTAAATTTTTATAATAAGTGTACATCTAATAAATGTTCAAATATTTAAGTGAGGATTTTGTCCAACATTATTTAAAATAAAACCCAGAAGCAACATGGACATCCAACGATTATTGCTATTGTTTAGCCGCTAAGTTGTGTCTGACTCTTTTGCGATCCCACGGACTATAGCCCATCTGGCTCCTCCAGTATTCTCCAGGTAAGAATACTGGAGTGGGTTACCACTCCCTTCTCCAGGGGATCTTCCTGACATAGGGACTGAACCCACAACTCCTTCATTTGCAGGCAGGTTCTTTACCACTGAGCCACCAGGGAAGCCAAGTAAAATACCAGACTACTGCAAAACATGAGTAGACTTAAGGACAGGCAGATTCAGGGTTAAAACCTTTAACTGCCAAGTAAAACATTTTCCCTCTTTCCTAATTTTCTATGGGTTAGTAAATGGCTATTTCTTGGGATGTTACACTTGCTTAATTGGCCTTACTTGCAGTTTTATGGTTTAGCTAGTATTTAAATTTAATACACTCCTTAGGGCTTCCCTAGTGGCTGAGACGGTAAAGAATCCGCCTACAATGCAAGAGACCTGGGTTCAATCCCTGGGTCGGGAATCTCTCTTAAGAAGGGAATAGCTACCCACTCCAGTATTCTTGCCTGGAGAATTCCATGGACAGAGGAGCCTAGTGGGCTACAGGCCATGGGGTCACAAAGACTGAACGCCTAACACACACACACACTTTTAAAAATTCTCAAACTCTTAAGAGCAGACTTTCATCAGAAATATTTCAGAACAAAAATAATAAAAGTGGTGACCATGTACTGGACACCCATTTTATATCAAGCAGGACAACCCCGTGAGGTAGATATTATCTACCCATCTTTCAGATAAGGAGGCTGGGGCTCAGCTGGTAAGTGACAGAATCAGGATCTCATCTCTCCATTGTAAGGGCACACACAATATGCAAAGATCTGAAAGCACCACAGAGAAAGTTTCCTTATTGTATTAATAGTAAGTGTGTGAAAGTGTGTTAGTCATTCAGTCATGTCAGACTCTTTGTGACTCATGGACTGGAGCCCGCCAGGCTCCTCTGTCCATGGAATTCTCCAGGCAAGAATACTGGAGTGGGTAGCTATTCCATTCTCCAGAGGATCTTCCTGACCCGGGGATCGAACCCAGGTCTCCTGTATTGCAGGCGGATTCTTTACCATCTGAGCCACCAGGGAAGCCCATATTATTAATAGTAAACACACACAACATGCATTGGCCATTCTAACCATGTTTAAGTATGCAGGTTAGTGGCATAAATGCCTTCTATAGAAACACTTCGTAAGTGATCATTTTGTCATCATTACTGCCGAGTGCCTGTGTGCTTATTTCCCATGTTAAGATTGGATCCAGTCCTTTGAGTTTGAAGGAGACAAACAAAAAGGAATAGACTTGATAACCACAAGCCATGTGATCCAAAGAAAATAAGCCATTGCACAACCCGCCCACTCACGACCCAAACATCCACTCCAGGCCAGATCTGTGTGGCTGCCTTGCAAGGCTGGGCGGGGAGTTCTAAGCTGAGCAGGAAGCTCTCTGCTCTGTGTGTGTGTGTGTGTTATGCAGATGTGTGTGTGTGAGAGTGTGATATGCAGACACTCTGTTGTCTTAGACTACCAAAGAAAAATTTGTTAGAAATCATTTCCTTGAAGGTCTAAATCATAATCCTTGTCAGGCAGGCATTACGTAAAATACAGATTTGGAAACTTTATGTCTCTCCCCACCACTTCAGCCCATCACAGACACCTGTGAATTTATTCAACCTTCACTGAGCATCTACTGGGCACACGCTGCGACCTCAGGCACTAGGAACTGAACTGCCACCCAGGTTACTGCAGGATGAAAGTGAAAGTGTTAGGCACTCAGTCATGTCTGACCTTTGTGACCCTATGTAGCCCACCAGGCTCTTGTCCACAGGATTCTCCAGGCAAGAACACTGGAGTGGGTTGCCATGCCCTCCTCCAGGGGATCTTCCCGACCCAGGGTTCGAAAACCCGCGTCTCTTATGTCTCCTACCGAGGGATACAGATAAGTAAATTATGTGTGGGTCCTGAGACATTTCTCCCCAAACACACACCTCCAACCCACTCCCTCCTCTTCATCCCCGCAGCCACCACCGTAACGCAGGACACCACAGTCTTGCTCCTTAGATGCCGCAGGTGCAATCTAACAGGACTTCCCACCATCAGCTTCCACATGTCCCTCAGAGTCATGCCTTCCTCCTGCTTAGACCCTTCTTGTGGATTATGGACTGAACTGCCTCCGCCAAACTGAAAGATTAGCCCTAACTCTTAATGTAACTGCACTTGAAGACAGGGCCCTTAAAGAGGTGCTGCTGCTTAGGCGCTTCAGTCGTGTCCCACTCTTTGCGACCCCATGGACTGTAGCCTGCCAGGTTCCTCTGTCAATGGGATTCTCCAGGCAAGAATACTGGAGTGGGTTGCCATGCCCTCCTCCAGGGGATCTTCCTGCCCAGGGATCGAACCCATGTCTTCTTTAACTTCTGCATTGCAAGTGGATTCTTAACCCACTGAGCTACCTGGGAAGCCCTTTAAAGAAGTGATGGAGGTTAAACAACATTATATGTGTGGGGCCCCAATCAGACAGTTCTCCTGTCCATATAAGAAGAGAAAAAACCACCTAAGAGCTCTGTCTTTCTGTGTATGCACAGAGGAAAGGCCCCGTGGGGACACTGCAAAATGGCAGTCAAGGAGAGCATCCTCTCCAAAAACCACACAGGAGGCACTTCTGTCTCTGCCGTTGAGAGCTTACAGTCTAGACAGGAGTCAGCATGTGACAGCCCGAGGGCCAGATTTGGCCAATCGTCTGTTTTTGTAAATAAAGTTTTATTAGAACACATCCTTGCTCATTCCTTCATGTACTGTTTATGGCCAATTTTACACAATAAGAGTTGAATAGTTGTGATGGACAATGAATGGTAAAAATATTTACTATCTGGCCCTTTACACACAAAAAGTCTGCTGACCCCCAAACTAAAACAAAAGATAATAAGAGAACAACAAAACAAGTGGTCAACAACAAATGCCCTCAGCCAGATATAATTATAACCGACCTGGACACATCATGGATGCTTTCTGAAGGTGTGAAATAAACTACCAGGGGCGGTGGTGGGAAAACATCCCTAAACCATACACTCGCCCTACTGATTGTTAATGGTACTCTTTCAGCTGCAGCACAGTCGTGTAACTGGAGAGGACGCACAATTCCAAATACTGAGGAAACAATGCACCGTCATCTCTGGCTTCATGTGAGGAAGCTGTGGTTATGTGTCTTCTCATACCCAGTCCAATACAGCATTTCATCATTAATCCATGTGCTTATAATCATGGCAGCAGATGGAAAGGTGAATAAACATTGGAGCAAGGCAGCAAAAATTTTATCAGGATTTTTGAAAACTTGTCAACGTAATACAGCATTCAAGGATTTTTCTGGTCACATGATCTTAGGAAAACAGGATCTTTAGTTCCTGCTCAGGCTGAGAAGCAGCATAACTTCATTGAAAAGAACACAGGTCTGGATTCAAACCCTGGCTCTGCCGTTCACCAGTTTACCACTTGGATGGGTTGTTTAACATTTTGGAAGGGAAGAGGAGAAGATGCTTCATTCTCCGTCCTGCCTTCTGCAGTATTCAATCCTCTTGGTCATAAACCCCAGAAGATAGGAGGAGTAAATGGCAGGATTTCCAAACTCGAACCCCTAACATCTATCATCTGTCATCTTTGAATACTTGGCTATGAAATACTTGTCAAGTGACTGAATGCCTGAAATTCTCTGTTCCTTTTGTAGTGGACGGGGTGCTAAAGGAGAGAAAAAAAGGGGACTCAGGCACAAAGAAATACCTTTCTGCCCTTGCAATAAAATTCTGAGGTCAGAAGTAACGAAAGTACAAACTTTCGCTGAGATTATAAGGTTCCTAGATTCAAATGAAGGGAAAGGAGGAACAAGGAGCGTCCTGACATGGCCAGGGTCTGACCTGTACACAGACACACTCAGAGGCTGGGGAGGCCAAGAGTCCCTGATCAATGATATCTTTGTGGTACAAATGGATTCGTGTCCACAGTGGCCCAGCCTAAACCAGGAAGGGAGACTCACGACAGTCATGTTTGTTCTTCTTCATCTTTTTATGGCTCTGTAAAGTCCTCAGCAAGAAAGGGTATTTCTGACATGGATTTTTTATTTCATTTGCCTATTCATTATTATTACTCTTACAGATAAAGCAGATTATTATTAGATACAGATATTTTTTATTACAGAAAAATATTACAAAATATTTAACATGAGATATTATCATGATATGCAGATTCCCCGGTGGTTCAGCAGTAAAGAATCCATCTACAATGTAGGAGCTGAGGGTTTGATCCCTGGGTCAGGAAGATCCCGTGAAGAAGGGGACCTACTCCAGTATTCTTGGAAAATCCCACAAACAGAGGAGCCTATCAGGCCACAGTCCATGAGGATGCAAAGATCAGACACGACTTAGTGAGTAAACAACAGAGAGACCCTAAAGCAGAGGACACAGTTAAGCAGCACTCATATTCCTGATCCACAAAAATTGTGAGATAAGTTTCAGCTGCTGTTTTGGAGTCATTTGTTATGTAGTAATAGAAAACTAATACACATACCATTAATCACAAATAATGAGAACTCTATGGTAAGATACCTAATATGGCTGCTATTGTTTCCATTTATTCCAAGAGGAGCCCCATTAAAGAGGCAGCAGCAATCTTTATCACCTGAGTCAGTCCAGACACAGGCCACACACCCTATCTGGAATCTACTCAATTCTCTTGAGAGCAAAATCTGACAAGCTTGATGACCGTTGTAATTAGACAAGAATAATCTCATAAACCAAGAGTAATAAAAACGTATCTAAGATCTAGATTAAATTCAAACTTTACACTGTTCTAGAAACAACACGATTATCGTTCCTAGGATAAACAAGGTTATATTTTTTTATTTTCTTCTAAACTGAAGCCTAGAAAACCTAGATGTCTGGGACAACTAACATAAAATTGTGCTCAGTCGCATCCGACTCTGTGGACCATGCCATAGCCCGCCAGGCTCCTCTGCCTATGGAATTTTCCAGGCAAGAATACTGGAGAGGGTTTCCATTTCCTACTCCAGGGCATCTTCCCAACTCGGGGTCTGTTGTGTCTCCTGCACTGGCAGGCGGGGTCTTTACCACTAGCGCCACCTGAAAAGCGCCAGCATCAAACTAAGGGCCCATTAATACCACCGTGGTGGGGACAGCTCAGTCAGGCCTTTACTCACAATACAAAAGGCTTCTCCGGGTCCACAGCTTCATCCTCTGTTCCTCGGAAAGACCACCCCAGAGCCCTTTTTCACAAAAGACTGACTCCCACTTCATATCACACAACTGGGATGACTACATTAAAAAAGGCGCAGAGGAATCTGGAAATTTTGCCTCTCAGAGAAGGGCAGTTTTGTCAGTTTCCTGATAAAACTTAGAAGCATTTCTTGGTGACACTGCGAGCCCAGCTCTGTCGCGGGCTCCCTAACACAGCCTAGGAACGGCGGCCACTTCATGTTACCATGAGGCTGCCCCTCGCCTTCACTCCCAAGTATTTGTGTACACATCGTCGCGCACAGTCAACATGGAATTATTCTGAGACGGGTGGTCGGGCGCTACCATTGTCTTTTTACCAAAGAGAAAACTAAAGTCCTTAAGGAATCTTTCCGAGGTTATTTAGCTCCGACTGGATTCACCCCCTCAGCACATCCCCAGCTCGGTGCTAGGTGTGATGCAGAACACGCATCGAGGCTTCAGGCTGGAATCGAAGATCCATCCAGGAAGCATCGGGCTTCCCTATTGGCTTAGTGGTAAAGAACCCACCTGCAACTCAGGAGACTCAGGGTTCAGTCCCTGGGTTGAGGAGATCTCCTGGAGGAGGGCACAGCAACCCACTGCAGTATTCTTGCCTGGAGAATCCCATGGACCGAGGAGTCTGGCATCCTATAGTCCATGGGGTCACAAAGAATCAGACATGACTGAGCACGCATGCACAGCAGGAAGCATCAGAGCCCACTTCCCAACTGCAGGTGGCGACTGCTCTCCTTGTCTACAAACCATCTTAGCGCCTCCTAAGTCACAGGAAACATGTAAGCAAAGGATACGGAGAACTTGACCAAACAAAGCCAACCTTGACGCCTACAGACAGGTTTCTCCTACACCAAAAAGTTGCAAAAATTTAAAAGCTTCTCCCTTTATATCACACTCAAGTATACTGACATCAGTAATCATTTCCCAGCTGTCTTGAGCTGGGCAGGGTATGTGGGAGTCACAGAGCAGATCAGGTACTCAGGGTGGAAGAGAGATTTTCAGAAATGAGGAACAGCTGGAGTGAAGACCCAGTCACAGGGAAGTATAAGATACCCACCCGGCTGAAAGATTTAGGGCACTGGGCTTATGAGCGGCTGGCTGGAGTCCACTCCCCCAGCCTAAGAGGGCCTGACATGGACTTCATCCTAGTGACTGGAGGCAAGCACTGAGCGTATCTACAAGGAGAGACAGCCGATCTGCCCAGCGCCTCATGAAGATGAATCTAATAGCAGAGAGGGTGTGGGTGGCCAGAAAGGTGACAGCCGGGCAGGGAGACCATCCCGAGGTCACATCGGACACTGAGCATCTCCCAGGCACAGTTCTGTCACCTGCAAACCCAGTTCGGTCCGATGACCTCTGCAGACACATTTAGCAGTAACGCTCGGTGAGTGGATGTAGCTGCAGCAAGAAGGAACATAGGCCTAACTTAGTGTGGTGGCAACTAGAAAAATGTGTTTCAAATTAAGATCGGGTGGGGCTGCCATTCTTTTGTCTGGAAAACTAAGAAGAAAAAAGTAAAATAAAGACTAGAATGGATTCTCATAGGAAAACAATGCCAGAATTCCCCGTATGTTTACTTTGGAGATTCAGCTTCAATCCACAACGTGTTTTTATAACACATACTGAAAGTTACCAGGAGAAAAGCATGGTTATTTTTACATTCAAGCTTCATCCTTGCTTATTAGAGACAATGGTCCCATTTTACTTCATTACTGTTGCTTCTATGATTAGGCTTTTCAATTATGTTCGTGTTTGAATGATATAAAATCATTGGGGCTTTACAACTGACAGTTGCCTAGAAGCCAAACCTCCAAGGTAAAATAAAAAGTTAATCTGTTGAGTTGAATTCATTTTAATATTTGAAGAATCACTAGCCTATCGATGGATGGATGCAATTCACAAAAAGATTACACTACAAAGGATATAAGAATGCACATCATTTTGCAAAACTGAACATAAATCTTAAAAAATTTGAAAAGAGATTTGTATTCCCCATTCAGATTCAAGAGGAACTGCTTGTTTGAATAAAAGGGTAGGAAAAGGGCAGATATGATAAGTAAATGGGAATAAGCACACAGGAAAAGATTACTCTTGCAAGTAATCACAGGGCATACTGATGAAACGGTAAGACACCACTTTATGCCTATTAAGTTAACACTATTCAGTGACTATATCTAATGCTGGGCAGTTGTAAAGCTCTCTCTCTCACACACCTACATACACACACACACACGCACAACCACTGCTTCTGGCAATGAAATCGATACATTCCTATGGAAAACAGGAGGAGAAGGGGACGACAGAGGATGAGATGGCTGGATGGCATCACCGACTCAATGGACATGAGTTTGAGTAAACTCCGGGAGTCCGCAATAGACAGGGAGGCCTGGCATGCTGCAGTCCATGGGGTAGCAAAGAGTCGGACACGACGAGCGACTAACACTTCCACTTTCCTGTACCAATACACTAAAGATACTTGTAATATGTGACCCAGTAAGCTCATTCATAGAAATTTCCAACAAAAACAATTCAACAAGTAAAATAAGTATTCACAGAAAAATTTTAGATTGTTGTTGTCAGCTATATAAAGCTGGAATAGAAACCACCTGAATGTCCACCAGTATAATAGTTTTATAAGTTATGATTTTAGAGTAGCAAAAAAATGACAGCCCTAGAAACACAGGAAATGCCTTAAATCCAATATTAAATTGGAGGAAAGACTGAAATCAGAATTGTGTCCTATTACAGAATCTCTATAAATAATACATACATGTATATTTTGGAAAAGAATTTTTGCTGGAGAAAGAAACCCAATGTGTGTGTTTATTTTTCTGGAATAATCAAGAATCAAGGACTTCCCTGGTGGCTCAGTGGTTAAGAATCTGCCTGCCAGCACAGGATACACAGGTTCCATCCCTGTTCCGGGAAGATCCCACATGCTGTGGGACAACTAAGCGTGTGCCACAACTCCTGAGCCTGCGTCTAGAGCCCAGGAGCCGCACCTACTGAAGCCCACGCGCCCTGGAGCCCCTGCTCCACAACGAGAGAGGCCGCCGCAGTGAGAAGCCCACGCACCCCCGGACAGAGTGGCCCCCGCTCGCGGCAACTAGAGAAAAACCCGAGCAGCGGTGAAGACCCAGCACAGCCAAGTAAGTGATAACTCAACAACTGATGGTCCCCCGACCCCCCACCCCGACCCCGCTTACAACTGAAGACCATTCAGCAGTCACTTAGGTGCTGGGCTCAATTCCTGAAAACCTCACGAGGTAACTAAAAAGCAGGTGTTATCCTCATTTTGCAGGCTTTATAGAGGTTAGGTAACTGCTCCAGGGTCATAAATGAGATTTCAATCAGATGTTTTTGCCCTCAAATCTCTTAAGAGCTGTCTCCGAGCTGGTCAAAGGCAGAGAAAAGATGCGTCAGAGCACCCACCCATACCTTTTTTTCTTACTATCAATCCTACTTCTTTGTAAATGATTGCAAAGCCAAAAGTGGCAGCGTGAAAGGAGGTTGCTTTCATCCAGAGGCAGTCTGAGACCAAAAAAGGGATGCTTGGCATGTCAGGGCAGGCAGGAGAGATGAAACCTACCTTTTTATCTTTCATATCATAATCACCTTCCCAGTGCATTAGTCAATGTAAAATCCCAATTCCCTCCCAAGGATCGTGTGGGTGCATGTGTTAGTCACTCAGTCCTGTCTGACTCTTTGCGACCCCATGGACTGAAGGATTATGGGATGCCATGACATCTAGTCTAGGTCCTTCTTTTCCTTAGAGCCCTGGCTGACCTGTATTCTGTGCGGATGGAGACCCCAAACCACTAGCCTTCACTAAACTTCCAGGCTGCCTGCAATAAACACAATAGACCTCAAGAGCCCTGGGCAGAGGTCCAGTGACAAGATGATTTAAAATGTTAGTTGTTCCTCATCCCACTATAGTCTGCATCTGAAGTCTGTTGTTGTTCAGTCGTGTCCTACTTTTTGCGACCCCATGGATTGCAGCATGCTAGGCTTCCCTGGCCTTCACTGTCTCCCACAGTTTGCCCAAACTCATGTCCATTGAGTCAGTGATGCCATCTAACCATCTCATCCACTGTGGTCCCCTTCTCCTCCTGCCTTCAATCTTTCCCAGTATCAGGGTCTTTTCCAATGAGTCGGCTCTTCGCATCAGGTGGCCAAAGCTTCAGCATCAGTCCTTCCAACGAACACGCAGGACTGATCTCCTTTAGGATGGACTGGTTGGATCTCCTTGCAGTCCAAGGGACTCTCAAGAGTCTTCTCCAACACCACAGTTCAAAAGCATCAATTCTTCAGTCCTCAGCCTTCTTTATGTTGCAACTCTCACATCCATACATGACTACTGGAAAAACCATAGCTTTGATTATACAGACTTTTGTTGGCAAAGTGATGTCTCTGCTTTTTACTTTTTTGTCTCTGCTTTTTAATACACTGTTTAGGTTTGTCATAGCTTTTCTTCCAAGGAGCTTCAACTGAAAATACAAACCCCCTCCTGGTACTTTTTTCTAATATAAAGATGTTATAAAATTTCCAAATATTCATATGTAAAGATGTTTAAAGGTTCAAGGATGATCAGTGCACATATTTGGTATCTTTTCTAGACACTGTCATGGTTTCATGAATGTCTACACTCTGTCACAGAGTCTTACTTCCTGGTCCATTTGAATGTTAACATCTTCACAAATTCTGGGTCCCAGAGGTTTAAGGGATGAAGGCCACACCTGATATTTAATCAATGTCTCCTCTACTATATTTAAAGTCAGCTTAGAAGACTCAGCTTAGATTACAAACTCCACCCAGACAGCTGAATTCACACCCAAAGCTTGGGACCAGGATTGTCCTGCAAACATGTGGTTAATATTTCATATGTCCCCTGGACACTCATTTGGTCCGAACAATCTCCAGAGTTTCCCACAGACAGTCAGCTATACTATCTGTTCTGGCTTTCAGATTTTTGGACAGGTCAACTAACAGAAGTATCTAAGTTTCTACATATTCAATAGGTTTAAGGATTTATGAGAATATTTATAATATTGTTGTTGTTCAGTCACTAAGTCATGTCCGACTCTTTATGACCCCATTAACTGCAGCATGGACAGGCTTCCCTGTCTTTCACCATCTTACAGAATTTCCTCAAACTTGTGTCCATTGAGTCGGTGATGCCATCCAATCATCTCATCCTCTGTCGCGCCCTTCTCCTCCTGCCCTCAGTCTTTCCCAGCATCAGGGTCTTATAATATAGAGCTTCTGTTTTCCTGAGATGATGGTGGTGAGCATTTAAAAAGAGCTCATTACACATTCTATAAGGGCTTCCCCAGTGGCTCAGTGGTTAAAAAAAAAAAAAAAAAAAAAATCCACCTGCAATGCAGGAAATGCGGGTCTGATGCCTGGGTTAGGAAGATCCCTTGGAGGAGGAAATGGCAACCCACTCCAGTAATCTTGCCTGGAAAATCCCACGGACAAAGAAGCCTGGTGGGCTTCAGTCCACGGGGTCGCAAAAGAGTCAGACACGACTGAGTGACCAAAAACAAAACTAACACATCCTATGTATCAGGCAATGAGCTGAATGCTTGGCAAGTACTATTTTATTTCATTTGCTCAGGGTCCAATTGTTCGCCCCATTTTACAAATGAGAAAACTAACAGAGATGTTAAGTTCCCCGCCCAAGGGCATACAGGCAGTACGTGGGATCAGAATCCTTGTTGAAAGCCTATGCTCTTAGTCACAACACTCAATGCCTTAATTGTGCCTAATAACATTACCATGGGGTTAAGCTGGAGAAGAGATAATTAATCCAATTTATAGCTGAGGAGACACATAACTAAGAGACACACAGTTAACTTTGTGCTGGAGCTAGGATGGGAGCGTGTCCAGTCTGGATGCCTTTGACATCCTCCGATATCTCCACTCAGGGTTCGACTTCTGTGGACACTGAGCAATGGGAGGAGCATAAAACGGAGGTCATTATGAGCAAGCAGGGTCCACCCTTGCCAGGGAATTCCTCAGTGCCACCTAGAACCCAGGTCTCTGCCTTTACATGAACTGCCTTTTGCCCCCCGTTCACCTGGAGGGAAGCCGGTCTTGGAGCTGCCTGGTTCCCGCCCTCTCTCCTGCCCAGCCTCCCACACTGGTTTCCCCAGGGTGCCCACTGGCAGCGTCCTTAGCAGAGCCCTTGGGGCAGCAGGAGCCAGCAGTTCGGCCGCCTTCTCTTTTAAATCTATGGTGCACAATAGAATTTTTATTTGAAGAACTGTGGCTTTCAAAAAAAAAAGGATATAATGACCACTGCCCTGACCCATTCTCCCAGAAACTAAGAATGAGAGATGTGTGTGATATCGTGACTTAAATAAGAAGAAGTAGCTCTTTGGTCCTTGTCCTATTCCTGGTATGCTGTTGCTAAGTCGCTTCAGTCATGTCTGACTCTGTGCGACCCCATAGACGGCCGCCCACCAGGCTCTGCCATCCCTGGGATTCTCCAGGCAAGAACACTGGAGTGGGTTGCCATTTCCTTCTCCAATGCATGAAAGTGAAAAGTGAAAGGGAAGTGGCTCAGTCGTGTCTGACTCGTAGTGACCCCATGGACTGCAGCCCACCAGGCTCCTCTGTCCATGGGATTTTCCATAGATCTCCTAAAAACTTGGCATTTCCTAAGTGGTGAGAGTTATAAAAGTATCTTTTGCTATTTAATGGGGTGACTTTCAGAAAGCATCCATGGATTGGGGAAGGGACTATTGATCGAATCAACTGCCAATCAGTTCAGTTTAGTCACTCAGTCATGTTCGACTCTTCAAAACCCCGTGAATCACAGCACGCCAGGCCTCCCTGTCCAGCAGCGATTTTACCAATCACGCCGTTAAGATGCAGTCCCGTAAAAGTCCTAAAGGAGACGGTCTGGAGAGCTTCTGGGTTGGGAAACAGGTGGACACAGGGGGAGGATGGCTTGCCCTGTGCGTCTCTTCCATCTGGCTGTTCCTGAGCTACAGCCTTTTGTAATAAACCAGTAATCTAGAATAAGTAAATCATTTCAGTCCTGTGAGCTGTGTTAGCAAATTAATTGAACCCCACAAGGAGGTCGTTGGAACCTCCCATCTACAGCTGGAAGGTCAGAAGCACAGGTGGCAAGCTGGACTTGCCTCTGGTGTCTGAATTGGAGAGAGAGCCGCCTTGTAGGGCTGAGCCCGTAACCCACGGGATCTGAGGCTCTCTCCAGGCAGATAGTGTCAGAATTATGCCAAACTTCAGGACAGCCACCTGGGGTCAGAGAATTGCTTGGTGGTGTGAGAAAGCACACACACATTAGAATTGGGTGTAGAATCGTTTAATATGACTCATCCAAGTTCTCACAGCTAGTCAGGGGCAGGCTGCAACCGCAGAGACCTACAAAGGGGATGGGTTGGTTGGCCCAGCCTTCAGGTAATAAGGAAGTGTATTCCCTGTAGAAGATTCAAAAACAGTAGCAAAACCAACTAAAAAGTCATAATTTTTATTACTTTATTATTGCCATGAAAGGATGTCAGTGATAAAATACTCCTCAAAGATCTTTCTATTGTAGTTCCTGCTCAATTTTAATAATATAGAGGTAAACTTTTAAAAAATACTTTTTCTACAATAAATGTGGGGTTCTGGGGGCTTCCCTGGTGGTTTGGTGGTAAAGAAGCCGTTCCCTTCTCCAGCGGATCTTCCTGACCCAGGGATTGAACCTGGGTCTCCTGAATTGCAGGAGGATTCTTTGCCAGCTGACCTACCAGGGAAGCCCCCAATAATATAGAAGTAAACTTAAAAAAAAGTTTTTCTTCAGTAAATGTGGGATTCTGGGGGCTTCCCTCATGGCCCAGTGGTAAGGAATCTGCATGCCAGTGCAGGGCACATGGGCTCCATCCCTGATCTGGGAAGACTCTTTATGCCGCAGAGCAACTATGTCCATGTGCCCCAACTGGTATTTAATGTAAAGAAGGGCAGCCTGCGCAAACAGAAATGACTAACGCAGGCCTTGCACAAACAGCTATTCTGATTTGCATTATAAGAGAAAACACCAACCCATAGAGACGTCCAACATTTATTAAAACAGCCTCAAAATGCTCCAAGGTTTTCAAAAGTACCAATTAAATAAGGTCTCCACTCCATCTCGTAAAAAACATGGCCCCAGGAAAAATGCCAATTCATTCTGGAGCTTTTCTTTCCCCTCTCGATCAATACTTGCTTCTCTTTAAAGTCCCTGTGTGCCTTCTGGGAGCGTGAGCACTCAGTGGCCAGGCTGGCGCTGGATTGAGCAATACCTGCCCCTCCCTTTCTGCCTTTTCACGCTCTGGCCACCTGATGCGGAGAACTGACTTACTGGAAAAGACCCTGATGCTGGGAAAGATTGAAGGCGGGAGAAGGGGCGGCGACAGAAGACGAGATGGTTGGATGGCATCACCGACTCAATGGACGTGAGTCTGAGTAAACTCCGGGAGTTGGTGATGGACAGGGAGGCCTGGCGTGCTGCAGTTCAAGGGGTCATAAAGAGTCGACACTACTGAGAGACTGAACTGACTGACCCCACTCCAGCCTCACCCCCAACAGAAAGGCATTGTAATACAGAGATAACATTTCCTTTTTAAAACACTGAAGTGAAATAAAAAGTAAATACATTTGAGTATTTTTTGCTCTTTCCCATGCCCCCTGCTCTGAGGGCCCAGAGTTCAACTCCCACCTCCTGCAAGGACTTGCCCTAACAAACAGAAAATTGACTTCCTCAGCCCTATTGTTATCGACATACTATTCACAACTTTTATCCTAACGGCTACAAATGCTATAAAGTTTTGTAATAGTTAATGTGTGACTTCCCCTGCTTTAGGTGCAGGCCTGCTCTGGAATTCTGAGTTGAGGCGGGAGGATGGTTCCTCTATTTAGGAAAGAAGGCTCATGGCCAGTGTCGCCTCTGGGTCTAGGGAGCAAGCAGCCTCTGACTGAGATGTCCAGAGGACTCTCCCCATCACCTCCCACCCTCACCTCCACTCTCCAGAGTAGATCCTCAACTGTCCATCATCAACCAATGCCAAGGACAAACACCCAACAAGTGGCAAACCTCACTGTCCTGAACTTAACATTTCAACCCAATAATCCTCCTGACTGCCCAGAGCTCTTTAAAAGAAAAGGAAAAAACAGTGTAAGAATGAAGAGAAGAGCACCAATCAATCAATCAGTAAATGAGAGGCTTAAATAATCCACCAACCTCCATAGGCAAGTCAGGAATGAATATGTGCATGTGGCAGACAATCCAAGAAAAAACTACACAAAAGCCTTTCAGTACTACATGGATTTGAACTTTAGATATCTGGAACAAATTAAGATCTTTTCAAAGCGTGTTTTAAAGCACTCTAAAAGCCTGTGCTCTGGATTTACAATCAGCCAGTCCTTAATATTTGAGTTGTGACACACATGCTCTGTCATCCTACAGTCAACAAAAAGCCAAGCTACGCTCAAGACCCAAAGTTGGTTGTTGGCCACAAAACAGGCCACCTCCAAACACTCCTCAGGTGGACCTGCCTAGCAGGTCAGCCCAAGGGCTCCGGGCTGGCTGCAGGCAGACTCGGAGGCCACGCCCTCTCCTCCTCTGCTTTTTCCAACCTCAGATACCTGGCGATGGTGACTTTGCGTGTTAGATTTCCAAAGTCTACACACCACACACAGAAAACAATGTTGCCCGGCCCTGATACGGCTAATTCTGAGTATGTCTGCACATACCAATGAGGATCTACCTTTATGAATGCTTGCCACAGTTTAAACACTTAGGCTATCAGTAAGAGGAATCATTTCTAGAGATGAAAATTTTGGCATTGAGACCAAATACAAAAATACATTCTGAAATCTGCATGAGTAACTCTCAAGAAACAGCTGTCCTAGGTCCAGTGGGGGAATCTGGGCCACCGTTCAGATTGTCTTCAAAAGCTGTGGACCAATGGTTTCTGTCACGCTCTGTTCCGGAAATGATCAGTTTCACATCAGACCAGAAATGAGAAAGGCTGTGTGGCTGTCTGCTCGGGCCTCACCCATCGGGCCCACCCACCCCCAACCCCATGGCGGCCTCCTCCCAGCACCCAGGCACACACACTCGCAAAGGCAACAGAGCACTTCCATCCCTTTTGCAGATCCTCAAATCCTGAGGCAGTGGCTTTTTCATTTAGGAACAACTTGCTGTCTGCCCAACCCTTCCTTTGTATTCCGCCCAGTACTGTGGTTGCTTTTGTCTCACATGGAGAAGCAAATTCCAAAGGCTCAGGACCAAGCCCTCTTTCTCTTATTTCCCAAGTGAGGCAGGATCAAGGGACGGTTGAGGGCTTCTGTCTGAAGACCAAGAGACAGACACAGCTAACATCCCGGCTCCACCTCTTATGCTCCTGGGACCTTGGGGAAAATGGCCTAAGTCTCCTCATTTGTACAGTAAAGGCAAGGCCTACCTTACAGGTCCCTGTGAAGCTCAATCTTGATCTTATGTAAAACCCTTAGCCGAGTACACAGTAGCTCAGACTCAAGTAACCATTCGTAACAAATTAAGCAAGACATTCCAGCTATGAGAGAATGAATATTTTTCTCGTCAATAAAACTTCTTTATTAAAAACTACTATAAGCCTAGAATACTTGTGAACTGAAGTTTTCAAGTGAAAAGCAATCCAAGAAAATAAAGGTAATAATAACCATCATATTTTACTTGAGAGTGTGCAGCAAGTTTTCACATACTCTTAATGCCCTTGAGCTATACAACGTCGCTGAAAAGTAAATTATTTTTGTTTTATTCTCTGTGATACTGCCATGATCCAGAACAGGGTCTGACATACAGTGGACCTTTGAATAGAAGAACTACCAAATGAATGAACTTTATACATAAAGAATCAAGCTAAGAGTTCACAGTTATATCCACACTCTCAGAGCTTGTAGCAAGCAGGGGCCCAGAACCAGATCTTATCTGAATCCAAATCCTGTATCCTTTCCCCTCATCACCTCGTCCCTGGGCACTGGGGTAAGGTTTCAGAAAACTATGATCTTTCAAGGCACTAAGTATTTTCTAGAGGATAATAACTCCAAGACCCCCTAAAAGTGGACTGCATTGAAACAAACAAAACCATCACTCTGGCACCATCTAGGGAAGAGCTACAGCTAGTAATCTAACTACTTACCTTTAATGCAGATGTTTGCTTTTCTCAAAGTCTGAGTGGCAAACAACCATGATAGGAAAAAGTGAAACAAACACATTTCAAAAGAGGTTTGATGGAAAGATACATTGACTAAGTTTATTCTGAAATAACATCGGGAAGGGAGGAAACAGAGGTATAGATGAAAGACCACCGACCACGGCCATGTACAAAGAGGGTTGATTATACGACTCTATTTTTCTACATGTTTACAATCTTCCTCAATTAAAAGTAAAGAAACAAAACAAAACAAAAAAGCCTTAAAATTAATGTATTACCATTAAGTCACCATTGTATGCAGTGCATCGTGTCCTAATTCATAACATAGGCTCTGAAGGGACCGCATGCTTAGCGCAGTCATGAGAACTCAGACGTATTAAATAACTCATGAAAGAAGCCTTTTCATGGTCAAAGGGAGAGTATGTTTAAGCCAAGCTGAATATTTCACATTTCCTAAAGAGAAAAGTGAATTTCACTGAATATTGCATAAAGTGAAATGTCACGGAGAACTCTTTCTAGGTTGGGGCTGCCCTATTTGTATGGGACCCGCAGAGGCACGTGTGCTCTTTGGATCACTAAGAACATTTAGCATTTACTTTGCTTTAGTGCATTATAACTTAAAAAAATTTTTATTAGAGAATGGCTGATTTACAATGTTGTGTTAGTTTCTGCTCTATAGCAAAGTATATCAGTTATACATGTACATATATCCACTCTTTTTTGGACTTTTTTTCCATATAGGTCATTACAGAGTAATGAAGACAGTTCCCTGTGTGATACAATAGATCCTTATTAGTTATCTATTTTATATTTAGTAGTGTGTATTTATCAATCACAGTCTCCCAATTTACCCCTTCCCTCCTGCACAACTTTTTTAAAGAATCACTTTTAGCTCAAATACCATGTGCTCAGTTGCTCAGTCATGTCCAACTCCCTGAGACCCCGTGGACTGTAGCCCACCAGGCTCCTCTGTCCATGGAATTTTCTAGGCAAGAAATAGCAGGTTGCTGTTTCCGTCTCCAGGGGATCTTCCCCACCCAAGGATGGAAGCCACATCTCTTGGGTCTCCTGCACTGGCAGGCAGACTCTTGACCACTGTCCCACCCTTTATTAGTTTTTTTCTCCCCCATAACTGAGTAGATATCAGCACCACCCCCATTTCCAGGATTCACAAAGAGGCTGAGAAAGGTGACAGGCAGCACTGAGGGTCCACAGCTGGTTGCCGCAGGGCTGACACTGGAACCAAGTCCCATTTCTTCAGTTGCCAAGGTCATGTCCCGGTGCCATGACCCAGCGTCCCCACCACATGCATAGCAAAGGGCGTGGGCTCCGGAGACACACCTCCTGCAGCCGCCAGACTTCAGAAGAGCTCATCAATAATACTGCTGTTCCTCTGTTTTCTCATCTGTCAAATGGGCCAGATAATAGCGTCTGCCTCTGGGGGTTGCCATGAGGCTGAAATGAGAGAATATTTAGAAATTCCCGGAATAGGAATTCCAGGAACAGACCCACAGGGAGGGTGCAATAAACACTAGCTGTCCTAATTTTTATGCAAGAGGAGTAAACGCTGGAAGAAACGTGCGACGAAAGCAACAGTTCAGGAACAGCTGAGCAGTTACTACAGCCCAGGCTGAGGCTCAAATTCACCTTCATTTGTTGAATCATTAATGGGGAGGGGAATGCCTAGTTCGTAACCTGCCGTGCTCAGGCCGCAGGAAAATGTCACCCTAGTAGTGAGGGAGACATTAAATATTTCACTCTCCCAGCCGCTCACAACAAAGCAGCCTAGGGCGTATCCATTACCCGCTTTTTCAACTCTCCCAAGGAAATGAAAAAGATGTCACAGAAACCAGACTCTGGAACCCAAAATAATCTCGGCAATACTTCCTCCAGCCTGGATCTCTGCATAATGGATAAAAGTGGGATTTTTCAGAATGAGAAAGTGTTATTTTCAGAAATAGAAGCTGTCTTGACATCTGACACCTCTGCCACCATATACGGTGTGTATCTTGCCAGCCAGAGACAGGCTATACCCGCCAGCCCAAAATAGTCTCGGGTTGTTTATCAACAATGTGTAATCGTACATTGGAGATTCCCCAAGCTGAATGTATTCTTATATTCACTTATTACACTCGCACCGGAACTGCTTTATTAGACTGTTCCTATGATAGCATCCTACTTCAGTAGTAAAACTCACGCATTATATAATCATACCTTCTTTGGGGAAGGGAAAGATTAGACCACAGGCTGACTCCTCTAATTTTTATTTTTCCTACCAAGATAAAAATCCTTGGTAAAATTTCCTATGGTTTTGGCAATTTCACGTCAACCACTTCATCAAGTTAATCCTTGATTATTTACATGTTTAATGATTGATTTCTTCACTATCTATGGATCCCAGGCGGGGCTCCCTCCCTGGTCAGCTGCATGGACTCACCTGTTTACACAGGCAACTTCCCAGAGGGACTGTCTAACTTTTAACTGTTTGAAGAGTGGGCAGAAGTGGTCAACATCATAAATACCCTAATCATTTTCAGGCCTTAAAAGCAGAGAATCTTTCTATATTCTCTTACATCCTCTACAGAGTCACTTATCCAGTTATTTCCTTAGGATAAATTCTAAGGCCGGAATAGTTGTCCAGAAAATCTCTAAAGATGGAGTTCTGTTGCCACCGGTTGTATCAGGAACTAGTAGTAACATGTCAGCATTTACATTTTCATATACTTTTTTCATTTCTCGACCTTTTGGCTAAGATCAAGTATGGTAAGGGGGCTTTCCAGGTGGCACAATGGTAAAGAATCCACCTGCCAATGCAGGAGACACAGGAGATGCAGGTTCAATCTTTGGGTCAGGAAGAGTCCCTGGAGAAGGAAAATGGCAACCCACTCCAGTATTCTTGCCTGAAAAATCCCATGGAGAGAGGAACCTGGTGGGCTACAGTCCATAGGGCTGCAAAGAGTCAGACACTACTGAGTGACTGAGCACAAACACACATGCCTTTTTTTTTTTAATCAAATTCAAACATTTTCAAGGAGCAACTGGAATAAATTCTATTGATTTTATTTCTTTCAATTTAGCAATTTATTATACAATAGGTACTCGATGTATAACTTTTAATTGATCAAAGAAATACATTTAAAGAATTTAAAGGCTCTTTCTTTGACGCTATCCTGGTTAACTTTCTCTTTCAAGTACTCAAGTATTGAAAACAAAAAATAACAAGTGTTGGTATGAGGGAGAAATGGATTGAAAGTTTGGAATTAGCTGATGCAAACTATTATATATAGAATGGATAAACAAGATCCCACCATATAGCACAGGGAACTATATTCAATATCCTGTGAGAAGTCATAATGGAAAAGAATATGAAAAATAATATACATATACATTGAATATATTAGAATGCATATATAGAATGTACTTCTTTTTAGAAAAAGTACTCAGTTCTTCATCTCCTCTGGCAAAAGGAGAAGAGATTTAAATTGGTTTCAGGTAAGATCTCCTTACAGGATAAGCAGCCCAAAGCATAACCAAAGTACCGTGTTTGCAGGTGTTTCCTGAACATCTACTCCTCCAAGCCATGTAGTGTGCTAAGGGACACAGTGTCGAATAGGAAGTCATCACCTTCATGAAGCGTATGGTTTAGCTCAGTGGTTCAGTAACTTGAAGAGGCATCAGGCTCCCCTGGAGGGCTTACTAGGCCCAGTCTTTGGAGTTTTTGATTTAGGAGATCTAGGCTGAGAGCTGAGAACCTGCACTTCTAGCCAATGCCTGGGTGATGTTCATATGGTTGGTCCAGGGACCACACTTTGCAAAGCTTTAGTGTGAGCGGGGGCTTCCCAGGAGGTGGTAGTGGTAAAGAACCCACCTGCCAATGCAGGCAACGTAAGAGACTTGTGTTCGATCCCTGGGTCAGGAGGATTCCCTGGAGGAAGGCATGGCAACCCACTCCAGTATTGTTGCCTGGAGAATCCCCATGGACAGAGGAGTCTGGTGGGCTACAGACCATAGGGTCACAAAGCATAGGACATGACTGAAGTGACTTAGCATGCACACACAGTATAAAGGGAGAGACTTACAGGAAAATAAGTTACTTCAATCAAGTGTGGTAGGTGGTATGACGGGGATCCACTTAGGAGGCATACCAGGAGGGACACCTACCTGTCCGAGGAAGGCTCCAGAAAGCTTTTCCCAGAGGAGATGCTATGGGAACTGACATCCAATCTGAAACCCACAGGACAGGGGGGAGTGAGCCAGGTGAAGGGGAGGGAAAGGGCATTCCAGGCAGAGGGCACAGTGTCTGCAAAGCTCTAGCGGTAAGGATGCACACAGCCCGATGGTGGAACGGTAGTCTATCCATGTGATGAGAAATCACCAGATGACGGGGAAAGTGATGGGCAACAAAGTGAGAGGTGAGCAGATAATAAAAGTCATTAGGAGCCTAGAGCTTATCCTCAGAGCAGTGCGGAGCCTTAGGAGGGCTTTCAGTATTAAAGCTCAGAGGACTAAGGGTAGAAAAGCACTTCCCAAGGAGGCTTACATCCAGCAAAGAAGTAAGGGGTTTGCGGAGGGGACAGTGGCACCTGCCCCCTGATTTTTGGTTCATCCCACCCCTAAGGGAACTCGAGTTCCTCAGAAAGCCGGCTGCTGCCTGAGTTACAGGCCGTTTCTGATAGGAACTGTCCAAGCCCAGGGCGAGATCCCACATGGACATGTGAGGGTATTTACACGCTATTAACTCAAACCGAATTAAAAGCCAGTTCCTCAGTCAGTTGCAGGAGCCACACTTCAAGTGCCCAGTAGCCATGTGTGTCTAGTGACTAAATAAAGGACATTTTCATCACCACAGGAAGCTCGATGAGACACACTAGTCTGGGAGATTAGGCAGGACGGGATCCAGAGCTTGCCAGAAACTTGGATTTATTGTAGGAAACCAGCACACAACTGGTTTGAGCCTTCATTCATGAAAACACACACACATATAGCTCTAAATTGATTTTTTTTAATCACAGAGTAAAAACTTAGACAATCAGCAGTTCTTAGTAATATATATTCAAGCTATAAATACCCATATCACTTCCATAAGAAGAGACAAGGAAACTTTTTTCCTGAGTCACTAAGAAGAATCCTAGAATCACACGTATTCCCCAAAGCCATTTTGAAATCCTCAGAGTCATTGGCCAAGGGAATTGAAGGGCTGATAACATGCCCTAGATTAAAATTCTAAAAGGCTGTTTTTACTGCTTATGTGTCAAAAAAAGTCAAGCTTTTACAGCTTTTTCTCTATTGTGTATTTTACCTAATTCAATTCACCAGATTCTTAATATTACATTGCTAATCCTTACTCTAAGTTCTAAAAATAACTTAGAACAAGAGGCATTGTCTGCCAAGTTGGTAACAAATCCCAAGCCAAGGACAGAACTGGAAATTGATGCACGGAGAGAATGAGTTAGGTTGTAAATGAAACACGCCCAGCAGAAAGTTTTAACCCTTGCGTTAATCATAACAGCCATTATTGTTTGCCACTTAAAAAGCCCAAGAAGCCAGAGGTCGGTGATAATTTCTGCAAACAAAAATGCAGAGACATTGTTATTTTCTCCGCTGGGAAACTGACCAGGATGTAACTGATCAGCCTGAGTAGAGAGGCAATGGCCAGGAGCCCACCCTGCAAACCTGCTGGAGAATCTGGTGGGTGAATTCCCAGTGAAGAACTGGGTCCTCCCAGGTCACCAAGTGTTCTGGTTCTGATGCCAAGGGAGGGGGGCTTTGGAAAGCATACCAGGCAGCCCACATGTGGCCTCTTTGCTCCCCATTCTCCAGGCCCAGGCATGTCACAAAGAAACAGGAGCTGGTATCAATTAATTCATTGCTCAAAAGCGCTGACCAGCCCAGGAGACGGCAGCCAAACCCACATCCCCAGCCCTGCTTTCTCCAGCCTATGTGCAATTCCAGGCTTCCCTGGTGGCTGAGCAGTAAAGAATCCGCCTGCCAATGCAGGAGATGCGGGTTCAAAAGATCCCCTGGAGAAGGAAATGGCAACCCACTCCAGTATTCTTATCTGAGAAATCCCATGGACAGAGGAGCCTGGCGTGCTACAGTCCATAGGGTTGCAAAAGAGTCGGACATGACTGAGCAACTCAACAACAACATCCAACTCCCTCCTCCTCAGCGCTCCGTCTGTCGGGATCTGTCCTGCGGGGATACGGAGACAGATCTAATCAGTTTCCTCCTTCACACTCTGTGACTAGAATCCTTCCTCACGTTAAAACCAGTTATCTAGGGCAGAGGTCCCCAACCTTGTGGGCACCAGGGTCCAGTTTCACGGAAGATGGTCTTTCCATGGACCAGACGAGCAGAGGGGGGTGATTTCGGGATAATTCAACCACATCACATTTCCTGTGCACTCTACCCCTCGCGTTATTGCATCAGCTCCACCGCAGATCATCAGTCATGAGATCCAGGAGGCTGGGGACCCCAGCTCTAAAGCCTTTCCAGAGCTGCCCATGAGACTTCCTACAACAAGCCACCATGAGTGGAAGGCCATTTATTTACCAATTCCTGGCTTAGTTAAAACCAGAAACAACCATCAAGAAATGGCGTAAGGCTCCTTGGAGGTGCGGGGGTAAAGCAAGAGGCAGTCATTACATGGACTATCTCAAGTGGGAAAAGTCAGACAGGATCTTGGAAGAGACAGTCAAGATGGGAGTCAAAGAAGGAAACTGATTCATAGTCTGATGCCTACAGCATTCCAGATGCACAGCAAGTGGCAAGTATTCTCCCAGAATAGATTATTTGTAATTCTGATTTAGTAATGTATTAATGATAACACTAGCCAGCATTTATTGAACTAACTCTTGGTGCCAGGTACTGGTCTAAACATTCACATGTATAAATGCATACAGAGCTCACAAAGACCCAGTGAGGTTGGTCCTGTCATTCCCATTTTACAGATGAAGACACTGAGGTCAAGAACTCAGCCAGGATCTCACAGCCCTTATGTGGTAGAACCTAATGCACATCGAGTCAGTCTGGTTCCAGAATGCTGGAAATCAGCACGTCTGGAACTTGCTGTCTTTGTTCTCAGGCAGAAGCACCTTAGCCCAGCAGTCCTCCCCAGTACACTACCTACCCATGCTGCCTACAGGAATTACATTGTAAGATTGTCGTCTGGAAATAAGACAGGATGGCATTCTGCGATGACTCAGTGGTAAAGACGACGCCTGCAATGCAGGAGACACCAGAGATGCAGGTTCAATCCCTGGGGACAGGAAGATCCCCTGGAGAAGGAAATGTCAACCCACTCCAGTATCCTTGCCTGGAGAATCCCATGGACAGAGGAGCCTACTGGGCTCCTCTATGGTCACAAGAGTTGGACACAACTCAGCAACTAAACCACCACCAGCAGGGGAAGCCAGGTGTGAGGGACAGTCTGCCTCCCGTAGCACACTTCAAGTGCATGGCAATATACCTGGGGGAACCGCTGACTGAAACCACCCGCCCTGGCCAGGCAGCATAGTAACCACTCGCACGAGTTATCTTAAAACAGGAGGTCCCGGTAAGGAATGCAGAACTAACAAGCTACCACCAACCAGAAAAACTGGGGAAAGGTCAAAAGGAGACTTCAGTCCACATGTCCTGCCAACCTCCCAGAATCCTTCTCGCCAGAATCCATCTTGGCTGAGTGTTGCACGCACCATCAGGACGGCCCCTGAGTCACAGTGATTGGCCAGAGACAACCCGGAAACTAACCCCATCACCATAAAACCCAGGATGGTGAGCTGCGTGGCAGAGCAGTTTGCCTAGGTTCCCTTGTACTGCTGCTCTCCGCCCGCGCACCCCTTCCCAATAAAGCCTCTTGCTTTGTCAGCCATGTGTGTCTCCTCAGACAATTCATTTCTGAGTGTTTGGCAAGAGCCCACTCTCAGGGCCTGGAAGGGGTCCCCCTCCCTGAAACACGCCTACAGGTGACAACATCTGGACACGTTAGCGAGAGAAAAGGGACAGGCAGATGTGGGTTACTCAGTGTCTTCCCTCCACTGAGAATATGAATTTTCATTTTTATCAGCAGGAAACGTGGATTCAGTGCTGATACAACTGATGGGAGTATTAAGATGGTAAATCTTTTTTCACAACTACCCCATCGAATCAAAATAGAACTATTTCTATTGGAGTCAATTCCCTCCTTTAAAGGATACGTCAGTCATCCTTCACGTGCTCAGAAGGTGGTTTCACCGAGCATGACACAGTTCACCCTTGGCAGTGGACTTTGATCATCTCATATTGTGAGATAATGCCTTCTGTGGCATATTCTGACTCTCCAATTTGCCTCTTTACAGTTCCCAAGAGATCTGAGATAACCAGTTTTCCATTACTTAAACTTCCAAGAATCAAGCTGAGGAGTCCTTTTTAGGCATGCGCAATTTAAAAGTCCATTGTACAGTTTCCTTTTTAATACGTGGTGAGCTGTCAGGGCCTCCTGAGTCACTCAGGCCACACGCAGAGCTGTGTGCCCTGGAGTACTGGCCTCAAGACTAAATTTTACTGCAATCTCTGATGATGGAAACCAATGAGCTGATCAGAACATACCCAGTTTCTGAAGATCTGAGTGTCATCAAACAAGATAAATTCGTTTTCCGGTAATGTTAAGAGGCACACTGAGTATTTCGCTTGGAACAACCAGAAAAACCACATTTGAAAGGGAACACAGCCTGACGCCCAGAAATTCATGATAAATAGCTGGGAGGGGAGACCTCTGGCTTTGAGATAAATAAGCCAGATCCTAGAGCCCCAAGATCAGAAAGAACCTTCCTGCGCTCTCTGATGCCACACTTAAAATTTTGTTCCTTATGTCAGTGCTTTACGAAAACTGTAAAGATTAATCATAAGCAACATGCCTCCCGAAATACAAAATTGCACCATTTCCTCTGTGTGTGTGTGTGTGTGTGTGTGTGTGTGTGCTCAGTGGTGCTGACTCTTTGCAACCCCATGGACTTTAGCCTGCCAAGTTCTTGTGTCCATGGGATGATCATTTCCTCTATTAGCCCCCAAATTAATGCAATAAACAAGCTATTAGTTATATATAAAGTATATAAAGATAGAGCTATAAAAAGATGTAAAGTACATATACCGTATGAAGCTTATCTAAGTATGAAGAGTATACAGAGATATAAAATACAGGCCTTGCCCTCACAAGCTTACAGCCCATGCAGTAAGAGGGGCAAAAACACACTTTACCAGAAGGTAATCCACTGTGACAGACGCAAGGAGGGGAATCCATGGGAGAGAGAGGTCAGTTACAGTTCCATTTGGAGAGCAGGGGCTTCTGGGGAGGACAGAGAGGAGAGAAGAGGACTGAGCGGGGCCTTGAAGGTCAAGTTGGCCTGTGATTGGGCTAGGAGAAGCCAGACGTTTCAGGAGAGGAAACCACGGGCAAGAAGGTTCTACAGCCCAGAGGACTCAGGATTAGTTTAGTTACGGAAGCGAAGGCAGGTGTAGGAAGAAGATGGCTGGAAGGGGCTGGAGATGGCGACCCAGGTAAGGCTGTGAAGGCCTTGCCGGTCAGAGCGGTTTGGATATTTGCTGAGTGGATGCAAGGTCACCTGGTAAACGAGGCACCCAGTCACCTGTATGAAACAGGCAGCCCTCGCCTCTCCCACCCTAAGTCTTTACTGCCCTCATGCCAATTTATTGTTTTCTTTGCATTTATCACTGACAGCTGACATTCCACTTTGTCTCTCCACACGAGAAAGGAAGCTCCGTGTGGCCAGGGACTGTATCTCCTGTTCTCCCCATGGCATCCAGAACTTCCAGCTAGTGGCTCCTACATAGCATTTGGTGAGACGGAATGAAAGAAGGGAAGGGAAAAAGAAAGAAGAGAAGGAAGAAAGGGAGAAAAAAGAGGTGGAGGTGGACGGAGAGAAGGAGGGAGGGATGGATTCTCACTCCATATCTATCATCAGGGTCCAGGTGAGGGGCCTAGAACAAACCTTAACTGGTCCTTCTACCTAGAAAAACAGCTTCTGTCAGGGAGCAGTGAGATAATTAAGCATTCATTGAAAATGAGTATCTAGTAACAATGTCAAGACAAAAATAGACAACACATTGGATCCCAATCAAAGGAATCATGCATCACCAAATAGGCCACATCCTTCTATGGTGCTCTGAGCAATTAATGCAAAAAACTGGCCAGTCTTATGAGTCAGCATAACAAACCAGGTCAGCACACCTGATGATTCAATTCCATTTAAAGTCAATGCTACACATTAGGGGAACACATCTGTGTTCAACTGAACTCCTGCTCAACTGTTCTTTTGCCTCCATGGCAACTTGACAGGCCATCTAGAATTTTAAAGGGAAAGACTGGGATGATGCTGCTACCTCCAATTCATAAGGCGCCTTTCTTCTAAGGCATCGGTTAGTCTTCCAATACCAAGTTAATTAGGTTTCTGCCATTCTTGAAAGTTACGGTGTAATCACCTTCCCCTTGCAGAACGGAAACGGAGATGTGATCGGGTTAAGGTGTGTGGTCAATGGCTCAGGGCCAGCCAGGAAGGCGCTACCCGCTGTCCTGGCAGCCTGGAGCACCACCAACACAGTTACCAAGGCTCCTCCTCCTCCATCAGCCACCACGACCATCAGGACCACGACCACCACCACGGGGCTGACAGCAAGAAGGAGGCATAACACAGCAGGAACAACCCCGCTACTTTCTTCTTCATTAACTGTTCTCAAGACTCATTACATGTATATTATCATATGTGAAACAGATCGCCAGTCCGGGTCTGATGCAGGAGACAGGGTGCTCAGGGCTGGTGCACTGGGATGACCCTGAGGGATGGGATGGGAAGGGAGGTGGGAGGGGGATTCAGGATGGGGAACACATGTACACCTGTGGCTGATTCATGTCGATGTATGGTGAAAACCACCACAGTATTGTAAAGTAATTAGCCTCCAATTAAAAAAAAAAAAAGACTCACTACACATGTAACCCAGGGTCATCTTAGTTCCCTAAGGTGATCAGAAGCAAATCACACACACATATACACAATCTAACTTTTCATAACATAAAGGGCTCGTGGGAAGAAAATGACTGGAAGATAAGGAGAGAAAAGGCTGGAACAACTGATTTTTTTCTGATATTTATTTTCTGTTTTTGTTTGTATTTTTTTATTTTCTGATATGGAGAGTTATTTTCACTGCTCCTCTTCCCACAGATCAACAAGATGCCTCCCTGTGGAAGTCTCTCAAAAGCAGCTTACCTGGCTGTGTTAAATATTTACTATGCTAACCACAGGGCTTCCCCAGTAGCTCAGCAGCAAAAGAAAGAATCCACCTGTAATGCAGGAGACACAAGAGGTGTGGGTTCGATCCCTGGGTCGGGAACATGCCCTGGAGGAGGAAATGGTAACCCACTCCAGTATTCTTGCCTGGAAAATCCCTTGGGCAGAGAAGCCTGGCAAGCTACCGTCCGGGGGGGTCACAAAGAATCGGGTATGACCGAGCACCTAAGCACACATGCTACCCACAGGCAAGAAGACAAACCAGATGGCTTCTCTAGGCCCCTATCTCTCCCATCATTATGCAATACGTTATCTTCCTTTCTCTCAAAGGTCCTCAACTATTTCCTCAAGTTAATTTCTTATCTATTAAAAGCAGAAGCCACTGGCAGAAATTATGTAAGTTTTCAATCTGCTGTGTATCAACCATACTCCCATCTCAAGAAGTTGAAAGTCAAATCTCACTGCCATTTGTGTTGGGGGAAAAAAGAAATATGGGTGTTCACATCTGTAAATGCAAAGACCAAGACCGGCTCTAGAAGGTATGCCAATCAACTCATAATGCCTGTTACCTTGGAGGCAGGGAACAGGGGACTGGGGTGGAAGGGGGCAGGGTAATTATTTTTACACTTCACGTTCTCTCATACCTTTTGAAGGTTAATTAAATTGGAAAGCAAACAAATTCGTGGGACAAAAACTGAAGCCTGGAAACCATTCTCATTGGAGCCCTTCATCAGAAAACAACAAAGACGACGACCTGGCATCCTGGTTTACCTGCAGTTTGGCACCTGAAGAGCTTACTGGATAAATGGTGAACTAACTCCCTGCAGGCAGGGGACGCTTAAATTGCACCTGAAATCTTTGTCCTTGTACTAATTATCAATTGCTACATTCAGTTCAGTCGCCATAACAGTCCCCTAAATGAAGCGGTGAAAAGCCCAAGTGTTAGCTCAGTGTCCGTAGCCCAGGAACTCCGTAACGGCTCACGGCCTCTCACAGGCTACTGTCCAGGTGTCAGCCGGGATGCGGTCCTCCGGGCCCACCCGGGAGGGCTCTGAGCTCACTCAAAGGGCTGTTGGTGGGATTTGGTTCCTCAGGGCTACTGAACAGAGGCTACCCGAAGTTCTCTGCCATGTGTCTCTCCCAAGGGCAGCTCACAACCCGGCAGCTGGCTCTGCTCAGGGCAAATCCAAGGGGGGTCTTTTTGCGCCTGACCTTGGACAGGACATCCCACCCCTTTTACCACATTCTATGCATTAGAAGCACATCACCAGGTCCAGCCCACACACGAGGAGAGAGGATGCCCAGAAACGTAAGCCACAAATTACACTTAATGAGAATCCTGAGGTGTGTTAGCCGGGTCCCAAATTTAGTCAAAACTTGGTCAAGACAGCTCTCATGGAATAAGTGTGAGGTCTCGAATTGAAATGAGACCAGACCAGGGAGACACTTCACTCAGACCAGCTTTGGGAGATGAGAGACACAGATGCACTAGAGGATGGAGCTGGGGGTTATCCCAGAAGAGGCAAAAATAAAACTTACAATTAATTTTTCACATCAAAGTTGATATCAACTATGGTCCAATGTTCAATTTATGTTCACAGCACCGGACATGATGTTTATATCTTATTCTTTTGGGGATGATTAACTACCAATTCTTAACTTACCTTGTGCAATGAAAGAGAAAGAAAATTCTTAGAAATAATGCCAAACATTATCTTTCTGGGAAGCCCACTGTAAACCACTGTGGAATTTAAAGGCTAGAGTTCAAATGCTGAAAAAAATCAAGTGATCCTGAAATCCACATTTCTGATCGCCATGTTTGATTACAATGAATCTCAAAATCACAAGTCTATCAGTCTATGTAAAACAGGTTAAAACAGAAAGCAAACGAGATTTTTTCTTTTACTCACTTGAGTAAATCCTTGAAAGGGTTACTAAATATTCAACTTGTCAGTTTCTTTCAAAAGTCCTTTTAAAATGAAAATGTCTAAATTTGCCTTAACTCGAGACAAAGCTGAGGGTTTTACAAGATTCACTCTGGAAACGGCTCCCTCTGGCCCAGCTCCCAGGTCATCATGCGCAGCTGCCACAAACATCCTGTTGTATGTTGACATATATTAACAGCTTCGGGAATATAACAATTAAGAGAGTCAGATCTTATCATCCTGCAGAAATACGGTAGGCTGGCTTCCAATTCAGGGCAGTGCTGGGTGAAGCAAGAAAACTTCTCAGAAGCTGTGTATGGGTGGGAGCAGGCGTCACAGTTATATCGGCCATTTACCTCTACATTGGCGTGAGAAATTATTTCATTTAAGCTTTCAGAAATGCTTGCCCAGGCTTCACATTTTGTAACCCTCCACATCTGTTCACTGGTTTTAGCCAAAGGGGTTGCTTGACAGAAGTGATATTGCACACAAAATGTGAACAACTTATTTTTCCTGTGAACACTTTTATCCTAAGAGAAAGATGTGGTTTCACCTTTCCTTTTCCAGCACACCCGCCCCTCCTCCTTCAGCCTAACTGACGAGGAGGTGATGATCTCTTAGTGGCCAAGAGTCCAGTTTCTGCAGGCGCGTCCCTGATTACATCATGATTTGGACAGACAACTTCCTTGTCTCAGGATTGCGAGCACAATTTATGTGGCCTGGCCAACGCTGGCTGTGTAAACAGGCCGCTCTGGGGCCAGCCAGGTGGCTAAAATTCAGAAGACAGACTTACAGACTATTCACATAACCACTGCTGGCAGATGTGAGCAATCTCCCAAACAGCAAGAGGCAGGCCTTGATTTCAATCGATTTTGAAATCACGTGGGGAACGTCAGAAAAAGAAATGGACAAGGACTCACGACAGTCAACTTTCTCAGCCTCCACAGAAAGCGGATTGTGTTGATGAACAAGAATTAGGACTGCGTTCCTGGCCTAGGCTGAAATGTTAATACGAATTTCCGTTCTTGCCAATAGATGAGGTACCTTGATCATATTCTTTACTCTTCATCCTTCAGACTTTCATTACACATCTGGAGAGCTTTGTTGAGTTTTTACACCACTATCAAGCAGTTAAGATCTTAAAATAGAAACACCTGTTTTAGAGTCACGAGGATTGTTAAAGAAAATGCCCAAACTCTTCATTTTTACAAGAAGAATCCGGAGCTCAGAAAGGTTAGGGGAAGGGACAGTGCCGGACCCGTATTGAGTCTCGCTCAACTCCAGCGTCTCCATCAGTAAAGTGGTGATTAATGGATGAACTAAATTTCCAATAGTTACTGTATGTCTACTAGGCTATGGACAATGTGGGGTGAATAAGATATGAAACCATCACAGAGATTATCATAGTTCAATATGCAAAGTGCAGGAGAAGGTGGCATGCCCTAGAGGGTGGACTGCAGTCTTGGAAGAAATCATACCTGACGCAGCCTGGTACCTGACCCAGCCCAGTACATACCTGGGAGGGGCTCCAGACCAGAACACTGAACCTGAACCTGAAAACAATAAAGCATTGTGCTCCCTCAAAGAAAGGGTGAAGAAGGCAAAGGGGCCCTGCCCTCCTTTTAGAATTATTGGGAATCTAGTGTCCAGCACGTGAAGGGGCTTGGTAATCAGCAAATCACTACACAGATGTGAGCTCTGAGGTTAAGGGATTTAATCAAAGCCATTCATAGCTGATGCTTTACAGAATCCAGTCTGACCGTCCTTGAGTTACTCCCCTCGTTTATTTCAATCACTTCCCTCTGTCTTTATATCTAGACATTTCTGTAAGCCTGAGTAAATTTTGATATGCTAAAAAGACATCCTGTAAACAGCAGACTTTTACAGCATTTACCTTCTGAACAGTTCTTTGCCTTGACTTCGCATTAGAATGACCCCAGGGGAACCTAAGTTGGGTGATCAGAATCTCCAGCATCAGTATATTTGATGCTCCTCAAGTGATTCTAGTTTGTAGCCAAGTTTCACGGTCTCATGCATTGCAAAACCAAGAATGGACTGTACCCTCCCTCCCACAGACAGTCCACAGTCACCTCTGGTTTATGCATCTTAACGAAGGTTATAGAGAACATGAAATCCATTTGAGTCTGGACTACAACGTGGTTCTTTAAGGAAAGCAGTTTACCCCCTGAAGGATGACTGGCTTAGATTAATACTAGTCTGTCTTTTCTGAAGATACACGGGTTGATAGGGGAGGAGGGGGGAATTGCCCAGAAGTATGACAAGTGGCAGAGAACAGACTGTCCAGGCTAAAAATGCTCTACAGAGCAGTCATAAAATAGATAATGGTCAGATTAGAGTGGAGAGTGGGGAAAAAATGCTCCTGGAGGAATGCAATCATGGAGAAAACAATATCAAAGTGAATTCCTATCTAACAGAATTACTACTGTATTTATTGGGGTCCTTTGAAAAGGATGACAGTCATAAAACAGGATGGATGCATCTGTCTCAAAACAATTTTATGTTTCCATTTCTTTTATTGTATAGGCAGGCCCATGTAAAATAAGAACTTTAAAAATATCAGATACACCTGGTAGATGCTGCTGAAAATGAATCTTAAAATACTTCTTGAGTATTTCACAATTCACAGGAAAGTCTAAAAGAAAATTAAGTATTGGAGAAAATACAAAAGTCATCTTTTCTACTGTTTATCAAAGGGCTCTGATGCCAGAGCGGTTGTTCTCTCATCAATATGTCTGGTCCTCCCCATCCTCACGATCAAGGGCTCATGAGAATTATGGAACTTTGCCACCAATCAAACCCAGAAGCCACTTATGAACAGGAACCCCCTGGAGATTCACATGCACATCTATGTTTGAGAAGCCATTGGTATACATTGTAGAAGCAGTCACTTTCTGGAAGGTCCTTCTCAGCCATGGGTGGGCGCAATCAGGCAGCAGATTGTCTTTAAAATGCATTTAATTCCCAGCATCACCCCCACCCCAATCAGAATTTCATTATTAATATTTCCCAAGTCATTCTTCTGAGGAACACCAATCATTCTTCAAGAGGCCCTCCAAAGTAACCTCTTCTTGGGAACCTTCCTGAACCCGTCTAAACTGAGTTACTGTTTGATAACTCCCTTCTCTGTGCCCCCACAGCCTTGAGTTTCAGTCCCCCTCCCCTCACCCCTGCAGACTGGTCTCCATTCATTCCCCACTCAGGCAACACCTGCTCCCACTAACCTTCCACCGAGAGTCATCAAACCACAAGCTTCAGCCATTCTGCCCGCCGCTGAGCTGTAGCGAGCAGGACAGAAGATTCCAGGCTCACAGGGCAGCACACCAATCACCGCACACGCAAACAAGGGGTCTCCCTCTCAAGAGAAAGAGCAGAGGGCATCCCTCAGGAGAGCCTATTTCCTTCAGGTGGTCAGAGGACACTCTGAAGAAACGACACTCAGCCAAAAAGCAAGAGATAAGTGAAACGGAGCAGGACCCCACGGCCGTTGCCCACCCCCCACATTTTCAGCTTGCCTTTTGTCTGTGGAAAAATGCTAGCCCAAGAACAAGCTTCATCAGAGACGTGAAAAAATGCATAAACAAAGGAAAACGGTCAAAGCAGGCCAAATAATGATAATGTACCCATTAAACACAGTCAGGGACCTTTAGTTCCTCCTCAAGGCCTACAGATAATATTCCGAGCCATATCCTGTGAGCTGTCTTGTAGATACTGAAATGCCAGGTGGAGAAGTTAACTATGATGACTAGACTGTAGCCATACATAAACTGCCATCATTCCGAGAATTGGCCTCAAAAAAATGGAAACAAACCGATGCTGGAACTTCAGGTTAACTGTACCTAGAGCAATCAAGATGATGCTGGTCAGACCATCGATGACCAATCTCAAGACGACGGTCAGAACTGACTGTGCTGTTTCTGCATGTAGACCCCTCTCTCTGTCTATACAAGCTCTTGCCCACCGATTTTCAGGCAGGGGGGAGATGGGGTAGAGTAGGCCTTTGGATGGACAACCACCCTCCCTTGCTGGCTGTGTGTGTGTTAATTGCTCAGTCATGTCCAACTCTTTGCGACCCCATGGACTGTAGCCCACCAGGCTCCTCTGTCCATGGAATTCTCCAGGCAAGAATACTAGAGTGGGTTGCCATTTCCCTCTCCAAGGGATCTTCCTGATCCAAGGATCGAATCTGGGTCTCCTGTACAGTAGGCAGATTCTTTACCCTCTGAGCCACCAGGGAAGATCCCCCACCACCCTAGTTGCCAGCATTCAAAATAAAGCAAACTTTCCTTTCCACCAACCTGGCCTCGTTAATGGCTCTGAGTGGCAGGCAGCCAGACCTTGCTTTCAGTAACATAAGGAGGAGTCATTCGCAGGGAGAGCTTTCCTGATGAGAAAGCAACAAATGCGCAGGTGTGGAGACAGGAAGGGCTTCGTCGTGCTCCACGAACTGAAAGAGGACAAGAACGGACCTGGTGGGGGGGCCGGGCCTGGTGAGCCCTTTAAGAAGGGAAATGTTCTTGAAACTGCAATGCTGAGCTGCAGACAGGTTTTGCAGCTGGGTGTGGACATGCTTCAGGATGAATGGCTGCTCTGGGTCGGAAGGGCCAGAGTGGAGACGAGACACCCGTCAGGAGACCCCTGAGGTGGTCCAGGAAAAGGAGGGTGGGGGCTGGAACTAAGGGGACGGCAATGGAGAGAAGCAGGCAGATTCAAGACCTTCTGGGAGTAGAAGCAGCAGATCTGGAGATGGACTGGAAGTGGAGGTCAAGATGGTGGAGTGTGGGAGAGAAAGCGTCACAGGTCAAGTCCAAGTCCAGGTAGAGAAGCGTCGTCTAAACTGATTGGGGTTCAGGGCTGGATGTGCTGGGGTTGGGGGCGGGGGAGGGGGCACTCTGAAGATGCTCAAGCGGAGAGAACAGGCTGGCAGAGAGAAAAAGGTGGCTGTAATGAAGGTCAGCAGAAATCGGCACATTTAACTAATAGTATTTAGTTAGTTATTGGAGAAGGGAACGGCAACCCATTCCAGTATTTTTGCCTGGTGAATTCCATGGACAGAGGAGCCTGGTGGGCTACACGGGGTCACAAAGATTCAGACACGACTGAGTGACTAACACTAACTAACAAAGCCACAGAAACAGAGGCGATTACCCCACGGAGGGGAAAACAAGGCTGGGACTGAGTCCAGAGGAACCCCGGGGTTTTATGCCATTCCTGTCCATCGTTCAGAGCAGGATTTCTCAGCCTTAGTATTACTGATGTTTTGGGTGGGAGAGATCTTCGTGGTGGGGGCTGTCAGAGGTTTAGCAACACTCCCAGCCTCAATTACTAAATGTCAGTGGCAACCCCGAAGTTGTGACAACCAAAAATGTCCCCCTGTGACCCAAATCACCTGTGGTTGATTAGGTTGGGGAAATTTCTGCAAAATGTTTTAAGAAACCTGGTGCTCATTTCTGTTTCAACAAGTTCACAGCCAACTCAGGATAAGGGCTCTACAAACAACATCAACTTTCTCAGGTTCTGACTTTGTGGACAAGCACATAAAATTGAATACAACTGGACCAAGTATTAAACTTGACTTTGCTCCACCTACTAGGAAACAAATGTAGTTACACTATACTAATTAAGTAAAGATACTTTCAAGATCCTGGAAACTCATTATCATCTTTTGACAATAACATAAACCCAAACCGGAATAGTGAGTGAATATAGGCATTAGTTGTCTTCCCTTGGATGCAAATATCTTCTAGCTCAGAGTTGCAGAAAGATCTAGACGTTTCCAAGTACCATTAGTAAAAAGATCTCTAACCCAAACCAAGATGTCACAAGAGTCCATTTTTCCCAAACAGGAGTTAACTAAAAATAATCCCTAGTATTATGTGGCATTTGCAAAGGATGGCAATGAGAAACAAAAGCTGGTACCAAAATCTTAAAATATCTATTTTTGTTTGTGACTGTTGTGCTAAGTAATAAGGCCTAAGAACTTGGATCGTCTCATCTGGCATCTTTCTAAAAGAATGAAAGCCGTACAGTTGGTTCGATCAGTCCACAGGGGGTCCTTTCCACCCCAGCTGTTGTTGTGGTTCAGTCCCTAAGTCATGTCAGACTCTTTGTGACCACACAGACTGCAGCACGCCAGGCTTCCCTGTCCTCCACTACCTCCTGGATCACTGCAAAAACAACCAACTTAATACACTGAAGAAGTAACTGTGGAAGGCATCAGAACCATCCGGAAGTTTTGTTCAGCCACAGAACGCTGGGTCCCAGTTTCTGAGTTTCTGACTCAGTAAATCTGGAGGGGGCTCTCACTTGTGCTGCTGCTGCTGCCTCCGGGACCATACTCTGAAAACCAGTATCCAGACAACTACTACACATCAAGACGCGTTGGTGTGTGAAATAAACAGCTGGCCTCTCTCTGAGATGGCGTGATCCAAGCTCGGACCGGAATAGACAGAGACGGACCTGAGCAAAGGAAAGGCCGCTCACTTTGACCGGGGAGCGTGAAGAAGCAGGAAGTCATCCAGGAGGAGGGGACACCTGGTCAGCAGGGGGAGGCGGGGTGGGAAAAAATGTCACAGGTGAAGGACACAGTATGGCAAAGACCCCGAGACACAGGAAGGGCGCTCCGTCCCTACAGAATTGTAGGTAAAAGGGGAGTGCCGTTTGTTATCAGGTGGTTAGGAGAAGCAACTACACAATTAACATCAGGAATGAAAACGTTCCCTTTCTATGGGAAGTGTTTTAATGATCAAATATTTCACTATCATCCTTTTTCCTTTTGCAACGAATGCTTTCCTCCTTAAATAACAGGCCATGCTTTTAAAAAGTGTATCACAACACCAGGATTATTAAATAGGAATAACCCTGCCATTTTAACATCACTAAAGACATGGGCAAATACAGCATGCCCCGAGTTAGTGTAAAGATGGCGCCTGCAACGGACCTGAAACAAAGACAGAAACATCTCAGGAACACCTTTTAAGCAGCGCTTGGGCAGAGGCAGAGGGAAGGATCTAGTAAATTTAATATAGGAATGTTAGAGCTGGGAATTCTGCGGGATACTTTTACTCATATTATTTATTTATTTACTTTTGGCTGTGCTGGGTCTCTGTTGCTGCACACGGGTTCTCTCTAGTTGCGGTGAGCAAGGGTTACTCTCTAGCTGCGGTGTGTGGGCTGATCATGGGAGGGGCTCCTCACGTGGCAGAGCAGGGCTCTAGGGCACAAGGGCTTCAGTAGCTGTGACGCATGTGCTTAGCTGCCCGGAGGCGTGTGGGATCTTCTGGGACCAGGGATCGAACCCATGACCCCTGCGTTGGCAGGCAGATTCTTAACCACTGGACCCCCAGTGAAGCCCCGGATATCTTCTAATCTAAGATCCTCATTTCAGAAATGTGTCTAAAGTTCAAGAAAACTAGGAACTCCCAAAAAATGTTAAACTTTTTTAAAAATCAAGATTTGCTTGAATGCAAAGGAAAGATACTATCAAGTGGGGTTAAAATAAAGCCAGATAGGGAACATTGACTTTGAAAATGCTCAGGCAGAAAAATGTTCTCCAACAACTCAGAGCTTGTCAGACAAATTCTAAAGTATACAAGGACTGCCCAACAGGATGTTAGAATATTTAAAAGATCTGAAGTATTCAAGGATACAAGTTTGAAGACAATAAATTAAGACATTAACATTAAATTCTAGGAGTGCTCTGGACTGGAAATCCTTGCACAACGCCTACGACAACGTGGCAAACTAAATTTTACTAGCAAATAAAATGTACTGTAGTTCTTGCAATGTCGCCAGCCTTTATATTCCCTGAGTTCTGTGCCAAGTGCAATAAAAGACACATTATGCTTACTTATTTCCTTATGACACACGCTAAGGAGCCCATATATAAGAAGATGTAACTTCACTTCATCAGATGAGAGGTGGGCATGAAGTCCCAGCTAGAATTGAGACTGGGCGGCATGTCATCTTCTTATTCCAGCTCAGTCTTTGCCCTGAGCTTCTTCTCCCAAACTGGTTTTTAGTGACTTGTTGATTTCACAACTTTACTGATTTTCAACTTTTAAAAAGGCGTCTCTTCATTTAAAAATGGTCTAGCCTCAGTGGTGAAGTATACAAATGTTGGTATTATTTAATTTTTCTGAAGATTTAAAATGTCTCAAAATAGAAGGAAAAAGCATTTAAGATAAAAAGACCTCATCTGGAATTTTATAAACTTTCTAAAGGAACATGTAGTATTCACTATGTAGACCAAAAAAAAAAAAAAAGCTGATAAAAGCGAATATGTAATGAACAAAACAGAACCCACCAGGCATCTCTGCCACCAGAAAAACATGTTTCTTAAAAAGAGATGAAAAGCATGTTTCTTTTCTTTGTGTGAAGACCATACTGCCTTGTACTTTAGTTAGATGTGGTTTTGTCTGATTCCCCTATTAAATATTAAATATCTGAAGGGCAAGGACTATTGCTAACACAGTCATGGCTCCCTAAAGTCAGTATGGAAAGTGAAATTAATGACCATCCAAGCTGGTCATCAAGGATAGGGTGTTCTATTCATCCAGTCACCACACATTTGTTGAGCTCCTTCCATGTAGAAGGAACTGTGGTTAGCACAGACTGCACACAGAAAATTCCAAGAAAAACAAAGGACAAACTCCCTTCAAAATAGAGTATGATCCATCCAGATCTCGGTATTAGCGGTATCCACTGGGACTGCTACACTTTAAGGACCAGGATTTCAAATATCTGAATGAGTATCGTTATTAAGACAATGCTTCATCCTGGAAGAAACTGAGCTTGCCCTTTCAGAATATTGGACCCTAATTCTTCCCCAATACTACCCACAATATCATAATTCCTGGAAATCTGGCTGCCAAATTCCATGGCTGCCAAGAAGCATATGTTTCATCGTGTTCTTAACCTACCATGCTTGACATTGTTTCTACCAAGTAAATTTTCAAAACTGGAATCTTATGACAGATGAGATCATGCAGAGTCATGGAATCACATCAAGAAGATATCCTTGTCCGACTCTTTGTGACCCTATGGACCACAGCCTGTCAGACTCCTCTGTCCTTGGGATTCTGAAGGCAAGAATAATGGCGTGGGTTGCCATGCCCTTCTCCAGGGGATCTTGCCAACCCAGGAATTGAACCCACATCTCTTAAGTCTCCTGCATTGGCAGGGGTTTCTTTACCACTGGTGCCACTGGGAAGCCCATAAAACATCAGAGCCATGATTTGAATCACAAAGAAATGGGATCTTAACAAAACAATGGGCTGATCACTGAACCAAAAGTTGAAAAGAGTGTCTTAGCCCAGTTTTGGCCACCCACCCAAACCTTACTTTCCCTTGAGTTTCTCGTCTGTGCTATGGAAGCAATACCTGTCCTAGTAACTCCCAACTGAGAAGGTTTTAAAACTATAAAGTGATCTAAAACTGCAAAACACTGTTATTTCCAGACAAGGTCAAAGAACTAACTGGTCAGGGACTCAGTCAGATCTGCCAGCTCCTGAACTCAGAGCTTGTCCCCAATACCAGGCTGCTGCTAATCACAAATAAGGAATATTCACTAAAATTCAGGAAAGTAGCACAACACAGACATTTCAAGAGACTAAGGGGAGAAAAATCAATTCTCTTCTCATGCCCAGCTCCAGATTTTTTAAAATGCATGGAAGATCCAGGAGTTGTCAAAGGGAGCTTGAATATATACATAGTCCTTAAATTCCAAACATCTTTCTGTTCCTAAATTTTTATTCTGAGTAGTGTTGCCAAATAAAACACACAGGATGCACAAATTTGAATTTTAGAGAAATCATTTTTTAGTCTCAATATGTCTCAAATATTGCATGGGAAGGACATACTTATGTTAAAAGTGTATTTGTTGTCTAGTTAAGATTCAAAGTTACTTGTGTGCCTTGTGTGTTTTTATTTGCTTCTGTGTTTCAAAATTGTTTGTACTGCTTTTCCAACCATTAACTGCAAGGTCCTGAAGGGAACCCTCACCTTGGGTGTCTTGAAATCCTCAATCAGCTCAATTTCTGCTTTTGTCAATTACTAGTTCTGAGACTTCAAGCCACCTACAATTCCTTCACTTGGAAAAAAAGAGGCCAGTAAATACAGTCAGGGCTTCCCAGGTGGCTCAGTGGTAGAAAATCTGTCTGCCAATGCAGGAGATGCAGGTTTGATCCTGGGTTGGGAACCTCCCCTGGAGAAGGAAATGGCAACCCACTTAAGTATTCTTGCACTGGGAAATCCCATGGACAGAGGAGCCTGGTGCGCTACAGTCCATGGGGTCACAAGAGTAGGACACGACTTAGCAAGTGAACAACAAGTAGAGACAGCACAGGACTGAGTGGGTAAATGCATAGAACTCTGTCAACAAAGGCAACACCACTTTGTCATACACCCTGTGTGCTGGGCTGTGCTTAGTCCCTCAGTTGTGTCCGACTTTTTGTGATCCCATGGACTGTAGCCCACCAGGCTCCTCTGTCCATAGGGATTCTCTAGGCAAGAATACTGGAGTGGGTTGCTGTTCCCTCCTGCAGGGGTTCTTCCCAACCTGGGGATTGAACCCAGGTCTCTGCACTACAAGCTGATTCTTTACTGTCTGAGCCACCAGGGAAGCCCAAGAATAGTGGAGTGGGTAGCCTATCCCTTCTCCAGGGGATCCTTCCTGACCCAGGAATCAAACCGGGGTCTCCTGCAGGTGGATTCTTTACCAGCTAAGCTACCAGGGAAGCCCCACACACCCCATACGCATATTTAAAAGCACAATTTGGTTTTTAGACAAGGCCACATAAGCCAATTTAAATACCCTACTGTTGAAATTAACACAATATTGTACATCAACTAAACTGCAATAAATATCTGTAATTAAAAAAATAAATACCCAACTGTCCATGGGAAATTCCCAAACTTTAGTGCTGCTACTGCTGCTAAGTCACTTCAGTCGTGTCCGACTCTGTGCGACCCCATAGACGGCAGCCCACCAGGCTCCCCCATCCCTGGGATTCTCCAGGCAAGAACACTGGAGTGGGTTGCCATTTCCTTCTCCAATGCAGGAAAGTGAAAAGTGAAAGTGAAGTCGCTCAGTCATGTCCGCCTCTTCGAGACCCCATGGACTGCAGCCTACCAGGCTCCTCCATCCATGGGATTTTCCAGGCAAGAGTACTGGAGTGGGGTGCCATTGCCTTCTCCGAAACTTTAGTGAGTTCCCATTAAATATACCAGCTGCCCCCTTCCCATGTCTAATACAAACATTTGACCTGTGTATGGTGGTCCTGCCAACTAGATAACACTGTACCAGCGTTCCTCTGTCATTCTCGTCCGTAAGGCAACACTAGAGCATTTCCACAAGTGCTTTCTTTGCTCAAATTTAAATGCTTTATTGCTTAAAAAAATAGTTGAATGTACTATTTCACAAAAAAACCATAAAAATTACAAGGATGGCGCTAAGGTTGGAAAGCATTGGTTTCCTAAGGTTTCCAGCACCCCTGCCCACCCGTGCTTGTGCTCGGCCATGGCTGACTCTTTGCCACCCTTGGGGCTGCAGCCCACCAGGCTCCCCTGTCCGTGGGATTTTTCCAGGCAAGAATATTGGAGTGGGTTGCCATTTCCTCCTCCAGGGGATCTTCCAGGAATCAACATCCCAGCCCAGGAATCAAACCCACATCTCCTATGTCTCCTGCACTGCAGGTGGATTCTTTACCACTGAACCATCATGGAAGTGCTCAGTTTCGTAAAGTTTCCAATGTCCCTATGGAATTCATTAAACCAATCTCCACGCTACCGGTTCCCATGGTTGCATGTCTCCAGGCAAAATTCCTGAATTTATTAGAGCTTGACCTCTGGCCACTCCTGGGTGGAAGTGAATACAACCAACGCTAAATTCGTAATCTTCCATCCTGCTCCTCTGTCTCTGACATCCTCGTCTCCCATCCCTTATGTCAGAAACCTAAGAATCAACTGCTCCTTCCCATTCACGAGATCCTGGAATCTGATCTGACGCCCAGGTGGAGACTCCACAACCAAACCGCAGCTTCCGCCCCCTGCTTCACATCTCCACCGTCATCCTGGCCCAAGCCCCACCTCTCATCTCTCTCTCTCAGACCCTGGCAGCAGCCTCCTCACTGGTCTCCTTGCTTCTGCTCTTGGCTCCCTACCCCGCCCATTCTCCACATCATAGTCTGAGTTTTCAACTGAAACTCAAAATCAAATCATGTCACTCCACAGCTTACAAATACATGGATGTCTTCCAACCAGCTTGGTCCCTGCCCACCTCACCCCATGCTTCTTGGTCCCAACCATCCCACCCCCCCAGCTATCCTGGCCTTCTCACAGGTCCCAGGACACAGCAGGAAGCTCTCACCACAGGGTCTCTGCATATGCTGTTGCCATGAGCTGGGCCAGGAAAAGCCTTACCTGATGCCTTCTCATCCTTCAGGTCTCAAGAATAATCTCCTTCAAGACATCTTCCTGGGCTAAATCTTTTGTTGTGGTAAAATATATACAACCTAAAATTGACCATTTTAGCCATTTCCAAGAGTATGCTTCAGGGGTGTGCAGTGCATTCACATTGTACAACCATCACGCCACCCACCTTGGGGACTTTCTCCTCCTCCCCAACCGAAACTCTGTCCTCCTAAACAGTGATTCCCATTCCCCCTCCCTCCACCTCTGGTAACCACTGTTCTCCTTTCTGCCTCTATGGATTTGACTATTCTGTGTACCTCACAGAAGTGGAATCATACAGTAGTTGTCCTTTTGTGTCTGACTTATTTCATTCAGCATAATTCTTCAAGGTTCATTCATGTTGTGGTGTGTGTCAGAATTTCCTTCTGTTTCAAGACTGAATAATATTCCATCATATGGATGATCACTGTGTATTTATCCATCCATCCTTCCATGACCATTTGGGTTCCTCTGGGGCCATTTTAAAGTCAGCCCTCATTATTCTTGCTGCTGCTGCTGCTGCTAAGTCACTTCAGTCGTGTCCGACCCTGTGAGACCCCATAGATGGCAGCCCACCGGGCTCCCCCGTCCCTGGGATTCTCCAGGCAAGAACACTGGAGTGGGTTGCCATTTCCTTCTCCAATGCAGGAAAGTGAAAAGTGAAAGTGAAGTCGCTTAGTCGTGTCCGACTCTTCGAGACCCCATGGACTGCAGCCCACCAGGCTCCCCCGTCCACGGGATCCTCCAGGCAAGAGTACTGGACTGGGATGCCATTGCCTTCTCCGTCATTATTCTTAGTCATGTCTTATTTTCCTGTAAGTGCTTATCACAGATCCTAATATCAGTGCATCTCATATCTCTTTGGTTCAATACTGACTCCTGCTAACCCTCCTCCAGCAACCCTGTGAGCACCGCAGGGGAAGGTCCCTGTTTTGTTCATCCTGGCATCAGCCACCAGCACCTGCCATGTGGTCTGGAATGTAGTCGGCATTTAATAAGTAAATGTTGACTTTTTAAAATGAAAGAAAATGATAAGGCCACTCAAAAGCCACCAGTTTGTAGAGTCAGCCACAAATTCCATGTACTTTGTAGTTAGCTATGAAAGAACAAGTTAATGCACACACACACATATACACACACATACACCTTCACAGAGAAATATTTAGGTCTCTGGGCACAAACAATTCCTTTTCGAACAATGTTAATCGATCTATTTGTGGCTAACACACATTTCCATTCCCTGTGACCCTTTCAAGAATGCGTCACATGCAAAAGTAACTTGTGTACTCAGCAATTAAGGACTTAAACTCGGCTAAATGCTACAATGTGGATGATTACGCTAAACAAAACACCACAGAAACATCATGCTAAGTGAAATAAGGCAGCTCACAAAAGAACATATGTTGTGTGCTGCCATTTAGAGAAAAGGTCCAGATTGCAAACACACAGATTCAGAAAGCAGAGGTTGCCAGGAGCTAAGGGGAGCAGGACTATGAGTGACAGCTAAAGCGGACCAGACTCCTTTTTTGAGGTTATAAAAAGCTTCCAGAATAGACTGTGATGGGACTTCCCTGGTGGTCTAGTGGCTAACATTCTGTGCTCCCAACGCAGGGGGCCCAGGTTTGATCTCTGGTCAAGGAACTAGAGCCCAACACCATGACTAAGAGTCTGCAAGCTGCGATGAAGTTCAAAGATCCTGAATGCCACACCTAAGACCAGTGGGGCCAAAAAAGTATTCAGATATTAAAAAAAAAAAAAAGACTGTAGTGTTGATGGTACAACTCTGTAAATAGACTAAAAACCATAGAATTGTACACGTAAAAGGGTGAATTGTACACTACAGGACTTATATCTCAATAAAACTGTTTGAAAAAAGATAACTCACGTGTGTGGAGATAGGGGTGGCCAGCCTGTGCGGGCGAGAAGAAGCTTACCCACTAGACAATGCGTGGTAAAGTTGGGAGCGGTGGGAGCAGGGATCAGGGCCTTACCAGCAATTTCACCTGTTTTCTCTTGCAGGAGAGGTCTCCATGCCCTGCCCCCCCCCATGGAATACAGACCATCTTCCTTCCCAGGTGGAGCTAGGGTAAAAACTCTGCTCAATCCCTGGATCAGGAAGATCCCCTGGAGGAGGGCATGGCAACCCACTCCAGTATTCTTGCCTGGAAAATCCCGTGGACAGAGGAGCCTGGTGGGCTACAGTCCACAGGGTCAGAGTCAGACATAACTGAGCACCTAACACAGTCACTTTCCTTCCAATACAAGCAAAGGCCTCTGCTTCATGGAAATCGTCTTTTCCAGCACCTCCCCTCTCCCCAGCAAAGAATGACATGCTCTGACGATAAAGTTCTCTGCTGAAGTTCTGTGAATGAAAATCTTATACAAATGTGTCTTCTGAAGAGCCTTTTTATAACCTATTACGAGTGATCCGAACACAGCCTGTTGAATTTACCACATTTTGAAAATTCAGATTTCCATCTGTGACCCAGACTCTGCCAAGAAAGTTATCTTTGGCTCCTCTTTCTCTTACATCCCAAGTTCAGTCCATTTGGAAATCCTGTTGGCTCTACCTTGAAAAAACATCCACAGCCTTCTCTCTCTCAGACGTCTCACCTTGGTCCCAGACGTCTCACCTTGGTCCCAGACTCCAATATAGTTCACCTGGTTCCGCTTCCTAACTACCTTCCCAGTCTATGAGCCTTCCCCTGGCGTGGCCTCCACACAGCAACTGGAGTGACTAAAACACAAGTCAGAGGCTAGATCACGACCCTCAGGGGGCAATGTCCTCCACCAACGCCCTCATCCAGCTTGCACAAAGTCAGAGCCAAAACCCTCACACTCACAGGGAGCCCTGCACCAGGGGCGCCATACCCCCTTGCTCTGTCTTCCTGGCGCTGCCCCTCCACACTCCAGATCTGAGGAACAGCCAATGACCTGTTTGCCTTCACCACACCAGCCAAGCACCAAGTCATCTGTGCCCGGGACACTCTCCCCACCCCTGCTCTGCCAAGATCTTCCTAATTCACTCTCTCCCTGCTGAGTCTTCACCCAGATGCCACCCTGTCCACTGTCCAACTGCATCCTGCTCCCTTGCCTTACCCCCCAGCCCCCGCCCAGATTCTTTTACCCTGCTCAGCTTCCTCTTTTTCCTCCCCTGTAGCACTGATCTTCACACACACCATGTAATTTACCTGTGCGCTGTGCTTAGTCGCTCAGTCATGTCTGACTCTTTGCAACCCCTTGGACTGTAGCCCGCCAGGCTCCTCTGTCCATGGGATTCTCCAGGCAAGAATATTGGAATGGGTTGCCATTTCCTTCTCCAGGGGATCTTCCCAACCCAGGGATTGAACCCAGGTCTCCTGCATTGCAGGCAGATTCTTTACCGTCTGAGCCACCAGGGAAGCCTGTAATTTACCTATTCACTATCTTTATTATCCACTGTCCTCATCTCGATAGAATGTAAGCTCCTTAAGGGCAGGCTCTTCACCTCCTTGATTAATTGACTGACGCTGGGTGCCTGGCATGAAGGATGTGGTTTGTAAGTAGCTGTTGGCCAGCTGTTGTAGACTTTGTAAGGCTAAGGAGGAGTTCCATGCTGTGGAATGACTGAGGAGACAGGAAATTCCCTAAGAGAAGCCATTCAAGAAGCTTGCTCAGTCCTGTCTGCCTCTGGCAAGCCCATGGACTGTGTAGCCCGCCAGGCTCCTCTGTCCATGGGATTTCTCAGGCAAGAATACTGGAGTGGGTTGTCATTTCCTTTCCCAAGGGATCTTTCCAACCCAGGGATCCAAACCCTTGTCTCCTGCATTGGCAGGCGGATTCTTTACCACTGAGCCACCTGCTAGAACTCAAGAAATGAGACCAGTAGTGACTAAGAGCACAGGGCCTGAGCAAACTTTCTTCAGCTTTTTTTTTTTTTCCAAGTATTGCTCTGAATGATCTCAAGGATCCAGGTCACACTGGATGCTACTTATGTGACCTTTGAGAAATTTCACCATATTTCTCTATGCAAGAGGGGAAGGCTAAGACTGATTTTAAAAAAATATTCTAAATCTCAACCGAGTTGAACTAGATAAAGTAGCAAAGCTCCGATAGATTAATATCCTTTCTGTGGTTGGGACTGGCACAGGATAGGAAGATGGAATGATATCCAGGGATAGTGACATTGGAGTCAGTGGGAAATGTGTGTATGTTTTACTTAAAAAAAAAAAAAAAAGTCTTGCTTTTAAAATATGCAAATCCTTACCTAGGCTAATTTTCAAGACACCCTATGAGCAAAAGGTCACGTAAGAGTCTATTGTTCCCAGTAAGATGTTTTTAGCCTAATAGACATCTAATCATGATCGAAAGGGTTCTGGTTTTGATCCTGCTCCATGAATAAGCACATTAGTACACAGACGCAGCATCTGACAACTCTGCCACCCTGTGAGTGATCTCTTGCCTTGAAACCTATTTTGAAAACCATGGGTTCTACCCTAAGGTAGAAAACAATCTGATTTTTAAGCATCCCATTTTCAAACATTACATATAAGTTTTTCTCTCATTCTAACCCTCCCTCCATCCACCAAAAAAAAAGAAAAAATTTTTTTTTCTTTAATTCAAGTCAATTCTGGAGGAAAGTTATGGATTTTTACCTTTACTAGGAAATAGCCTCCCTGGAGGGCAGCTGTGGCCTGCAGAAACCTTCAGATGGTGGAGCCAGGCCTTCTGAGCTTTGAAGCCCACCCTGGTATAGAGCACGGTGTCATCCACACCGCAGGTCAGCGGGTGATGAAATTCTAAAGGACCGCCAGCTGTGTGAGAGCAGCCTCAGGTGCAAAAGAGAAACGTGGCTGCTGCCACGTGTCTTCCATGCCACCAGCCTCCACGCAGTGTCCCACATCCTCATCTCCAAGATGCTTTGGAGGAAAATATGATTCTAAATTCTCCATGTCCCTGGTCATCTTAGCCAGGTTCTATGTTCTACGAATGACAAATCTCACAAAACTGAATCACATCTCAACAGCTCCCAGGAAGAAACAGATGTTCACAACAGCCAAAGGTGGACACAACTCAAATGCCCTTCATCAGACAACTGGATAAACCAAATGTGGTATACACACACCGGGGAGTATCATTCAGCCTTGAAAAGGAAGTGAAAGGCAATTCTGACTCATGCCGCAACGTGGATGAACCTTGAGGACATTGTGCTGAGCGCAATCAGCATCATAAAAGGACTCGTGCTGTGTGACGTAGCTGAGGGACCTCAGAACAGCCAACTTCATGGAGACCATGCAGGACAGAGGTTATTAGGGGATACAGTGAGGGCGAAACGGAGAGTGACTGTTTAATAGGTACAGAGTTTCCAAATGGGATGGTAAAAAACTTCTGGATATGGACAGTGGTGAGAGCCGCAAGATATTTTGAATATGCTTAATGCCACTGAATTCACACTTTAAAATGACTGAAATGACAAATTTTATAAATATTTTACAGTGATTAAAACAAAACTCCCATGAAATAAACTACTGCTCTAGGATGACATCATGAGGAACCTCCTCTCCTCCCAGTGTTGTTCTGGTACCAAAAACAGAGGGTAGATTTTCACTTCATTCTCACCGTCTCAGCAGCTGATGACCCCACACACTTAATTTCACTGTTTTATCAAGAGTTCTGAAGGCTTATACAGCATCTGCTAGTGCCTGGCTTAGGGACCCACACGTATGATTTCCACCATGGTGGCTGGGCTGATCTGTTCCAGGGTGAAATACACACACCCCGACCCACCTCCCCACATGAGTGCGTGTTTCAACCACCCACGTTCAACGGTTATATGTTTTCTTAGAATATTAAATGTTTCTTCTGGATCCACAGATCATATACCAGTCTCAGAGAGTGGTTTCAGTAGTTCACTGCATCACAAGAAGATAGGGTAAAGGTTTGTACATGAATCACAGCACACCATGGGCTTCCCTGGTGGCTCAGATCGGACCGGGGTCCGATCCCTGAGTCAGGAAGATCCCCTGGGGGAGGGCATAGCAACCCACTCCAGTATTCTGGCCTGGAGAATTCCACGGACAGAGGAGCCTGGTAGGCTACAGTCCATGGGGTCGCAAAGAGTTGGACACAACTGAGTGACTAACAGTTTCATATCACACCATAAAATAAGTAATGCACCCACCACAGGAGCCTCCCCAAACGGCAGGAACGGGCGGTCAGGGGCTGTGAGCCAATCATGCTCAGCGCCCGAGTCGTTCCGATGAGGATATTCCAACTGGGCCCCATCTGAGTAAAGGTTAGAAAACTGGTTTCCAATGCTTCCTTGCTCTAAATCAAACAAACTTCAACTCTGGTGAACAAAAGCCACTCAGCAGAGAGACAAAGCCATAAATGACAGCCCTGTAAATAAGGACCATAGCTGCTAGCCAAAGGTCAGGCTACACATGTACTCGATGAGAAGCACCAGGTTTCTCAGCCACACGAGGGAAGGTGGCCATCACTACCGAAGGGTGGCCCTGGAGCAAGGGTGACCTCTGACACCGGGGCCCCCAAACCCAGGAGTCCTCTCCCCAGACGGACAGCCAGCTTCCTACTGCTGATCCGCCAGAGCCTCGAGGCCCAGCTCTCCTTTATAAAGTGTAAATTCACTGGACTTGAAGACTGATAATGAACACAGAGCTTCAGAGCTGGGAGAGGCCCAGGCCACCCTCCATGGTTTAAGGCAACCACCTCCCCATGTACAGAGGGGCAAAGTCCAGAGCAGAAAGAGAGAAAACATGCACTCTACTGTCTTACTGCTGCTACTGCTGCTGTTAAGTCACTTCAGTCGTGTACCACTCTGTGCGACCCTAGAGACGGCAGCCCACCAGGCTCCGCCGCCCCTGGGATTCTCCAGGCAAGAACACTGGAGTGGGTTGCCATTTCCTTCTCCAATGCATGAAAGTGAAAAGTGAAAGTGAAGTCACTCAGTAGTGTCTGACTCTTAGCGACCCCATGGACTGCAGCCTACCAGGCTCCTCCATCCATGGGGTTTTCCAGGCAAGAGTACTGGAGTGGGTTGCTATTGCCTTACCAAAGAGGAAAAGACAAAAACACAAGTCAGGCCCTCCAGGAACCTCGCAGGCTTCCACATAGCCAGTCCAGCGCTGGGAGAGTATGCTCGAGCCATGTTTTAGATGAATGTATGGGATGGACGGGTGGGTGGTGGACAGATAGGTAAATGGGATTGTACCAGTGGTCTCTGTCACTAGTGATGCTCACCAGGGGCCACAACTCAGAAACCAACAGAAAGCACTGATCCTTTAAAAAGAACCCAAGTTTGGAACAGAGAAGAGTTTTCATTTTTTGTTTAAGCAAGAATACAGGGCTTTCTCCATAATACAGCACTTAGGACTCGACCTTCCAATGCAGGGGGTGCAGGTTCGATCCCCAGATAGGGAACTAAAGTCCCACATGTCATGGGGTATGATCAAAAAATTTAAATAAAGAATAAGAGTACAGAGGTGAGGGAGATGAAAGCAGTCAGGAAGTGGGGTGAAGAAGATGAGCTGTGTCCCAAGGGCCACCCGCCAACTCTGCAGGAGGAGGGCGCACCCAGGTGGGGGCGGCCATCCCTCGCGGCTGTGACTGGGAACGCATACCCCTAGGTCACCATGCCCCCTGGTCCTTAGACACCTGGACTCGGAACCCAAGCCCTGGGTCTAGAAGTTCAGAACCGCACCCCAGCTCTAGAGGACTTTTTCTTGCCACTGCCTGGTGCAAATACACACCTATGTTTGCCAAGTGAATACTAACATACAGAGTGATGCCCATTTCCTGACCTGTCTAGGAGAAAGGCAAAGGTGGCCTGAGCCATGAGTATTTACTGATCTGACCAGTATCAACAGCACACCAGGCTTCCCTGGTGGCTCAGACAGTAAAGAATTCACCTGCAATGCGGGAGACCTGGGGTTGGTCCCTGGGTTGGGAAGATCCCCTGCAAGAGGGCATGGCAAACCACTCCAGTATTCTTGGCTGGAGAATCCCATGGATAGAGGAGCCTGGTGGGGCTACAGACAATGGGGTCGCAAAGAGTCGGACATGACTGAGTGACTAAGCAGCCATCAACAGCACAACGGTAGTAACACTGACTACCCTTGACTGAGGTCTGTGCTAAGCCCTTTTAAATTCTCTCAGTTGGAACTCATCACGTGACACTCTGAGGTAGTACTATTCCCCTTCCAGCTTACAGATGAGTACACTGAACCTAGAGCAATCAAGGTAACAACTGGCCATGGGTTATACACCTAAGGAGCTATGAGGCCAGGATCCCAAGCCAGATCACAGTATCCCAGCACACTTGCACCAGTCCCTAACTGCTGCCTCTGGGCTCAATGTCCATGGGACCATTTAACAAACATAGTTCCCACTGTGCATGGTTTTGGTGACAATTTAAAGTGCAATTATCCATGGGGTTGCAAAAGAGTCAGATACGACTAAACAAATTTTTAACAATTAGGAAAAGTATTAATGTGTTCCTTAACGATCAGATGAGAAAAAAAAATCCTTCGTTTTCTAATAAAGATGAGATACAAGACTGTTTTATATATATACTATTAATTGTGTGTGTGTGTGTGTGTGTGCTTTCTAGACTCTTCTTCCATAATGCCAGCTCTTCAGCAATATGGGACCTCTGAAGATCTCATACTGGATATGATTTTTAGCTGGGCACAAGGATGGGGATTTGGGAGGACCTATCTTCTTTTCATGTTATAAAAACTCTTCTGGTAGCAAATTAATTTTCACTGTTGCTGTTCAGTCACTAAGTGGCGTCCGACTCTTTTGTGACCCCATGGACTGTAGCCCACCAGGCTCCTCTATCCATGGGATTTCTCGGGCAATAACTGTTGTTCAGTCGCTCAGTTGTGTGCGATTCTTTGTGACCCCATGGGCTGCAGCATGCCAGGCTGGAGTGGGAAATCTTCTCCAGGGGATCTTCCTGACCCAGGGATCGAACCTTGGCAGGTAGATTCTTTACTGCTGAGCCACCAGGGGCTTAAAACTCCTCTGGTAGCAAATTAATTTTTACTTATCTTAGTAGGTAACAAAACAACACCTACAGGCATGAATACAATTAATCTAATTGAACAATGCCAACAAACAGGCCTGAAAACTCACAAGACACCTAAAGATACCACCTATACACACAAAAAAACTTCCCAGGAGACTAACCTAGAGGGAGGTATAGAAGTAAACTCAAATTAACTGCCTGAGAAACTTTAAAGGCACCTCTTTAGAGACACAAAACATGAACAGACCCCATAAAACTTGTTCTGGTATCTAAAAAGCAAGTTCCTCTGCATTCATAAGCGAACAGGCTTTTTTTTTTTTTTTTAACACAATGATTGAAACTAAAGAGCAAAGGTAACTAGGAGATTACAATCTCAGGTGAGCTGTAAGAATCACCTGGAGTCCATGAGTCTACTGAACACCAACACTGGATTCAAGCTTCAGTAAGGCAATAAAATACAAAAAACACACTAAATACCTGGGCATCATACTATTTTTTTTTAATCCATTTAATAAAGAAAACTAAGAAAAGAATAAACACCTACTATGTATAAGCAAGGTTTACTTGTTTTCTTATTTAATCTTTCGCAACCCAAGGAGGTTGAAAAACATTTTTTTCAGAAAATTCAGGAATTCATCTAAAGTGACACAATTTCAAAAATAAAGATAAGAATAAACTGTAAAGATGAAATACAATTTAAAGTAAAAGAATTGAAATCTGTGGGAATCTAAATCCATATGTTTTCCACAACTCCTTGCTCCAGGAAAAAGGGGAAGAGGAGGGAGGTAAGAAGGGGAAAAAGGAAGGAAGCAATGAGGGACAAGCCAGGGATGGGGAAAGAAACATTCCACAGCTGGCTGTGGTCGGAGCTGTTAGTGCCAAGACCGGAGAGACACCCAGGCAAAACAGAACCAGTCTTGAACTTGCTTTATGCCTGTAGACTACTTACACCTGCAACTTTTTACCAAACTGTCTTAAAGCCTCAATTATTACAAAAATAAAAAGAACCCCTCCAAGCTCTATCACTAACGACTATCACTAACAAGAGCATTGTTGTTTAGTGGCTCATGTCCGGTCTGACTCTTTTGTGACCCCATGGACTGCAGCCCACCAGGCTCCTCTATCCGTGGGATTTCCCAGGCAAGAATACTGGAATGGGTTGCCATTTCCTTTTCCAGGGGATCTTCCCACCCACCAGGAATCAAATCTCCCTCATTGTAGGGGGATTCTTCACCACTGAACCACAGTAAGTGCACACCGATATGCATTTTCCTTAAAAAAAACACAGAAGGAAAACTCGAAAGTGGCCAAGGCTGCTTTCACACATGGTGTTCCTGTTCACTAGTATTAAGCTGTCTGAGTCTTGTTTGGCGCCCTATACCAGACCAAAGAATCCCTAAAAATTATCCAAGCGATCACTAGAAAATGGCAAGTGAACAAAGGTTAAGATTTCTTTCCTAAAATTAGAACAAGGAAGCCTCCACTAACTAATGAATATTATCAAGAGGATTTAGAGGAGTAATTGCAGGCAGGCAGACGTCTCCCCCAGAAGTAATCAGCGTCAGCTAATAACCATTCATCAACTTTTGCACAGTACATGCATTTATAACAGGTTTTAATAAAGCCTTCAACAATAGGCCCGGAATTAATGAATGGCATTTTAAGGTCTAACATAAAAGTACTCCCCAGACATGAATATTAGAACTTCTACTTCCTACTTTGCGCTGTTTTCTCTCTTTATCTGCCTTGTGTTTACCATCACTGGAGACTGATCACACACCCTTTTAAGCTCGTTTCTAAACGCGGTTAACCCTCCTCTAACCTGCGGCGCGCCGGGTGGTCTTTCAGTGCGTCGCCTGCGTTGTCTCATTTCATTCTCGAGGAATGGAATCAAGAGACTTGCAGGCAATGCGACCAGGAAGATGGGGGAAATCTTTTATTAGGCCCACAGGGCGGGCAGTTTCCGGGAGGGGAAACTGGCGGCGTCCGGAGCTACCCAAGAAGGACTTGGAGAGCGACGGGCCGAGGGAGCCGGGTGGGGTTGAGCCGGGCTCGCTCAGCGGAAATGGAACTCTGGTTCCCCTTCTCCGAACCTGTCAACCCGCCTCCTGCGTTCGGCATCCCCCGGGCACCTCGTGCTCCCCCACAGCTGTCACCGATCAGCGTCCCAAGCCTCCTCACCCCATTCCAGCGGGGCCCAGGCGCGCACACTCCCTCGGAGAAGCTGAGGGGACAATGACAACTCTTCCCCAACGTGGGGAGGGGTGGGCAAGAGGGGCGGGTAAAACTCTCGCCCTTCTCTGCAACAGCCCTTCCCCGCAAGTGGCACTCCGCACTCAATCAGAGAGGTGACAGCGCCGGGCACCAAGCTGGAGAGGGAAGGAGCTGGGCTGTTGGAGGTGCCATGGGAGCTGGTGGATAAGCCCCTACAGTCCCCGGCAGAAAACAGGATCCCTCCTCCCCATCACTTCCCAAACAGCATTAAGGTTCTCGGAAGCCGTCTGGAGGGCGCCGGTCCCGCAGTAGGCGCGGTGGCGACGAGCTCACTCCCCATCCGTCCTCGAAGGCGCGGCCGGTATGTTCAGCCCTGGAGGTCTTTGCCGGATGCGTGGGCATCGGCTCCCAACGGGGCCCCCAGCAGAACCCTGTCAACGGGGGCTACCCGAGGGGCGACAGACGTCGCAGGGAAGCCAGCGGCGCCCCTCAAGGAGCCACAAGCCGGGCCAGGTTGGATCTTTGGCGCTTAAGCCGGGACCTGAGCGCAGCAAACGAGCGCAGAACCCGAACGCCTGGCGCACGGGTGAAGAGCCCAGGGCCGCCCCCGCGGTGCCGCCTGCCCCGCCAGCTGTGTCTTCCCATCCCCGAGGCCGCGAAGGCTCCCGGCACCTCCACCCTGATTCCACCCGTGTGGGCTCCGGAGCCCGCGGGCGTCGAAAGCTGCTGCCCCCGCCACCGGGTTCCCCGGGGCTCGTCGCCCCGGGGGATGGCAGGGGACCTGCGGGGCACATCGAGGGTCCGGCCGCCGCGCCCCTCCTCACCTGGCGCTCGCTGGGCCCCAGCTGGGGCATCCGCCGGGTGCGCGCCTCCCCGCGCGCTCGGTGCGCACCTGCCCGCCGCCGCCCGCCGGCCCCAGTGCTGGCCGCCGCGCTAGCGCTTCATGGCGCACGGGGCTGGCCGGGGCCCCGGGAAGCGTGTCCAGTTGGCGGCGGCTCCTAGGGCTCTCGCAGCTCTCCAATGGCTCCCCGCCTTCCCCCGCCCCGCGTCCGCGCCCCCTTCCTCTGCGGCCGCCCTTTTCCCTCCGCTCGGCTGGACCGGACAAACTGGTTTCTCCGCTCCGGGGTGGTGCCTCTGGTCTCCTTTTAGCAGCCTCAGCTGCTTCGGGGGCGGGCCCGGCCGTCGGCCCTCCCTCGGTCCCTCCCGGGGGCGGAGAGGAGCCGGACGCCGAGCCCCGAGACCGGCCGACGCGGCCCGGGTTCAGTCCCCCGCCCTGCGCGCTCCGGCGGCAGGTGGGCACCCTGGCCGCGGTCGGAGCGCATACCCCGCCTCGTCCGGGCCACTCTCGCCTCCCTGGGGACGCGCTTGCCACCCCGCCCCGTCCGCCCCGCGTCACTTTCCCGCTGCCCTCGGCTAGCCCGGCCGCCGCCTGGGGTCGGTGACCGCGCCAGCCTGGAAAGCTGGCGAGGCCGCAGCTCGACCCGGACCTGAGCTCCCTCGGTAAGGGGAGCTGTACCCTCTCGATGCCAAGTCACGTTCCAGGACCGGTGACCGAATGCGCGTCGCGGCTCGCCGCGCGGAGGGTGGGGGAAGAGACGGCGCCAAAAGACTTGACTGGTTTGGAGTCAAAACGAGCCGGAGTGCAGCGTGCAAATGGTTTGGTGTCAACTGGAACTTTTGGACTCACGTGCATGATTTCTGGCTGGTGTCTGGGCGCTTGAATCACCCCTCTCTTACATCAGAAACTCGGTTCCGCAGGATGTTACTGCTCACCTGCTATGGCAAGTCTCTGGGATAAGCAGGGAGGAAATCCAAAGCTGAATCAAAGAGTCTGCTGTAAGTATAGTAGAGGAGATAGGACTCAGACACCAGTAACTAGTTATCTGCAGATCAGAGAGGCCGAGTTCAGACTCCCAACCGGGAGCTTAAGAAAGATGTCATTGAAGTGGCAGGCTTGAGTGGGGACTCAAAGATCCACATATTCAGGAATCAGGGCAGCATGGGGAGGGTGTTCCAAAAGTGGGCCACCAATTTGATCTTCAGCAGATGAAAGACTCTACTGATCTTGTTAAACACTAGACTGCCTTTTGTTTCTTTTTCATTAATTACATTTGATCTTTGACTCAGTGGTGCTGGTCAGTCATCTAATCTTTCCTGCTCACAGTTTTCTCATCCCTAGAATGAGTCTGCAACAGATGATCTCAAATGGTTCCTTTCAGTGCTGATTTTCTGACCCCAACAATAGAGCAAAGGTCCAGAAGCCAGAAAACACAGTGACTGTTTAGTGACAATGGGGTAGACCAGACTGGCAGTGCCGGGGTAAAACAGCACTAAGGAGGGGGCTGGAGCCTGGAAGCAGGCCAAGATTGAATGCAGGCTAAAGAACTGGGTACATCATACGAAATACTGCGCTGGATGAATCACAAGCTGGAATCAAGATTGCCAGGAAAAATATCAATAACCTCAGTTATGCAGATAATGCCACTGTAATGGCAGAAAGCAAAGAGGAACTAAAGAGCTTCTTGATGAAGGTAAAAGAGGACAATGGAAAAAAAAAGCTGGCTTAAAACTCAACATTCAAAAAACTAAGATCATGGCATCCGGTCCCATCACTTCATGGCAATTAGATGGGGAAACAATGGAAACAGTGACAAACTTTATTTTCTTGGGCTCCAAAATCACTGCAGATGGTGACTGCAGCCATGAAATTAAAAGACGCCTGCTCCTTGGAAGAGAAGCTATGACAATCCTAGACAGCATATTAAAAAGCAGAAACATCACTTTGCTGACAAATGTCCATATAGTCAAAGCTATGATTTTTCCAGTAGTCTTGTACAGATATGAGAGTTGAACAGTAAAAAAAAGGCTGAGCACCGAAGAATTGATGCCTTTGAACTATGGTGCTGGAGAAGACTCTTGAGAGTTTCTTGGAAACAGCAAGGAAATCCAACCAGTCAATCCTAAAGGAAATCAACCCTGAATATTGATTGGAAGGACTGATGCTGAAGCTGAAGCTCCAATACTTTGGCCACCTGATGTGAAGAGCTGACTCATTGAAAAAGACCCTGATGCTGGGAAAGATTAAAGGCAGGAGGAGAAGGGGATGGCAGAGGATGAGATGGTTGGCTGGCCTCATCAACTCAATGGACATGAGTTTGAGCAAACGCCGGGAGATGGTGAAGGCCAGGGAAGCCTAGTTCATGGGGTCGCAAAGAGTTGGACACAACTTAGGGGCTGAGTTGGGGGCTTGCTTTTGGCAGCACCTGCAAGTGATTGAAAGTTTATGGCCACGGCAGTGACATGATCAGGGTGTGTTTTATGGGAAGTAACAGGGATAGTTTGGAAAAATAAGACTGAGGATTAGGGTGCGACTTGGTACCTTGTATCATAAAGCGGGCCTGAAGGAGCTGCCAGTGGGGTGAAAAGGAGGAGAAGCCTCCTGGAACAGGAGGGAAGAGAAACGGCCAGGGTGCAGAGAGGCCAGAACCTGCAGCACGGAAGATGAGCCAAGTTCTCCAGACCGGGTGATGGTATTAGTAAGAACAAGAGAGGTGGAGGAGAGAGAGGCGCTGAGAAAGACAAATGCCAGTAAACCTAGGAATCAAGAGATGACTCCAGACTAACAGAGGGATCCCTTCCTCCTTGCAGACATCCCAGCAAGAGCTCAATCTGTCCAGGAAAACAGTGCATAAGAGATAAACTATACTAAGACACATCGCTCCAGTCCCATGCCCAGATCTGATAAACACCATTCCCACAGCTGCATTTAACTTCCCTGTGTCGGGGCTTCCCAGGTGGCTCAGCAGTAAAGAATCCACCCGCAGTGCAGATGATGCAAGTTTGATCCCTGGGTCAGGAAGATCCCCTGAAGAAGAAAATAGCAACCCACACCAGTATTCTTGCCTGGAGAATCCAATGGACAGAGGAGCCCGGTGGGCTTCACTCCCTTGGGTCACAAAGAGCCAGACACAACTGAACATACATGCACACACACGGCAGTGACCTATGGACAGCAAGTGTCCTCACAGTATCTCCGCCCAGGTCCCTGAGGGGTCCACGGGCTCGAAAAAATAGTTGAACACAACACCGTCTAAACGACAAGTAGACCCTGAAGATTTCAAGCCAGGTTGCTTCTCTTACAAGCCCCAGGGAGGGGGTAGGAGGTGGGGATGGGAAAGTGTGGACAATGCAACATGACGGGTGTTGTTTCAAAGATTTATTCACTTAACAAATGTTTACTGAGTGCCTACTATGTGCTAGGCATGGTTCTAGTGGCTTGGGTACATCAGTGAACCAATCAGGCAAATTGTACCATAAAAGGTGACAAATGCTTTGAAAACATAGAGCAGCGGTGGCTGGGAGGGGGGCCACTGAGGACGCCTTCTAGGGTGCTGTGAAAGTTCTATATCTTGATCAGGTGGTAGTTTTTCTATTAATGGTGGGTGTGTATGTGTGTATACATATATATATATATAGAGAGAGAGAAGTTTATTGAACTGTGTACTTAAGATTTGTATACTAAAAAATTAAATAATAAAAAAGACCAAAATCAGACACTTAAAACTCCTTGGGAAAAACATTAACAGAACACTCTTTGACATAAATTGTGGCAATATATTATTAGGTCTAAGGCAGGAAACAAAAGCAAAAATAAACAAATGGAACCTAATTAAATGTAAAAGCTTTTGTACAGCAAAGGAAGCCACTGACAAGATGAAGACAGTGTACTGAATGGGAGAAAATGTTTGCATATGATGTGACCAAAAGGGGTTAATATATAAAGAGCTCATATGACTCAATATCAATAAAACAAACAACCTGATTAAAAATGGACGAATACCTGAAGAGACATTTTTCCAAAGAAGACATACAGATGGCCAACAGGCACATGGCAAGATCTTCAACACGACTACTCATCAGGGAGATGCAAATTAAAACCACATAAAGTGCCACCTCCACCTGTTGGAATGGCTATCAGCAAAAGACCACAGGTAAGAAGTGTTGGCAAGGACGTGAAGAAAAGGGAACCCCTGTATATATTGGTGCAAATATAAATTGGTACAGCTCCTATGGAAAACAGTATGGAGATTCCTGAAAAAAGAAAAAAAAAAACAACTAAAAATAGAATTGCCATGTTAGTGCTGCTCAGTCGTGTCCGACTCTTTACGACCCCATGGACTGTAGCCTTCCAGGCTCCTCTGTCCATGGAATTCTCCAGGCAAGAATACTGGAGTGGGTTGCCATTCCCTTCTCCAGGGGATTTTCCCAAACCAGGGATTGAACCCGGGTCTCCTGCCTTGCAGGCAGAGTCCTTATCATCTGAGTCACCATATGATCCAGCAATTACAGTCCTGGGTATTTACCTGAAAAACAACACTAATTTTTTAAAAAATACATGCACCCCAATGTTCAAAGCAGCATTATTTATAATAGCCAAGACATGGAAGCACCCTAAGTGTCCATCAACAGATTACTAAAGGAAAAGCGGTATATATATATATATATATATACACATACACACACACACACACACACACACAATGGAATACAACTCAGCAATTGAGAAAGCATGAAATCCTACTATTTGCAACAACATGGATAGACCTAGAGGGTCTTATGCTAAAATGAAATGTCAGACAAAGACAAATATGGTACATTATCACTTACATGTAGAATCAAAAAAAAAAAAGGAATGAATACAACAAAACAGAAACAAATTCACAGATATAAAAAACAGACTAGTGGAGAAGGAAGAGGGAAGGGCAAGCTAAGAGAAGGTGATTAAGAGGTACAAACTAGTCCGTATAAAATAAAATAGACTACAAGGATATATTGCACAGCACAAGGGATGTAGTCAAACATTTTGTAATAACTTTAAGTGAAGTTTAATCTATAAAAATTTTGAATCACTATGTTGAACACCTGAAACTAATATAGTACTGTAAATCAACTATACTTCAATTTAAAAAAAAAAAAAAAAAGAGCATCACCTGGGGAAGAAAAGAATAGGCTTAAGAATTAGAAGTAGGAGAATGAGATGCAATTTTAAATAATGTAGTCAGGGTAGACTTCATGAAAACCTACATTTGGCCTGCCAGGAGGTAAAGGAGTTTCATCCCAATTGAGAGAAATTCTTGGAAAACTCTCATCTCACCTGGAATCCACCAGAAGGGACATGGTCAAACCTTGTCCTATTGCATTTCCCCCATATAAGTCTTCTGCATCTTCCTGGTTTCGAGGAATGAGACTCATCGTGTGTCTATTGATGTTCCTGATAAAGGCGGTCATTCACCTGTAAGCTCCTTCCCTTGACCTCTCTGAAAGAACTGTGCCAAATTTCAGGGTGCCTTGTCAGGGCAATGATCAAAAGTGTCTCATGAATGCAGCAGAGGTTGATGTTGAAATGTGTCTTCCATGAGTCCTTTGAGTGATGGCTTCTTTGTCCAGAATGGGGGCCACTGGCTTCAGCCCACACTTGCTCAGCATCCCAAGATGGGACTGAATAGGACGCAGCTCCCAATCAGTAACCAACACCTTTACCTGTGAGCTGCTGGGGGAAATTATTAAACAATCATTTCTAAAAGAGGATGACAACGCTTTTCATCTTTTGTAGCTCACGATTCCCTCTTGTTTCTTTCACTCCCTTTCTTTTTTCCTTTTCTTGGTAATATTCCTGTGTATTTCCACAATGTAGGTAGGAAGGCTGGGGAGGTTGCCAAAAGAACATACTCAATTTTACTAAAAGCTCATTTCCTAGAATTTTTTTCTATAAGAGCTAAAGGATAAAAGATATGCTTAAAGAGAGGTGATACTGCCTGTATTCAGTTCTTTGCTAAGCTCTGTGGTCATTTAAGCTAAAGCATTTAATGCCAATGGAAAGGTGGCATTACATGCCACACTAGGTGTTATTGTAACCCGTGCTTGGCACTTAAGATGAATTCCTTGGAAGGAGAATTCTTCACAGCCAGTCTAGACTGGCTCCAGAATTTTAAACATGAAAAGAAGGTACCTTTTATGGGGAGCCTGTCTTTGCAATAAGTGAAATTAGAAGCTTCAAATACTGTTTTAAACAACAGCTACAGATGATATATTCTGCTGTTCCTGCACAACTAATTTTCCAGATTCCTTGGGACTTGTATGCTTTCTGCTTCTTTTACTACTAAGTGACTTTTTTTTTTTTCTGACCAACATTTTTTATTGGGTTTGTAAAAGCAATGTTAAGTGTCAGTTAACAATATATCTCAGTTAATTTGTTACTGCTGCTGCTGCTGCTAAGTTGCTTCAGTCGTGTCCGACTCTGTGCAACCCCATAGACGGCAGCCCATCAAACCCTACCTTCCCTGGGATTCTCCAGGCAAGAACACTGGAGTGGATTGCCATTTCCTTCTCCAATGCATGAAAGTGAAAAGTGAAAGTGAAGTCGCTCAGTCATGTCTGATTCTTAGCGACCCCATAGACTGCAGCCTACCAGGCTCCTCCGTCCATGGGATTTTCCAGGCAAGAGTACTGGAGTGGGGTGCCATTGCCTTCTCCGAATAGTGCTTAACATGCAAGAGACTGTAGGGCAGGTGTTATTCCTGGGTCTATTATAAAAATTCACTGGTCTTTTTTTTCTCATATTCATGCATTTGTAAATGTATGGGACTAGGCTACATGCTTTCTTCAGGGAGGAGATTTTAGTACTCTCTTATTGCTGTTGTTTAGTATCAGACTCTTTGTAACCACAGGGACTGTAGCCCGCCAGGCTCCTCTGTCTATGAGATTTTTCCCAGCAAAAATAGTGGAGTGGGTTGCCTTCTTCCAGGGATCTTCCCAACCCGGGGATCGAGCCCGCATCTCCTGCACTGGCAGGCAGATTCTTTCCACTGAGCCTCCAGGGAAAAATGGAAATATGTTAACTGTTCCCTCTGACAGATTATTTTGTGATGTTATCAGGTCGTAAATGTTGAAGTTAAAGTTCAGAAATAGGGATGTTAGGGACAAATTAAGGGTACAGTATCAACAGATTAAAAAATACTATATGTAAAATAGATAAGCAATAAGGACTTACTGTATAGCACAAGGCATTGTACCCATTATTTTATAATAGCTTATAATGGAATTTAATCTGCAAAAATACTGAATCTCCCTGCTGCACACCTGAAACTAATCAGATCACATCAGATCAGATCAGTCACTCAGTCGTGTCCGACTCTTTGTGACCCCATGAATCGCAGCACACCAGGCCTCCCTGTCCATCACCAACTCCCAGAGTTCACCCAGACTCACGTCCATCGAGTCAGTGATGCCATCCAGCCACCTCATCCTCTGTCGTCCCCTTCTCCTGCCCCCAATCCCTCCCAGCATCAGGGTCTTTTCCAATGAGTCAACTCTTCGCATGAGGTGGCCAAAGTACTGGAGTTTCAGCTTTAGCATCATTCCTTCCAAAGAAATCCCAGGGCTGATCTCCTTCAGAAGGGACTGGTTGAATCTCCTTGCAGTCCAAGGGACTCTCAAGAGTCTTCTCCAACACCACAGTTCAAAAGCATCAATTCTTCCGTGCTCAGCCTTCTTCACAGTCCAACTCTCACATCCATACATGACCACAGGAAAAACCATAGCCTTGACTAGACGAACCTTTGTTGGAAAAGTAATGTCTCTGCTTTTGAATATGCTATCTAGGTTGGTCATAACTTTCCTTCCAAGGAGTAAGCATCTTTTAATTTCATGGCTGCAATCACCACCTGCAGTGATTTTGGAGCCCAGAAAAAGAAAGCCTGACACTGTTTCCCCATCTATTTCCCATGAAGTGATGGGACCGGATGCCATGATCTTCGTTTTCTGAATGTTGAGCTTTAAGCCAACTTTTTCACTCTCCTCTTTCACTCTCATCAAGAGGCTTTTGAGTTCCTCTTCACTTTCTGCCATAAGGGTGGTGTCATCTGCATATCTGAGGTGATTGAGATTTCTCCCGGCAATCTTAATTCCAGCTTGTGTTTCTTCCAGTCCAGCGTTTCTCATGATGGACTCTGCATAGAAGTTAAATAAACAGGGTGACAATATACAGCCTTGACGAACTCCTTTTCCTATTTGGAACCAGTCTGTTATTCCATGTCCAGTTCTAACTGTTGCTTCCTGACCTGCATACAAATTTCTCAAGAGGCAGATCAGGTGTTCTGGTATTCCCATCTCTTTCAGAATTTTCCACAGTTTATTGTGATCCACACAGTCAAAGGCTTTGGCATAGTCAATAAAGCAGAAATATATGTTTTTCTGGAACTCTCTTGCTTTTTCTATGATCCAGCAGATGGTGGCAATTTGATCTCTGGTTCCTCTGCCTTTTCTACAACCAGCTTGAACATCAGGAAGTTCACGGTTCACATATTGCTGAAACCTGGCTTGGAGAATTTTGAGCATTACTTTACTAGCGTGTGAGATTAGTGCAATTGTGCAGTAGTTTGAGCATCCTTGTAAATCAACTATGTGTCAATTAAGTAATAAAATAAATGACTTTTTACCTTAAAGAAAAAAAGGAGTAGAGATCAGTGGCCAGCCAGCAGCCCTGCTAAGACCTCATAGGGTCAAGGACCTTTGAAGAGCTTCCTCAGCTCAGTATCAGGTCCTGAGTGTTGTGGGACCAGAAACTTGATTTGGTCAATGTACCCAAACAGCAATCCATATTTAATACATTCTCAAGGGACTGGTCTATAAACCCAGATGCAGATTTACTCCTTTATAATGGTTAGAAAAGCTTGGGCTATGAAGTCAGCAGACCTGGGTTCTGATCCAGGCTCACCACTAACCTATTATCTCTGTGGAAATATAATATGATATATCAATATTTAATATGGTATATAAATGGTAGAACAGTAATTAAACTTAATATAGTTAATGCAGACATTTAATCGATAATTTTTGAAAGTACCTTAGCATCATTGTTGGTATACATAGCCATGTTTTTATGTAATTGTAAGAAGTTTGAACGTATTGCCTTATGCTCTCTTTTCATCATTGACCATTGTGACATGAAAACACAGTTCCCTTTTCACCTTCGTGCCCCATCCTCGGAGACCTAAGCTCCACCCGTTCCAAGCTGCTTCTGATTCACTGAATTCTGAATAGCACATGTTCCCTCTGCTTGAAATGCCCTCATCGGCTGGGTCTCCAATTCCAAAGCAACTTCCTCTGGGAAAGCCATGCCCTAGTCTCCCCCAGAGAGTAGTATCCAAAGCACTTTGCACCTAAAGTCTAGAGAAACCTCTTCCCATTATATTTTATTTGGTCATCTTCCTCATCCCCTGCTGCACTGTGAGCCCTTCAAGACCCCCATACTGGATTTTATTCTTTTGGTATCTCTTGATCCAGAATATTCCACTGGTATCCCAAGTGTCTATTCCAATGAATGGTCTGCAGAGTTCTATTCTCAAATAGTTGTATAGTATTTTCTTCTGCAGCTTCTCATCTAAGCATTTGCTATCATTGAATATGTATGCCTTTATCAGATCAACTTCCAGAAGTATCTGATCAGTCACAACCCACCAACTATTTTAAGGACTTCTAAACATCTTATTTTTCTCTGGCTCCTATTATTCAGTGGGTTGTGATTTGTCCTTTACTTCATTCTAGAAACAGTGTGCCTCCTGTACAAGAGGAGTTTTTGTTCTGTTAGTAACAGAACATGAGTAAGTCTTTGATGCTGTTATTGGAACAGTAAGAAGAATGGTATTCAAGTTTTCCATTAAGTCAGAGCAGCCTATGCTTTGTATGAGTACTGCCTTTTTATTTTCCTAAACTGGCAGCCAACATGAGTGATTATTATTCCTCCAAATTAAAAAAAAAAGCAGATTAAATGCAAAAAAAACCTCAAATAGTGAGAAAAAAATTTTCACTTTACACACTGGCAAAGATAAAAAAAAAATAGTCTGGTATTGACTGCATTGCAGTTTTATAAGGAAATGGGCTTTCATACACAGTTCGTGGGGTGCAGATTATACAACTTCTTTGGAAGGGACTTCAGAAACATATCAACATTTTAGACATACCTTGTACCGTAAGAACTCATGTCTAGGAATTTATCTTAGAGTTGTATTTGAGCATTTACACAAAGGTAAATGTGCATAGATATTCACTGCAGCAGGATTTTCACTGCAAAAGACAGGAGGTGACCTCAGTGTCCATTAACAGAGGTTACATCCATACAATGTATCATAAGCAAGGAGGTCTTGTTGGGCTGTTAGGACCATCTCCAAGGTGTAGTTACATGAAAAGGCAAAGTAAAAAGGAGTATGTCCCTATAAATAACATCTATGTGTGCTCCTTGGTTTCAAACTGTATTACCAAAGCTATAGTATTAAAACAATGTAATATTGGCATAAAAACAGACACATAGACCAACAAAACAGAATAGAGAGCCCAGAAATAAACCCACGCATATTTGGTCAATTAACTTACCACAAAGGAGCCAAGAGTATTCAATGAGAGAAAGGACAGTCCCTTCCGTAAATGGTACTGGAAAAATTGGACAGCCACGTGCAAGAGAATGAAACTGGAACACTGTCTTACACCACACACAAAAATTAACTCAAAATGGATTAAAGGCTCAAATGTAAGACCTGAAACCATGAAACTTCTAGACAAAAACATAGGCCCTAAACTGCTTAACACAGGCCTTGGTGATGACTTTTTTAATCTGACAACAAAAACAAAAGAAACAAAAGCAAAAATAAGTAGATGGGACAATGTCAAACTAAAAAGAATCTTCACAGCAAAGGAAAACATGAACAAAATGAAAAGCTAACCTCCTGGATAGGAGAAGATAATTGCAAATCATATATCTGATAAGGAACTAATATCCAAAATACATAAAGAACTTACACAATTCAGTAGCAAAACTATCTGATTTTTTTTAATTGGCAGAAGATCTGAATAGACATTTTTCTAAAGAAGACATACAGGTAGTCAACAGGTCTAGAAAAAGATGTTCAATATTATTAATCATCAGGAAAATTCCAGTCAAAACCACAATGAGATATCACTTTACATCCGTCAGAATTACTGTGATCAAAAAGACAAGAAATAACAAATCCTGGGTAGAATGAGGAGAACTGGGAAACTTGTACATTTTTGGTGGGAACGTATATTTGTGCGGCCACTATGGAAAACACTATGGAGGTTCCTCAAAAATGAAAGTAGAACTATCCTATGATCCAGCTGCTGAGTATTTATCCAAAGAAAGCAGAAACACTAATTTGAAAAGATATGTGCACCTCCGCGTTCATTGCCGCATTATTTACAATAGCTGAGGCGTGGAAACAGTCTGTGCCCATTGATGGATGAGCGAATAAAGAAATTCTGAGGTATATACTAATATACATAGCAATGTTTATTTCAACCATAAAAAATGAAATCTTGCTCTTTGCAAGACTACATGGATGGACCATTGTGCTACGTGAAATAAGCTAGACAGAAAAAGACAAATACAAAATTGCTCTCTCTTTTTTTTTTGGCCATGCCACACAGCTTGCACAGTCTTAGTCCTCTGACCAGGGATCAAACCCAGGCTTCAGCAGTGAAGGTGCCCAGTGCCAACTACTGGACCATCAGGGAATTCCCCACATGATTTCTCTTATATGTGGAGACAAAACAAAAAATAAGCTCATTACACACATAATGTGGTGTAAGCTTTGGGTGTACAATTTTATGATTTGATGCACATATATATTGTGAAATGTTTACCACAATAAAGTTAGTTAATCCACCTTCCCCTCTTCTTCTTAAAAGGTGGGTATACAAAACACTGAAACATATTACATACCTTTATTCAAAGACACCACAAATGGGAGTAATACAGAACGCAACTTTTTCCTACTGTACAGAGAGTTGGCAGGGCGTCTTTGCTGTACGTTCAACATGTGTTTGTTCCATGATACCTCCAGTTCGTCCTGTAAGCAAGTAGGACCCTATGGGTCCTTGCCAGGACAGAGTCCTCCCCCACACTCTCTGTTTTAGCATCTCCCTGAAGTATCTGCTGCTGCTGCTGCTAAATCACTTCAGTCGTGTCCGACTCTGTGCGACCCCATAGACAGCAGCCCACCAGGCTTCTCTGTCCCTGGGATTCTCCAGGCAAGAGTACTGGAGTGGGGTGCCATTTCCTTCTCCAATGCATGAAAATGAAAAGTGAAAGTGAAGTCGCTCAGTCGTGTCCAACCCTTAGCGACCCCATGGACTGCAGCCTACCAGGCTCCTCTGTCCATGGGATTTTCCAGGCAAGAGTACTGGAGTGGGGTGCCATTGCCTGAAGTATCTAGATAACACTATTGGATGTACATTTCCTGAGATGTTATATAGAGGCCGAAACCTCCACCAGATGGAAGGCTGTAAACTACTTAATGACCATGAACTGGTGGCCCCAGGCCTACCAAAGCCTAAGGACTGAGAATGTTAAACCCTGTGACCCCACCCTGTTACCCCACCATCAGCCAATCAGAGAATTGTGCATGAGCTGGTCACACACGCTGCAACCCGTTTCACCGGGCCTTTAAAAACGCTTTCCTGAAATTCAGCACGGAGTTGAGGTGTTTCCAGGACCAGCTGCCCTGGACTCCCTGCTTGGAGCCCTGCGGTGAATGCAGCACTTGCCTTGGCTGTAACTGGGTGTCAGTACATTGGCTTTATTGCACCCGGCAAGTGGATCTGTCTTGTTTTTCAGTCACTAAGTCCTGTCTGACTCTTTTGCAACTTCATGGATTATAGTCGGCCAGGCTCCTCTGTCCCATGAGATTTTCCAGGCAAGAATTCTCGAGTGGGTTGCCATTTCTTCCCCCAGGGGATCTTCCTGAGCCAGGGACGGAACCTGCATCTCCTGCACTGCAGGCAGATTCTTTACACCTGAGCCACCCAGGAAGTGCGCTTAGAATAAGACAAATGCTGGTGGAGAGTGTGTTTTGGGAGTTTTGTCCTGTTGTTTTCTGTTTCTTGGTTTCATGTGTTTGTTTGTTTGTTTTCCTATGTTACCTATTTCCCTTTGGAACAAAATTTGACCAGAACTGTAGAATTTGAATCTGGGATGACAGAAAAATCCCCTCTCCTATGTTTCCAGGGCTGACCCTCACCTGCCAGTACAGAGTTCCATAAATTCCTCAAATGAGTTATGCAGTCCCTGGAGATCAGCTTGTAAGAACACATTGACACAGCTGGTTGTGCCCTGGGTACAAGTCCCTCTTCCTGTGGCTCCTGCCTCTATAAAGGCTTCCCTGGTGGCTCAGACAGTAAGGACTCTGCCTGCATTGCAGGAGACCTGCGTTTGATCCTTGGGTTGGGAAGATCCCCTGGAGAAGGGAATGGCAACCCTCTGCCATATTCTTCCCTGGAGAATCCCATGGACAGAGGCGCCTGGGGGGCTACAGTCCATGGGGTTGCAAAGAGTCGGACATGACTGAGCGACTAACACTTTCACTTCTCTTTCACTTCCACTGACACCCAGCATCTTCCATCAGCCACTGCTGTCTGCAGTCCCCGGGAGCTTCCAAGCAAAGAAGACCTGTCCCTGGGTCTGCGGGAGAGAGGGGAGAAACCTCATCACAGAGGCAATGCCTTTTCTGCCTTTTTCTTGTCGCCCTCTCAGCAGAGTCCAGTAAGCTCTCAGTAAGGTCCAGGGTGGACCCTGATATCTTACAGCACTTTTAGAATCCAAGAGCAGTCTGTAGACTAGGGATGGAACTAAGCCAGAGGATCCACACTGTTCTTGGGACAGCTCTTTCCTCTAGATTCCCAAGGCTGTGAAGGTGCATAAAGCTCGTTGCTCTAATCTCCCTCTTTTTCATTAGGATGAGGACAGTCCCAAGATGTTCCTCACCTTGTCAAAGAATGCACCGAGAATTCGAGCTGACACACCTTCACTCACCCACTAGTAGAAATACATGCCAGTATTTGAAACACCCACCATGGGACGTCCCTGGTGGTCCAGTGGTTAGGAACCCGTCTTGCAATGCAGGGGATGTGGGTTCGGTCTCTGGTCAGGGAACCAAGATCCCACATGCTGCTGAGCGGCTCAGCCTGAATGCCGCAACTACCTGTGTGTACCCTGGGGCCCGTGCGCCGCAACTAGAGAGCCCGTGTGCCTTAACAAAGGATCTCACACGGCACGGTGAAGATCACGCTCCCTGCAGCTATGACCCAACACAGCCAAATAAATACATTAAAAAAAAGTGCTTTTTGAAGGTACACTTCATTTGAAAGTAATTTTTAAATCCACAAGTTTTAAAATCTAAACAAGCAAGACCTCTGATTATGGGGCCCCTGATCAAGAGTTACTCAAATTCCATCTTGTGAGTCAAAGGTCGCTGTGCTTCCCTGAGTCCCAGCACACATGTCCAATACAAACATATGCCCACGACTCACCCAATTTAATTCCTCAAAAATGTTGACAATGAAATGCTGGCGGGTGACTGTTCCTGCTACCGTGGCTGTCCTGAGCAACGCTGAGGGACAACACAGCGATTGGCAAACTTTTTTACACAGGTGTTTTTTGTTGCTGCCATTAACAGTCACACCTTAAAGCAGGAGTGTCGTGTAAAACAGAGGTGGGAGGAACTGACCTGTTTGAATCCATGGTGGGACCCCCAGTGGCAGGTTCACCAAGAAGCTAATGGTAGTGAAACTTCAGGGTCCTTCCAAGGCCTTCTGCCTGATTCTGTATTTTTAATTTTTTTTCTTTAAGGAGCTTTCCCCTCCACCAGTTGTATAAACTTCAGGCTCCATAAAACCTGGTTCTACCCCTGGTAGAGACCCTCAGAGCCTCACCCCTACCCCTCTTCCCTTCAGTCCTTCTCCAGCAAATCCTAATCCACTGTGGAACAAGGTGAACAGCGTGTAAGGTGGAAACATCCTCAGACTAGGAATCAGAAGACAAGGGGCTGAGGAGGCCTGTGCCTGCTCCTAGCCTTGTGTGAGCCTCCATCAGGTCATGGGCCCTCTTTTGGACTTGGTTTCTGTTGACTCCTGCCCCCAAGGCTTCAGGTGTGAGGCCTTGCACCGAGGCCACAGAAGCGGAGCCCAGAACCAAGGTCACCTCCAAAGTTGACTGAGCCCCTTTGTTCAGTTCAGTTCAGTCGCTCAGTCGTGTCCGACTCTTTGCGACCCCAAGAATTGCAGCATGCCAGGCCTCCAGAGCCCCTTTGTAACCGTTGCCAAAAGCCCCTCTGATCATCACCAGCAGGCTTCCTGACCCAAATTAGGCAAAAATGCCCACCCCAGTAGTCACCCTATAGCGCCCTAACCAATCACCTAATGCCAGCCTTCCAGAAGGAATTTTGTCTTGAGGCTATAAAAATTGGCGTCTGCTGCTGCTGCTAAGTCGCTTCAGTCGTGTCCGGCTCCGTGCGACCCCATAGATGGCAGCCCACCAGGCTCCTCTGTCCACGGAATTCTCCAGGCAAGAATCCTGGAATGGGTTGCCATTTCCTTCTCCCCCAAATTGGCTGCTAACCCACAAAAAGCATCAGCTCGCCCTGGTCTGTAAGGAGGCCAGCCCGCCGCGCTTGCAGGGCCCACATTATCTCTGCTCTTTGCTCTTAATAAACTTACTCCCTTCTGAACCGTGTCTGGAAATTCTCTTCCAACCTGCGCTCAGACTGCCTCAACGGTTTCCTCATCTGTCAACTGGGTATGTGTGACAAGATGATCCCCGAGGTCCCTTTCAAAACTCAGAATCTTGGGACTTCCCTGGTGGTCCAGTGGTTAAGACTGCATGTCTCCACTGCTGGGGGCGTAGGTTCAAACCCTGGTAAGGGAACTAAGATCCTTCAGGTCACACACTGTAGCCAAAAAAAAGCAAACAGCAACAACAACAAAAAAAGCAAAAGCAACTTAAAAAAAAAACAACTCAAAATCTTTGATCCAAAATTCACGGGGGCTACTTCTTATACTCCCTCCCAGCAACTCCCACTCCCAGGCTTGTTCTTCCTCCCTGAGGTGCTGGGAAACCTCAGGCCCTGTTCTGACGACCCACCGGCTTTAAGACCTCAGTGACAGTGACGAGATAGGTCTCTCTGCCCCACGATTCACTGCACCCTCTCCCCCTAGATGTCAGCGGGGAGAGAGAAATGACCGTTGTAGTCCCATGTGGTAGCCCTTTCAATGATACCTTCATTCTAAATAGAAGTCAATGTTTTGTCTCAATGGAATAACCCTTCAGCGGGGGAATTTTAGGGAGCAGCTACAGTCAAGCCTAGGAGAACTTCCAGGAACAAGCATTCCTCAGAGGCCCTCATGTCACCTGGTGCCACTGCCCTTTGTTCCAGAAGCGAGAGACCAGCCTGGACTGAAGGACTTGTCAACCTGGGCACAAGAGGAGCTTTATCTCAGTTGGAAAGCCATTCACACTAACAGTTTTTTGGGTTTAAACACTAGGGTGGTGGACACTTCAGGTACAATTCCGTCCTCACCCTGGAAAGGGAGACTAAACGGTACAACTAAGATTTTCACCTTTTTAAGAAAGGAGTCAGCAAGCAAAAATAGAATGCAGCCTTGGAGAAACAGAAGCCACCTTAAAACACTCAAACAACACCCCCCAAACTGTACACAGAGGAAAAGAGTAGCCCCAGGGGAGGGTATAACAGAGCCAAGCCAGGCAGACAACCAGACAACCGTTTCAAAGGCCCCAGTGCAGTCACTTGGCCCTTTTAAAGAGGTGGTGAGTAAAAGGTGCTTCAATTACTTGCAAATACGTTTTTAGCTATTAATAATGACAAATGATGACATCAATTATGCTTCAATTAAAATAAAATGTGTTCTTGTAATCAGGGAAAAAACAAAACAAAAAAAATGTCAAATGACACCGCATTGCAGATGGTGGGAGCCTGGAACTCTTGCAGCTTTAAAAAAACCAAAATAGGTTCGTATGTGTTCATTTTCCTAGGTAAGGTTTTATGGGGACCCACTCAAGAAGACAGCTTCCCTGGTGGCTCATCGGTAAAGAATTCGACTGCAACACAGGTGATGTGTGTTCAATCCCTGGGTCAGGAAGCCCCCCTGGAGAAAGGAAATGGCAACCCACTCCAGTATTCTTGCCAGGAAAATTTCATAGACAGAGGAGCCTGGCGGGCTACAGTCCATGGGATTGCCAAGAGTCAGACACAACTGAGCCAATGAGCGCATACACACGTGCGCGTGCACACACACACGTGCGCGCGCACGCGCGCGCGCGCGCACACACACACACACACACACACACACACACACACAAGGAGACATTCATTTAAACCCAAAGTCCCAGAAATCCAGAGGTATAGGATAGGAAAAGAAAGGGAAAACAAAAAGGGAACCAGCTTGGTATCAGCATTGGTGGATCACTGCTTCTCCCCCGCGGGGAGAGGGAGATCGGTCAAGTGCCACGGCTGTTACCACCTGGAGTTGTTTGGGAAGGGAGATTCCCAGAGCATGAGCAATTCAAAAGCGATTGTTGCTTTGGGGAAGCGTGATGTCATCTGCACGTGCTGATTCCTGTTCTCTCTGCTCTGTGAAGGGTCTGGCTCCCCAGCACCTCCCTGAGACCAATCTCTGTTTTGGCCACAGCAGCGGCAAAATCTTTTATGATCCAAGATTTCATGAGCCGTTTGTGGAAAGGAGGGATTTTGTCTCCCTTGTGAACAGATCCAGGGCTGTGTTTGTTTCCTTCACTCAGTAGAGACTCGTGGTATGCAGAAGCCTGAAGAACTGGGGAGTACAGCTAGTGACCCGGCCCCCACACTTGCCCTGAAGAATGGGACAAAGTGGGAACTTAGGTAAGGAAACAAGCAACCCTGGCCCAGGAGTGTTAGTGCCTGTAAGAAAAAAAGGCAGGTAGGAAGGCAGGAGGGGCCCCTGACTCACATTGAGAAATCACAGAAGGCTTCTTAGAGGAGGTGACATCTAAATAAAGACCTGGAGGATGAGTAGGAGTTTCTGTCCTCCCTGAGTCACTCGCTCTTCAGTGGCAGCTGATGTCATGTGATGGTTCGTCACTCCAGATCCACAGAGTGAAATATATAGCGATGACGTAGCTAAAAAAACAAATGCCCTCTCTCTTCCTTCCCTTGAAGTCTGCAGACAGTACTATCTCCTTTGTTCTGAAAGGAGTCAGAAGGCAGGGTCAAGAGTGGGGCCAAGGATGCTGGGTCCAAAAATGCCAGTGTGGACGCCTGGGAGGTCATGCCCATTGGATTCTTCTGGCCATGGGTGGCAGTGCTTACGACCGTGCTCTTCTCACCCCTGTAAATATAAAAACGTGTGTGTGTGTGCGCTTTGCACGTGCGCTGTCATGTCTGACCGTTTGTGATCCCATGGACTGTAGCCCGCCAGTTTCCTCTGTCCATGGGATTTTTCAAGCAAGCATGCTGGAGTGAGTTGCCATTTCCTTCTCCAGAGGATCTTCCCAACCCAGGGATCGAGCCTAGTCTCCTGCATTGCAAGCAGGTTCTTTACCACTGTGCCACCTGGAAAGCCGTAAATATAAAATATATAAACGTAAATATAAGTATGTTTGGGGCTTCCCCTGGCGGCTCAGTGGTAAAGAATCCACCTGCCAATGAAGGAGACCTGGGTTTGATCCCTGATCTGGGAAGATCCCACGTGCTGCAGAGCAACTAATCCCACAACTACTGGGCCTGTGCTCCGGAGCCCGGGAACCACAACTCCTGAGCCCTCACGCTGCATCTGTTGAAGCCTGAGTGCCCTGGAGTCCATGCTTTGCAACAAGAGGAGCCACGGCAGTGAGAGACCCACCGCACCACAGCTAGAGAGTAGCCCCCACTTGCTGCAATAGAGAAAAACTGGGGCAGCAGCAAAGACCCAGCACAGCCAAATCACATAAATAAATAAAAGTTTAAAATACATGTGTATACATGTTTTTGAAACAGATTTGTTGAGATATAATTTAAAAATCATTAAATATAATTTTATATAATTCACTCATTTGAAGTATACAACTTGGGACTCCCCTGGTGCTGCAGTGTTTAAGAATCCACCTTGCAGTGCGGGAACAATGGCTTCCAGCCCTGGTCAGGGAACTGAGGCCGCCACGTGGCACGGAGCGTCTAAGCCCATGTGCGACCACTACTGAGCCCTCGAGACACAGCTAGAGAGTCCGTGTGCTTCAACAGAGATCCCACATGCCCCAGCTAAGACCCAACCCAGCCACATAAATAAACAATAAAACAGTGTGCAGCTTAATGATTTTTAGCACATTCATGGAGCTGTTCAATCATCTCCACATTCGGTTCTGGAGCATTTTCATCACTTCAAACATAAGCCCCTGGGGCTTCCCTGGCAGTCCAGTGGCTAAGACTCTGTGCTCCCAATGCAGGTCAAGTGAGTGAAAGTCGCTCAGTCCTGTCCGACTCTTTGCGACCCCATGGACTACACTGTCCATGGAATTCTCCTGGCCAGAACACTGGAGTGGGTAGCTGTTCCCTTCTCCAGGGGATCTTCCCAACTCAGAGATCAAACCCAGGTCTCCTGCATTGCAGGCGGATTCTTTGCCAGCTGAGCCACCAGGGAAGCCGCCCCAATGCAGGGGCTCCCAGTCAGTCTCTGGTTGGGGAACTAGATCCCACATGCCGAAACCAGGAGTCCAAACGCTGCAGCTGAAGATCCCATGTGCCTGTCGCAGCTAAGACCTGATACAGCCAGATAGACAAATAAAAATTAAAAATCAGTAAGCCCCACACCTTTTAGCTGTCACCCCCTAATTTTCCCATTTCCTTCAGCCCCTGCAGCCACTAATTTACTTTGTCTCTCTGACTTCTGCCTATTCTTAACATTTCATGTAAGTGGGATCATATACTATGTGGTCTTTGTGACTGGGCATAATGTTTTCAAGGTACGTCTGTGTTAGAACGTGAGCTCTGTTCTTTTTTACCACCAAGTTATACACACATATCACTTGGTGTGCTTCAGATGGTCACCTGGGCTAGCCATCAGTCCTGTACATTAAAAACGCCACCGATTCATTGATTTGTTCTATAAACACATAGAAAACGTGATGCCCAGGGTTTTACATCCCCCCACCCACAACTTTCCATTTCATCTCCATGTTTCCGTCTCCATCACCACCATCCCAGTCTACCGTCATCTGTCTCCTGGACCAGGGAGGGAGATTTCTAAAAATGAAATGGTAGCCTTCAGCAGTGACCTGCCCACACTCGCAACTTCCTTTGGCCTCAGAATAAAGACAAACCCCTGGGTGTGGTCCACAGCCCTCCCCCTGGTCCGGCGCCTCCCCCACGCCCGTCCCAGGGTGTCCCTGGCTTCTGGCTCTCCTAGGGTTCTCTCAAGTCCTCTCACTCGCTGTGGTCCACCCTTCTCCCCATCTGGAAGCCTCTGCCTGGAACACTGTTCCATCTCTTCCTCTGGCCAACGTCGGTTTATTCTTCAGATCCCAGGCCAGTCGTCCCTTCCAAGAGAAGTCCTTCCTGAGAGTCCCGTCCACACCTCTCATGACCCTCATAGCATTCTGTACCTTTCCTTGTTACAGAGCTTGACCCAGAATCAACTGGACACTCGTGACTCTTTGATTAAGATCTGCCGCCCCTCTAGACTGTAAGCTCTTTAAGGGGAGGTGGTTATCTAGTTTTGCCACCGCTGGATCCTATTTTTTTTTAATTTATTGCTTATTTAATACTGCTGCACTGGGTCTTTGCTGCTACGTGGGCTTTCTCTAGCTGTGGAGAGCAGTGACTACTCCCTGGTTGGGGTGTGTGGCATTCTCAGTGGTGACTTCTCTTATTGTGGAGCACGGGCTCTAGGCACGGAAGCTCAGGAGCGTGATCCAGGAGCTTAGCTGCCTTGCAGCATGTGGGATCTTCCTGGACCAGGGATCGAACCCATGTCCCCTGCATTGGCAGGTGGATTCTTAATCACTGGACCACCAGGGAAGTCCTAGATCCTCCTATTTAACTGTGGCTGGAGTATAAATACAGAGAGGATGTGGGTACCGATATTCAGAGTACCTCCTATAATCAGACACTTTTACAAACACTATCTCATGTAATCCTCATAATAATCTGATGTGGCAGGTAGCCATAGCTTCATTTTACCAACGAGATCAGTGAAGCTGAGACAGTATAAATAAATAACTTGCCCAAAGCTGGTAAGTGGTAGGGGAGGATTCTTGAATTCTAAGGCCACTAAGATCTTTCCACTAATACCAGGCTGTTTCTGGAATCAAAAGCACAAATTCCTTCCACTCCAGTCATTAGAGAAGCCCGTGTTCACAAATGAGAATTAAACAGAGAAATGAGCAACAGGTCAAAAGTTTATGCTCCAAGGAAGGCATAAAACAAGGATAACAGAGATCACAGTCAGATTTATGTGAGGATCAGGCCTTCAAGCAGAGCTTCCTGATATCTGAGACTCATGAAAAGAAGCTCCCCACTTGGTCAGTTTGGTTCTTATTGGTTTTTTCCAAGTAAAATCTTCACATTTCTAAACGGAGACAGAGTGTTTCCTTTGGAATATTTTTTACATTGTTTTCTTCTTGGGTGTCAACCTTTCCATTTCAGTCCAGCAAAGTAGTCACTGTTCATTTCCTTTGGGTTTTTCTTTTCTTTTTTTTATCCTTTTTTAGAAAGGCAGTACTTCTACCAGGAAAAAATGGTTACCAGAGCCTGGAGGTCAGCTGCTTCTGTGCAGTTCTCACTGGGCGTTTCCCCCTAAAGTGCCTCTGCCACTTTGAGACAGCCGCAGAGCCTGGGAGCTGATGCTCGCGGGTGACATCAGCCTTCTGGACCTGGTCCAGAAGCCGCTCCTGAACCGGAAGTCTCGTCATCGTGGGCGGATGGTTGCCTTCTTTCTGCCATGCTTCTTCTTTTAGTTTAGTCATTAAGTCGTGTCCGACTCTTTGAGATCCCATGGACTGTAGCCCACCAGCCTCCTCCATCCTTGGGATTTCCCAAGCAGGAATACTGGAGTGGTTTGCCATTTCCTTCTCCAGGGCATCTTCCTGGATTAGGGATTGAACAGCATTGGTAGACAGATTCTTTACCACTGAGCTGCCGTGCAAGCCCGCTACCATAGCTAGGTCATTAATAATTCCTTTTAAAACTAGGAATTTCCCAATTAATATTAACTGGGAAAAGAATGGTCAGCCAGGGTCCCCGACAATGGGTGGTTTTCATATGCAAAGGGAAGCCCATATTGGACGATGACCTTTGCCCGACCTAATGGATTCCTTTTTACTGAAGCACTCTGGGTGTGCTCTTCTGTAGTCAGAACCGGTAATCCCATTCATTCCTACAGAAATAGATTTACTAAAAAAAAAATGATGTCTGCTGAAGCTGAAACTCCAATACTTTGGCCACCTGATGCGAACTGACTCCTTAGAAAAGACCCTGATGCTGGGAAAGATTGAAGGCAGGAGGAGAAGGGGACGACAGAGGATGAGACGCTTGGATGGCATCACCGACTCAATGGACATGAGTCTGAGTGAACTCCGGGAGTTGGTGATGGACAGGGAGGCCTGGCGAGCTGCAGTGCATGGGGTTGCAAAGAGTCGGACACAACTGAGTGACTGAACTGAAACTGATACAGACAATGGAATTTCAGGACCAAAATTCTGACACATTCCACAACATGGATTAGCCTTGGGGACAATGTATCAAGTAAGATAAGCCAGTGGCAAGGAGACAAATATTGAAAGATTCCACTTACAGAGATTCCCAGAGTCAAATCCACAGACAGAAAGCATCATGGTGGTTGCCAGGGGCTGAGGGGAGGGAAGGAATGAAAAACTAGTGTTTAATGGGTACAGTTTCAGCTCGGGAAGATGAAACGATATGAAGATGGATGGTTGTGATAGCTGCAAAAACAATGTACTTGATGGCTCTGAGTGATTTGTTGCTTAGTTGCTCAGTTGTATCGACTCTTTTGCAAACCCAGGGACTGAAGCCCACCAGGTTCCTCTGTCTTTGGAATTTCGCAGCCAAGAATACTGGAGTGGCTTGCCATTTCCTTCTCCAGGGGATCTTCCCAACCCAGGGATTGAACCCACATCTCCTGCATTGATAGGTGGATTCTTTACCATTCAGCCACCAGGAAAACCCTGCACTGAACATTAAATATGGTTAAAATGATACATTTTAATTTCTATATATTTTATCACAATGTAATAACAATGAGTCTGAAGAGCTTTCTCTAAAGTCTTGCCTGTTTTCCTTATAATTGTTCACTAGATGGACAGAGAGGCCTGGCATGCTGCGATTCATGGGGTCGTGAAGAGTTGGACACGACTGAGTGACTGAACTGAACTGAGTTGCAGCTTTATGTAGGTGCCACTTATTATCTTGAACCCTTGCTGATCGAAGTGTGGTCCCTGGGCCAGCAGCATCAGCTTTACCCGGGAGCTCGTTAGAATCAGAGACTCTCAGGCTTGCCCCAGACCTACTGAATTGGAATTTGCATCTAATAAGACCCCCAGGTGATGGTGTGAAAGTTAATGTTTGAGAAGCCATGCTCCAGACCAGTGTCATGCAAGCTTGACTGCACATTGGAATCACCTGACGAGTTTTAAAAATACTGATTTAATTGTTGGGTGTGGCCATGTGTCAGGAGTTGCAACCACTCACCAGGTAATTCTAACTTGCAGCCAAGGTTGGGATCTACCAATATGGAAATAGACTGGAGTAATGCCCACACCAATATCCATGACTTCATCATATTTGCAAAGTCCACTTCACAGGTTCTAGGGTTAGGACACATGGGAGACCATGATTCTCTCTACTACAGTATAACTATGATTACTAGCCAGTCTCTACATTATCATTCCATATACAACCATCAGCACACATCAACAAAATTTCCCCTCACTTCTGAGCTAGAGTTGAAGCAATTGGAAATGACTGAGTTTAGGGTACCAGAGACCTCCAACAATGAGAGTTTTTCTTCCAAATGCCTCTTTATCACATGTTAATGTTGATATGTAACATGTTCCCAAGGCAGGAAAAGATGCAAGATTTGCAAATCTAATTCAAAATGATCTTTACTAGATTTGCCTATATCTTATGAAAACTTTCTTCTCTGTAGTACATCAAAACTTCTCTGGTGATCAGTGGTTAAGACTCCATGCTCACATTAGGGGGCTTGGGGTCAGTCTCTGGTGAAGTGGAATCCCATATGTCACATGTCAAGGTCAATTAAAAAATAATTAATTTTAAAAAATAGAATGTAGTACATCAAGATGTTTTAATAATTGTTAGAATGCTATTAATAAAAATGTAAAAATATACCAAACTTGATTTTTCATCTATTTAGAACAAGAATTAATCACACTTCCAGTTAGAAGAGAACTATTTACAGAATATCCTGTCAAGGTTCCTTTTAATTTGTCATTTAGTAACAAATCACTGAGATTATTTTTAGACAGTGAAAATGTCCAAGCATGAGAAAATTAATACAAAGCTTTCTTCCCTAGTATAACCAATGATATTAAACTCTAAAAGAGGCTTGATTAAGAATGTAAAGTGATTATGTAATATAAAAGATAAGTGCATGCTTACATTTTCTACAATTTTTTTTTAGTATTTTGAGTTACAGTTGACAGTGAAAATGAAAGTGTTAGTCACCCAGTGGTGTCTGACTCTGTGTGACCCCATGGACTATAGCCCACCAGGCTCCTCCATCCATGGGATTCTCCAGGCAAGAATACTGCAGTGGGTTGCCATTTCCTCCTCCAGGGGATCTTCCCGGCCCAGAGATCAAACCCAGGTCTCCTTCATTGCGGGTGTACTCTTTACCATCTGAGCAACCAGGGAAGTCCTACACTTGACAAGCTAACCTTAAAGTATCACACGACATCAGGAAGTTGTACTAGCACTTGGTACAACCACAAGTGACTCAGCACCTGAATTCAGCCACAGCTGAACTCCTCCTCTAAACCCTGAATAGTGAGACAAATCCTCTGATCATAGTCTTGGATGGTGTAAGAGTGTCAACATTCTGGAGGAAGACCCCCAAAACTTCTGTGCTTAACTCATAACAAACCAGTAAAAACAAAACAAAGCAAAAAAACAGTTCCAGAGTGTTGCCCCACTTTGAGCAGCATCATTTTAAAGAGAGTGGTCAGAGATTGCCTTTTGAAAGAGATGACATTTGAGCAGAGACTTGAAAGGAGTAGGGGGGGAGCCAGCCTAGTACATAATTGAGAGAAGAGCCATCTAGACTGAAGAACAGCAAGTGCAAAGTCCCCAAGGCAGAAACATGCTCTATGTCCTGAGGAAACACCCAAGAGAGCCACAGTAAAGACAGGATGAGGTGATGGGAGATGGAGGATCCAGGTGGGGGCCAGGTGAACCATGGGCTTTGTGGCCAAGGTAAGAACTTTTGACTTTGTTTAGAGTGTAGAATTTGAGCTGAGGAGTATCACGTTTTGACTAGACAACATAATTAATTCACTCCTGATGTAAATTTCGCAGGGACTCCCAGGATCCCTCTGCACATGGTAGTCTTACCAGTGGTCAGGAAGGTCTGAGTTGAAAGGAGAAAGGGAATGCCACAAGCCCCCTTTTCGTAAGCTCCCCAATTTCTCTCCTTTACTTATGGCTTCTCCTTCCCAGCCAGAGGACCGCTTCCTGTCACCACTGAATCTGTCAGCACCTTCTTAGCACACTCAGGTCTTCCAGCTCTCCTCCAGAGCACAGTCTCAAATTAATCACCAACTTATCACATAGTGAACAAACGTAACCTTTTCTAAATCACTTGGGTCTTCATTTTGAACCCAAATGACTGTCCTGTGCTTTAAACTAACCGCCCCCTTACCCTTTGCCTCTTGGTGTGTGCATAGGACTAAATTCTGGCCAATGGGGCTTGAGCAGAAGTGATGTGTGTAATTTTCAAGTCATGCTTTTGACTGGGCGAGTTAGCAGGACCAGGAGTAGCTAGGTTGGATCATGAGATTAAAAAAACTGCAAGTTGGGGGTTTCCCTGGTGGTCCAGTGATTAAGACTCTGCCTTCCAGTGCGGGGTGTGTGGGTTCGGTCCAGGGGTGTAGCCAAATACAAAAAAACACATGTTGAAGACTGCAAAGTAACTAGGTAAGCATTTGAGCCATACTAGCTTAGACTTTTCTGTGTCAGAGAAATAAACCTCTTACCTACGAGTGTCTTATCTAGGGCAGTATTATTTTGGATCCTCTCTTTTATGGCAGATGGCCTGGTATCCTAACTGATTTCACCATCAAAAGAAGGTAATAAGGCAAGGGGAGGGAACCATGAATGAAGAAACAAAAATCAGACTTTACTCACTTCATAGTTCAGCTGGAAAGTAATCTCAAATGTTTTGGAAAAATGAAATAAATAACTGTAATTCATCCAAAGAAATAAAAAAATTTCTTAAGTGACAAATGCTTTTGCCCTCATTTCCTCTCACATGAATTGATAGAATAAAATGCAGATCCACATACAGATACCCAGCTCATGTCAGTGACCTCAACCATCAGGGTGGACCATGGCAATCCTATCTGTCTCTATCTGAGGATAGACTCGGCCAGTATGTTTCACAGCTGATGGCCACAGGTACTGAGTTCTCATCTCAGAATGAATGGTCTAAGTCTATGACATTTGACCATGTTCCAAAGCAGGTAAGCCTTGTGGTTACAGTAGACTTTTTCATAAGGGATCCCTCAGGGTTCACATCAGGGCTAAGTTGAAGGTCAGTGTCATGCCCAAGACCTCATCAGGTTGGAGTTTATGTTCCATGTGGCAGGAAAGGGAACAACGGAGGCTGAGTAATCAGACCTGGTTCTTCACGAGGTGGTTTGATGACCTGTCTTGTATCTCAGAGCACCATCTAGCCTTCCTCTCTTTGCTGCCTGTGGCCAGGGTTGGAGAAAATGCCAGCTATCCATTTCCAACACTGTCTACTCCAGCTCTCTTAAGTAAAGGATTCTTGAAAGTGTCATTCCTTTCTTAGCTGATAGGTAGAAAGAGCTGCAAGCTCAAGTCTGGCTTTTTTTTAAGGTTTTTTGATGTGGACCATATTTATAGTCTTTATTAAATGTGTTACAATATTGCTCCTGCTTTATGTTTTGGTTTTTTGGCTGCAAGGCATGTGGGATCTTAGCTCTCCAACTGGGGATCGAACCCACACTCCCTGTGTTGGAAGGCTAAGTCTTAACTGATGGACCACTAAGGAATTCCCATGGTGTTGTCGTTTTTAATTCCTTGGACATTTTAGCTATGAAATAGTTAAGACAATTGCAAAGGATGAGAGGCACCATAACAAATATCCTTGCACTCACTACCCAGTGGAAGGAATAAAACGTTACTAACAAAGGTCCATCTAGTCAAGGCTATGGTTTTTCCAGTGGTCATGTATGGATGTGAGAGTTGGACTCTAAAGAAAGCTGAGCCCAGGAGAAATGATGCTTTTGAACTGTGGTGTTGGAGAAGACTCTTGAGAGTCCCTTCGACTGCAAGGAGATCCAACCAGTCCATCCTAAAGGAGATCAGTCCTGAATGTTTATTGGAAGGACTGATGCTGAAGCTGAAACTCCAATACTTTGACCACCTGATGCAAAGAGCTGACTCATTGGAAAAGACCCTGATGCTGGGAAAGATTGAGGGCAGGAGGAGAAGGGGATGACAGAGGATGAGATGGTTGGATGGCATCACCAACTCAATGGATATGAGTTTGAATAAACTCTGGGAGTTGGTGATGGACAGGGAGGCCTGGTGTGCTGCAGTCCATGGGGTCACAAAGAGCTGGACTCGACTGAGTGACTGAACCACTATAGGAGCCTTCTAGGTATTCCTTTCTTTCTTTTTGAATCTGGCTTATCCTTAATTTGGAACTAACCATTCCCAGGCATTTCTTTATATTTTAATACATATACATATACTTCTAAACAATATTCTACTTAATATTGTACATTAGAAGCATTTTATAAATTGAGTAATCAGATCAGATCAGATCAGTCACTCAGTCGTGTCCAACTCTTTGTGACCCCATGAATCGCAGCACACCAGGCCTCCCTGTCCACCACCAACTCCTGGAGTTCACTGAGACTCACGTCCTTCGAGTCAGTGATGCCACCCAGCCATCTCATCCTCTGTCATCCCCTTCTCCTCCTGCCCACAATCCCTCCCAGCATCAGAGTCTTTTCCAATGAGTCAACTCTTCGCATGAGGTGGCCAAAGAACTGGAGTTTCAGCTTTAGCATCATCTTCTCCAACACCACAGTTCAAAAGCATCAATTCTTCAGTGCTCAGCCTTCTTCACAGTCCAACTCTCACATCCATACATGACCACAGGAAAAACCATAGCCTTGACTAGATGAACCTTGTTGGCAAAGTAATGTCTCTGCTTTTGAATATGCTATCTACGTTGGTCATAACTTTCCTTCCAAGGAGTAAGCGTCTTTTAATTTCGTGGCTGCAGTCACCATCTGCAGTGATTTTGGAGCCCAGAAAAATAAAGTCTGACACTGTTTCCACTGTTTCCCCATCTATTTCCCATGAAGTGATGGGACCAGATGCCATGATCTTTGTTTTCTGAATGTGGAGCTTTAAGCCAACTTTTTCACTCTCCTCTTTCACTCTCATCAAGAGGCTTTTGAGTTCCTCTTCACTTTCTGCCATAAGGGTGGTGTCATCTGCATATCTGAGGTGATTGATATTTCTCCCGGCAATCTTGATTCCAGCTTGTGTTTCTTCCAGTCCAGCGTTTCTCATGATGGACTCTGCATAGAAGTTAAATAAGCAGAGTGACAATATACAGCCTTGACGTACTCCTTTTCCTATTTGGAACCAGTCTGTTGTTCCATGTCCAGTTCTAACTGTTGCTTCCTGACCGGCATACAAATTTCTCAAGAGGCAGATCAGGTGTTCTGGTATTCCCATCTGTTTCAGAATTTTCCACAGTTTATTGTGATCCACACAGTCAAAGGCTTTGGCATAGTCAATAAAGCAGAAATCGATGTTTTTCTGGAACTCTCTTGCTTTTTCCATGATCCAGCAGATGGTGGCAATTTGATCTCTGGTTCCTCTGCCTTTTCTACAACCAGCTTGAACATCAGAAAGTTCACAGTTCACATATTGCTGAAACCTGGCTTGGAGAATTTTGAGCATTACTTTACTAGCGTGTGAAATGAGTGCAATTGTGCGGTAGTTTGAGCATTCTTTGGCATTGCCTTTCTTTGGGATTGGAATGAAAGCTGACCTTTTCCGTCCTGTGGCCACTGCTGAGTTTTCCAGATTTGCTGGCATGTTGAGTGCAGCACTTTCACAGCATCATCCCTGCATTCTACTGCAACTTCCTGTTCCACATTGAGTCATCCATTGGCTTGATAGGTGTAGCTCTGTTTCATTCATTTTCACTGCCTGGAGAAGGAAAAGGCAACCCACCCCAGTATTCTTGCCTGGAAAATCCCATGAACAGAGAAGCTTGACAGGATATAGTCCATGGGGTCACCAAGAGTTGGACATGACTTAGCAACTAAACATATGTAATATATATGACATATATACTACAATTTGTTTATCCATTCTCCTGCAGATATATATATAAAACATCTTTTAAAAAGTAAATGAGTCTCTGAACACTGTGTAAAGTGTGGCACCTAGAACTGTGTTTCCTGGAGCCGCACCATCTCAGATAGTAGCCACGAGCTGTGTGTAGCTATTGAAAACTAGAAACCTGCCAGGTCCAAACTGAGTCATTCCATAGCTGGAATATATGCCACAGATACCTAAGACATAGTGTAAGAGAAGGAAAAGAAAATATCTCCTTATTAATCTCAATAAAATATTATTATCAATTTTTCCTGTTTCTTTTCACTTTTTAAAACTGTACTTACTAGAACATTCAAAATTACATATTTGCCTTGCATGTGGATTTCATGGCATTTCTATCGGTCAGCCTTGCATGTGGATTTCGTGGCATTTCTATCAGTCAGCCTTGCATGTGGATTTCGTGGCATTTCTATTGGTCAGCCTTGCATGTGATTTCGTGGCATTTCTATTGGTCAGCCTTGCATGTGGATTTCGTGGCATTTCTATCGGTCAGCCTTGCATGTGATTTCGTGGCATTTCTATTGGTCAGCCTTGCATGTGGATTTCGTGGCATTTCTATCGGTCAGCCTTGCATGTGATTTCGTGGCATTTCTATCGGTCAGCCACTCTCCAGACTGTAAGCTCTTGGTGGCCTGGGGCCCAGTTTGTCCCATTCATCCTTATAAAGCCAGTGCTCACAACAGCAATGGTACAAAGACGTGCATGGGAAACACCTGCTGAATAGATGAATGAACTGATGAATGACCACAGGAGACGACTACTGAAGATGATTAAATGCAGAAAATTGCTTCCATAATTCCACTTGGTTCAACCCTTCACCCTCAAGAAGTTTGCAAATGGAATTGTTAGGTATCACACCTGAATCTCATTTTGTCTGTCAACTCCTAGGTTGACCACAGGTGGACACAAGACCCTCCCCACACTCAGGTGAGTGGAGGTTGACTGTTGTTCCTGGGGAAGGCCCACCAGCCATGGCAGCCTAGTGCAACTGTGAGTGCTCAAGTCTATTACTGTTACATGGTGTTACTGAGCCCAAATCTATTACTGTTATATGGTGTCACTGAGCCCAGCTCTGTGTGTGTGTGTGTGTGTGTAAACCAGAGAGGACCATCCATCCCCTGGAGTCTGACATCCTCATTTTCGTTCTTGACAACATCTCAGTCAAAAATAATAATCTTCCTGTCACCTACCCTCGACTCATATTTTTTACTTGGCTCAGCTATTGGCAAGAAGATCAGTTCTTTCTGCTACCCTTGCAAAATTCCAGTGTATTGCCCTGATCCAGTGTTTCAGGGGGTTCCTGAGCCATGGTGGAATGATTGAAGTTATAAGCACTTGAAAACACGGAGAGTAATGTAGACACCAAGATAACCACGAAAGTGGCCTGTGCCTAAACACTGTTGTGTTCTTTAGAGAAACCCAGCAGATGAAAAACCAAAAGTTACCAAACAAATGAAGAAATTAAAAAAAAAAAAGTTATATATGACTCTATGCACTATTTAAAGAGTGCATGCTCCTTGGGCATTTTAAACACGGTTGCACTACTTTAGAAGTTGCTTCAGATTTCTTCAGGGACCTTTGACTACACAGGATTGGGGTGGAGGCTCTGTCCCTGTTTGGCCCAGGGTGAGTGGTGTGGGCAGCTTCTTCTACCAGGGTAAGTGATAAAGAAAAAGGTTGACTTGTGGACTTAGATAAAAGAACAAGGAGCATCTTTGTGGGTGTGGGGTAGGAAAGGAAGCAGATAAGCCTTTCTCTCCTCCCTGAACCCACAAGGAAGAAGAGGGAAGCACAGTATCGGAGGCCTGGCCCAAATCTAGGAAAAAAAGGTCTCCCTGAGAAAAAAAACACAAGTTCAAAAGCTGGGACACTTCTCGGGGCAACTGCAGTGTATTGCTCCATTTCTTTCGCTTCAGTGAACTCAGTCATGAAAATAGTGAAGGCATAAAATGTTTCATGTTGACGATCATTTAAAAATTCAGCCAATTCCCTGGCAGTCCGGTGCTTAGGACTGGGCACTTTTACTGCCTGAGGCCTGGGTTCAGTCCCTGGTTGGGGAACTGAGATCCTGCAAGCCAACAGCGTGCACTGCCCCCCACCAAATCCAGCCGCTCACTCTGTCGCACTCCAGGGGCCCCTGGTTCCTGGTTGGTGTAATGAGAGGATCACCCCAGCTGAGGGACAGGCGGTTGCTTGTCTAATGTTGCCAGTCCCCCACCTGAGTGTGGGCAAACGGCACTCTGTTCTGAGCCCAGAGCTAACGTCTGAATCCTGGTCAAACACTATGATCTAGGAAGCCACCAATAGTCACTGAGATGCCACAAAAATTCCATTTTGTGTGAAATAAGCTCAGGATCATCTTTGACCAAACAAAAGGGAAGCCTATTGAATGGGAGAAAATACTTGCAAATTATACGACTGATAAAGCGTTGATATACAAGCAGCTTATACAACTTGGTTTTAATAAAGGCAAACAACTTGACTAAAAAAAATGGGCAGGAGACCTGAATTCGACATTTTTCTAAAGAAGGTGTGCAGATGGCTAAGAGCACATGCAAAGATCGTCAACGTTGCTAATCAGAGAAACGCAAACCAAAACCACAATGAGACATCACCTCACACCTGTCAGAACAGCTGTCATTAAAAAGTCTAGAAATAACAAATGTTGGAGAGGATGTTGGAGAAAGGGGACCCTGGCACACTGTTGGCGGGAATGTAAGTTGCTGCAGCCACTATGGAATACGAAATGGAGATTCCACAAAAAACTAACACTAGAACGGCCACAGGATCCAGCAGTCCCACTCTCGGGCGTGCAGCCAAAGAAAATAAAAACACTAGTTCAAAAAGATGCATGCCCCACAATGTTCACAGCAGCCTTGTTGTTGTTTTTATCCATTACTAAAATAGCCACTATATGTAATTTAATAGCCACTATATGTAATCAACATAGGTGTCCATCAGCAAATAGATAAGGAAGATGTGGTACATATAGCCAGTGGAATATTACTTAGCCATAAAAAGAATGAAATTTTGCCATTGGTAACAACATCAATGGACCTTCAGGATATTATGCTTGGAGAAATGTCAGACAGAGAAAGATAAATACTGTAAGTTATGATATAAGCGGAACTAAAAAACAGAGCCAATAAACAAACAAAACAGAAAGAGACTCATAAAGAACAATCTGGTGGGCGGAGGGAAGAGAAGAGGGGCAAAGCATGTGCATGAGATCAGGAGGCTCACTCCGGATTCCCCCAGCAGTTCCTGCCCCCCGCAGAAGGGCATCTTAGTTCCCTCTTAGTAACTAAGACTTCTGCATGCCGCATGGCCAAATATATAAGTATATATAAAATCAAACCAAGCAACTGGCTAGTCTGCAGGTTAAAAAAGAGAGACAGAGAGCTATAAACTACTCTGCATAGAATAAGGTAAAAGGATATAGTGTACAGAGCAGGGGATATCGCCAATATTTTGTAACAATTTTAAAGGGAGTACACGCTATAAAAATACTGAATCACTGTTGCCTACCTGAAACTGATACTGTAAATCAACTATACTTCAATTTAGAAAAAGAAAGATTAACAGACATTTCATTGCAAAGCATATACAAATGACAAAGCACGCAAAGAAATGTTCAGCATCTTTAGCCATGATGGAAATGCAAATGAAAGCCATCACGAGATACCCAAACACACCTATCAGAATGAGTAAAACATTTGTGATAACACAAAATGCTGGCAAGCATATGGAATCACTGGGCCTCTCGTACATTGCTAGTGGGAATATAAAATGCTGCAGCCTGTCTAGAAAACAGTTTTTCAGTTTCTTAAAAAACGAAACAAGCGTTTACCATATGATTCAGCAACTGCACTCTTTGGCATTTACTCCGAGAAACAAAACCTTACGTTCATGCAAAACCTGTACACAAATGTTCACAGCAGCTTTATTCACAATAACCTCAAACTGGAAACAACTCAGATGTTCAACAGGTGACTGGTTAAACAACCTGTAGCACATCCGTGTCATGGAACACTCTCCAGCAATAACAGGGAATGAACTCCTGACTCACCACAACCTGGATGGACCTCAAGCAGAAAAAAGCCAATCACAAAGGTTCCATATTGTACGATTTCAGTTATGTAACATTCCTGAAATAACAAACTTACAGGTAGGGAAAACCGATTAGTGATTGCCAGGGCCAAGGGTGGGAGTTGGGGAGATAGGAAAAGGCAACACAAGGTCGCCTGGGGTGATGGAACAGCTCAGTATCTTAATTATGCTGCTGGTTACGTGACGGCACACATGTGATAAAATTGCATCGGATGTCTCCCACACATACACAAACACATACACAACATACACATATGTGTGTGTGTGCATGCTCAGTCGCTTCAGTCATGCCGCACTATTCGCCACCTCATGGACTGTAGCCCACCAGGCTCCTCTGTCCATAGGGATTCTCCAGGCAAGAATACTGGAGTAGGTTGCCATCTTCTTCTCCAGGGATCTTCCTGACCCAGGGAACGAACCTGCGTCTCTTACATCTCCTGCATTGGCAGGCGGGTTCTATACCACTAACCCAGACACATGAGTGCTCGTAAAATTAGTGAACTCTGAATAAGCTCCTTGGATCCTCTCAGCATCTGTTTCCTGGCTTTGATACTATCCTACAACATTCCTTCTTCTTCTTCTTCTTCTTCTTATTTTTTTTTTTTGCTAAGCTGCTCTGTGAGCCATGGGGAATCTTAGTTTCCCCACCAGGATCAAATCCACATCACCCACAGTGGAAGCTCAGAGTCTGAACCACTGGACCGTTGGGGAAGACCTGATGCTGTACCATAGATTTTACCACAGAGAAGGCTGGGCACGGGGTACAGCTGACTTTCCCTGCATTTTTTTTTTCCTCCTGCAACTTCTTGTGATCCTATCATTATTTCAAAATGAAAAGTCAAAACTGCAGTTGGGTGTAAAACAATTTCTTAAATTTAAAATTGCCTCAGGAAAAGGTAAGTTTTCATTCCAATCCCAAAGAAAGGCAATGCCAAAGAATGCTCAAACTACTGCACAATTGCACTCATCTCAGACGCTAGTAAAGTAATGCTCAAAATTCTCCAAGCCAGGTTTCAGCAACATGTGAACCGTGAACTTCCTGATGTTCAAGCTGGTTGTAGAAAAGGCAGAGGAACCAGAGATCAAATTGCCAACATCCACTGGATCATGGAAAAAGCAAGAGAGTTCCAGAAAAGCATCTATTTCTGCTTTACTGACTATGCCAAAGCCTTTGACTGTGTGGGTCACAATAAACTGTGGAAAATTCTGAAAGAGATGGGAATACCAGAACACCTGATCTGCCTCTTGAGAAATTTGTATGCAGGTCAGGAAGCAACAGTTAGAACTGGACATGGAACAACAGACTGGTTCCAAATAGGAAAAGGAGTACGTCAAGGCTGTATATTGTCACTCTGCTTATTTAACTTCTATGCAGAGTCCATCATGAGAAATGCTGGACTAGAAGAAACACAAGCTGGAATCAAGATTGCGGGGAGAAATCTCAATCACCTCAGATATGCAGATGACACCACCCTTATGGCAGAAAGTGAAGAGGAACTCAAAAGCCTCTTGATGAGAGTGAAAGAGGAGAGTGAAAAAGTTGGCTTAAAGCTCCACATTCAGAAAATGAAGATCATGGCATCTGGTCCCATCACTTCATGGGAAATAGATGGGGAAACAGTGGAAACAGTGTCAGACTTTATTTTTCTGGGCTCCAAAATCACTGCAGATGGTGACTACAGCCATGAAATTAAAAGACGCTTATTCCTTGGAAGGAAAGTTATGACCAACGTAGATAGCATATTCAAAAGCAGAGACATTACTTTGCCAACAAGGTTCGTCTAGTCAAGGCTATGGTTTTTCCTCTGGTCCTGTATGGATGTGAGAGTTGGACTGTGAAGAAGGCTGAGCGCCGAAGAATTGATGGTTTTGAACTGTGGTGTTGGAGAAGACTCTTGAGAGTCCCTTGGACTGCAAGGAGATCCAACCAGTCCATTCTGAAGATCAGCCCTGGGATTTCTTTGGAAGGAATGATGCTAAAGCTGAAACTCCAGTACTTTGGCCACCTCATGTGAAGAATTGACTCATTGGAAAAGACTCTGATGCTGGGAGGGATTGTGGGCAGGAAGAGAAGGGGACGACAGAGGATGAGATGGCTGGATGGCATCACTGACTCGATGGACGTGAGTCTGGGTGAACTCCGGGAGTTGGTGGTGGACAGGGAGGCCTGGCATGCTGCGATTCATGGGGTCGCAAAGAGTCGGACATGACTGAGCAACTGAACTGAACTGAACTGAACTGAGACACATTTATAGAACTAACATTTTACATACGTACTAATTTGCTTCAGTAAGTATTGTTATTGTTATTTAGTCACTAAGTGGTGTCTGATTCTTTTGTGGGCCTCATGGACTGCAGTCCACCAGGCTCCTCTGTCCAAGGGATTCTCCAGGCAAGAATACTGGAGTGGATTGCCATTTCCTTCTCCAGGGGGTCTTCCCAATCCAGGGGTCGAACCCCGGTCTCCTGCACTGGCAGGTGCTTCTGTGTCTCTAAGCGTCCTGGGAAGCATTTTCGCTAAGTGTGTCTCCTTGCAAATCCGTCCTGCCTTTTCTTTCCCCGTGATCTGTTCTGCCAAATGTAGCCTCTGACAGTCAGTATGATCCTTGCGGGCTGTTGTATGGGTTTCTAGATTTTTCCTAGATGGATCTATATGTGATATGTGGGCAGTCAACTGGATCAACTGGGTTGAACACTGTGGTTACTTTTGCAAACATCTCATGGGAAATCTTGTTGCAGCATAAATAGATTCTGTGATTCCACACAGGAGGGGTAAGCTTGCTCAGCCTTGTGGGAGTCAGAGGATTATGAGTATGTTTCAAGACTCTCGCTTCCTGAATTCAACCTTTATTGTACTCTCCATGTTTGCTAATACATCAGATACCCTTGAGGTGTGTCTTTAAAATAATGTGACTTTTTAAAAGTACGTAATCCCATGCTGATCTCCTGTTAGGTGCCAGCTGTATTGCATGTATTATTTACAACTCACACTAATCCAGAGAAAACACATGTTTTCTATTTTTCCTTAAGATGTAGACATGAGAAGCTGTTTATCTTAAATCATTCTTGAATAGCATTCCAGTAATGCTGTTACTGCTCACAGCACTGTTGAAACTCTCCTTTGGGGCTTTATTTTTATTTATATTTTGACTCTGTGGCATATTCTTTTTTTAATTGTTCTCAATTGTGGAGACTGTTAATCTTTTTAGTTTAAAATTTAGTTATTTACCTACCTATCCATCCATATTTATCTTTCATCAAAAGCAATTCAGCACAAAGTAAAACATCGAGATGTTATTTTTTCACTTACCAGGTTAGAAAAATTTATCTCTGGTAGCAGTAAGGATGCTGAGGAAAAGGAAATCTCTGCTTGCTGGGGTGTGTTTTGCTACAATATTTTGGAAATCAGTTTGGCAGTATATGTCCAAAGCTTTCAAAATGGTTCACTCTTTTTCATGAGGGATTTCACTTCCGGGCATGTACGCTTCCCAGGTGGAGGTAGTGATAAAAACAGGTTGGACAATACAGGAGACGTAAGAGGCGCAGATTTCATGCCTGGGTCAGGAAGATCCCCTGGAGGAGGGCATAGCGACCTACTCCAATATTCTTGTCTGAAGAATCCCATGGACAGAGGAGTCTGGTGGGCTACAGTTCATAAGGTCGCAAAGAGTCAGACAGGACTGAAGCAACTTAGCACGCGTGCACATGATATATTTTACAGTTTATCCAAAGGGATGTTCATTGCAGTTAATATGGAATAGAGGGAAACAAAAACCCAGTCCATTGCTGACAGAACGTGTTCCAACCCCCAGTTTACTGGAATGGTACTCTTTTGGACCACACTGCATGGCTTGCAGAATTCCAGCTCCCCAACCAAAGATCAAACCTGGGCCCTAGAGGGTGTGAGCATGCGTCATGCTCAGGTGTCTCCGACTGCAGCCTGCCTAGCTCCTCTGTCCAAGGGATTTCCCAAGCAAGAAAATCTAGAGAGTGATTTGCCATTTTCTCCTCCAGGGGATTTTCTCAACCGGGGAATGAACCGGCATCTCCTGCGCTGACAGGAGGAGTCTTTACTTCGAGCCACCAGGGAAGCCTGGAGGTGAGGGCAGAGAATCCTAACCTCGAGGCCACCAGGGAACTCCCTGCAGTGTTAACGTATCTTCTCACCAAGGGAGTCACGGTGGGGTGATCACCGGAAGAAATTGAGCCCTGCTGCCGAGGTGTACCTAGAGGTGGTTGGGGAAACTGCGCCACCCCTTCCCTACAGCAAGTGTTACAGAGTTCCAGCTAATATCATTTGCATCTCAAAGTGCAAGGTATTTTAGCTGACTTCTATTTTGCATGTGTAAAGGGCATATCCTGCAGTAAGAGTTCAATACATTCAGATTTTGAGCACGTGCATCATAAATGCAGACCTTCCAGGACTACTATTTTGATGTAAACAATTATTTAGATATGCATATTATCACATGCTCATTTGCAAATCAATCTCATTCAAAGGCTTTTCTTCAGCGCCTTTGGCACTGTTTGCCTTTCTCTTCCTCCACCCCCTTGCTACCAGTGATTTCATCCTTCTTATTCATCCTGCCCTTTTCATACAAAACGACTGTGTTCTTCAAAGATGCCAATACTGGGAAAGACAAAAGCAGAGGAACTATTGCATTCTGAAGGAAACCAAATGCGTTTAATAACCCTGCACTGGACTCCACGCTAAAAAGAAACTAAAACTGCTGTCAAGCACATTTCCAGTACAATTGGTGCGATTAGGATGAGATTCACAAACGACAACTGTATTGGGCCAATGTTAAAATTCTGATTTTGGTAATTGTACTATGATAATGTATATTCTTAGGAAGTAAACATATTTAATCTTTCAGGATTAAAGGCTGTGATGTCTACAGCTTTGTTTTAAATGTTCAGAAAAATATGTATAACATGTAGCATCCATGTTATGTAAAATATAGATAAAACAAACGAGGCAAATGCTTTCCATAGATTAGACTGACTAAAGATACGGGACAAGGTTTTTAAAATGCAGCCTATAGAATACTGATTTATGTAGAACCATGCTGTGAAATCCTGCTCAGTTAAACTAGCGTCCTTCAGTTCAGTTCAATCACTCAGTCCTGTCTGTTTGCGACTCCATGCATCGAAGCACGCCAGGCCTCCCTGTCCATCACCAACTCCCGGAGTTCACTCAAACTCACGTCCATCGAGTCGGTGATGCCATCCAGCCATCTCATCCTCTGTCGTCCCCTTCTCCTCCTGCCCCCAATCCCTCCCAGCATCAGGGCCTTTTCCAATGAGTCAATTCTTCGCATGAGGTGGCCAAAGTACTGGAGTTTCAGCTTTAGCATCATTCCTTCCAAAGAAATCCCAGGACTGATCTCCTTTAGAATGGACTGGTTGGATCTCCTTGCAGTCCAAGGGACTCTCAAGAGTCTTCTGCAACACCACAGTTCAAAAGCATCAATTCTCCAGCGCTCAGCTTTCTTCACAGTCCAATTTTCACATCCATACATGACTACTTGAAAAACCATAGCCTTGACTAGACGGACCTTTGTCGGCAAAGTAATGTCTCTGCTTTTGAATATGCTCTCTAGGTTGGTCATAAATTTCCTTCCAAGGAGTATGCATCTTTTAATTTCATGGCTGCAGTCACCATCTGCAGTGATTTTGGAGCCCCAAAAAAGAAAGTCAGCCACTGTTTCCCCATCTATTTCCCATGAAATAATGGGACCAGATGCCATGATCTTCGTTTTCTGAATGTGGAGCTTTAAGCCAACTTTTTCACTCTCCTCTTTCACTCTCATCAAGAGGCTTTTGAGTTCCTCTTCACTTTCTGCCATAAGGGTGGTGTCATCTGCATATCTGAGGTTATTGAGATTTCTCTCAGCAATCTTGATTCCAGCTTGTGCTTCTTCCAGCCCTGAGTTTCTCATGATGTACTCTGCATATAAGTTAAATAAGCAGGGTGACAATATACAGCCTTGACTTACTCCTTAGCTGTACTGAAAGAAAGAAGACATCTTCATCACTTCCTTAGCAATTGCCCACAGAGCTCTTCTATGGCTGGCTACTGGCTGCCTTTTCAGACATTCTAGATGTCCAGAGAGGCCTCCCAGTAAGATGTCCAGCTGTGTGTGATAGAAAGCACTGAAGTTCAATACACTTTGGCTAATGATAGTGATTAGCCTTTCCATCCTAAAGGAAATCAGTCCTGAATGTTCGTTGGAAGGACTGATGCTGTAGCTCCAATATTTTGGCCACCTGATGCAAAGAACTGACTCATTTGAAAAGACCTTGATGGTGGGCAACATTGAAGGTGGGAGGAGAAGGGGATGACAGAGGATGAGATGGTTGGATGGCATCACCAACTCGATGGACATGAGTTTGAGTAAGCTCTGGGAGTTGCTGATAGACAGGGAAGCCTGGCGTGCTGCAGTCCAGGCGTCGTAAAGAGTCGGACATGACTGAGTGACTGAACTGAACTGAGTGGTAGTGATATTTGCAAATAATAAAGAAATTTGGGTTGATGAATTCATTGTCAAGATTATATCTGGGGCTTCCCTGGTGGCTCAGTGGCAAAGAATCCTCCTGTCAATGCAGGAGACACAGGTTTGATCCTTGATCCAGGGGGATCCTACATGCCGTGGAGGAGTAGCCCCTACTCACCACAACTAGAGAAAAGCCCTCATAGCAGTAAAGACCCAGCACAGCCAAAAATAATTAAAAAAAAAAAAAGATTATATTTGATAGCAGTGTCTTGCTAGCAGTATTCTGCTTTGCAAATCTAGTTTATAGTTTTGAGGTACAATGTAAGGCTCTTCATCCATCAAAGGAAAGTTAGAAGATGTCATGGTCCTTATGAAGGCAATCATTAATACCTTCTTTTTGCCCAGGAGCTTGTACATTTCAAGGCAATGATACATGCATGTTATCCATGTTTCCATTTTCCCTGCATGCAGATTCACAGTCTCCTTCTCAGCTGAAGGAGAGAACTGCAGTCAGAGTTATAGTTTAAACTGATGGCATATTTCCTTATGCCTAGCCCAGCTCTCTTTACTAGGCTGGGCAATCTCTTCTATTGTTAGAACAGTAGAGCCATATAAACATTAACCACAATGGGTTTTTTTCCTTATTCCCAAAAGGGAAGAAAACTCTGAAAGAAATCATTCCCACTAGATATCATGTTCTTTAGGGGATCCACAGCTTAAAATATGCATGAGGTCATATGCACTTATATTTGCCTGAAGAAATTCTGTGAGAATACACTTGAAACTGACCAAACAAATCAGTGACCTGCAAGGGCTTGGAGATGAAAACTGGAGTCCACAAAAGTTGGTTTCTTTTCTCAAATGGCTTTAATTTTATTTTTAAATTTTTTTTCTGAAAAAGTTTTTGCTGTAAAGTATTTCAAATTCATGAACCGTGTGTATTTATTATTGAGAAGAAAAAAATACACTGCTATCTGATGAGCTCCAAGAAGCAACCTTGACTTGCAATTGTGTAACTGTAGTTCTCTGCCCCTGACTACTTCTTTTGTTACACCCATCAAGCAGGTGTTGTCGGTAACAGATGGCAAAGAATAAGTTGACTTTTATGAGGCTAACTGCATGTAAAGTACATCTGCCCTCCCCACTGTTCTGTGGCAATCTTCTGTCCAAAGGTAAACATAATAATTGAAAATGAAGTTTGTGGCTTTGTTAAAGAGAAGCAGCATCATATGAACTCTTCTCAATGCCAAATGGAATTTTTTCAACTCTGATTTTTGAAAAATCACATGAAAGAAAATTGCAGTCTTTTTCCTTTAAAAAAAACTTTTGTTATACTCTTTTTCTAATGGTAAAAAGACGATGAAATGCATTGTTGTAGAAACTTAGGAAATTCATAAACATTAAAGAGGAAAGTTCACTAAGTCAGAATTTTACAGGGCTGAAGTTAACCTTTTATAACAGGAACACATTTACAAGGCAGGGAATGAATTTCAATTCTGTTGTGATAATTTTTTCACATAAGATGTGATACTAACAACTAAACTAGCATATGATCCGGAAATTCCACATCTGGGTGTTTTCCCGAAGAAAGCAAAAACATTAATATGAGAAGATATAGGCGCCTTCATATTATTGCAGCATTACTTACAATAGCCAAGATATGGAAGCTATCTAAGTGTCCACCAACAGATGACTAGATTAAGAAAATGTGAACATATCTACAATGGCAATTTTTCAGCCATGAAAAAGAACAAACTAGTGCCCATTTGTAGCAACATGGATGGACCTCAAGAGCATTATGCCAACTGAAATAAGACAGAGAAAAGAGAAATACTGTATGAGCTCACTTACGGGCGAAATCTTTAGAAAAATAAGGACAACAACAACAACAAAAAGCTCATAGAAGCAGATAACAGATTGGTGCCAGAGACAGGGCACCGGGGAAACTGTGGAGGGACAAACTTTCAGATACTAATGTCATGAGTATAATGGACGCCTGGTGACTACAGTTAATAACACTGTGTTGCATATTTGAAAGTTGCTAAGAGTAGATTCTGAAAATTCTCATCCCAGGAAAACAATTCTAGCTCTGTGTGATGAGTGGTACTAAGACGTATTTTCGTCTGAGCCTCAGTGGCTCAGCAGTAAAGAATCCCCCTGCAATGTAGGAGACACAGGAGATGTGGGTTTGATCCCTGGGTCAGGAAGATCCCCTGGAAGAGGGCATGGCAACCCACTCCATATTCTTGCCTGGGAAATCCCATGGACAAAGGAGCCTGGTGGGCTACAGTCCACGGGGTCACAAAGAGTCAGACACTGAAGCGACCTGAGCACTGCACTGCATTGCGGTCGTCATTTCACAAAATATACAAATGTCAAATCATGGTTCTACACGTGAAACTAATAATGTTGTTTCTCAACCGTGCCTAAAAAAAATCTTGTGTATAAAAAACATGAAAGTTATTTTTGCCCCTTGTGGGAGGGGGGCAGTCTCTGTACCTTCTGGGGGGCTGTAATGTGGCCTGAGTTCCTCTTCTCAACAATGAGTGTTTCAGAAGCATGACCACCAGCAACAGAAACAGCAGCAACAGGGCTGACAGATGAGAAACAGCTGTGAGCCCTCCCAGGCGGCCTGGTGGTCGACTTCACCTTCCAGCGCCAAGGGTGTGGGGTCAACCCCTGACCGTGGCCCTAAGATCTCACACATGCCTGCGCTCAGTTGTTCAGTCAGCTCAGACGCTCTGAGACCCCATGGACTGCAGCCCGCCAGGCTCCTCTGTCCATGGGATTCTCCAGACAAGAATACTGGAGTGGGTTGCCATGCCCTCCTCCAGGGGATCTTCCTGATCCAAGGATTAAACCTGCATCTCCCGCATTGGCAGGTGGATTCTTTACTTCTGAGCCAAGATCTCACCAACCAAAAAACCAGAGCATAAACAACAGAGGCAATCTTGTAACAAATTCAATAAAGACTTTAAAAATGGTCCACATTAAAAAAAAAAAAAGAAATATACAATTATGACCACTTAGAGCTCACTTACCCTGTTCCAGGCACTAAATTTAAAAGAAAAAGTGCTTCTTTTTCTGCCTAAGTCATAAGAATCACTCTCTCAAAGCAAAAACAAAGGCTACCAACTGTCTCTGAGTAATGAGTTACTTTGCTAGAGTTACTATACTAGATGGGCTTCCCTGGTGGCTCAGACTAAAGAATCCCGCCTGCAGTGCGGGAGACCGGGAGACTGGGGTTCGATCCCTGGGTTGGGAAGAGCCCCTGGAGAAGGGAAAGGCTACCCACTCCAGTATTCTGGCCTGAAGAATTCCAGGGACTGTATGGTCCATGGGGTCGCAGAGAGTTAGATGGGACTGAGTGACTAGCACACACACACCATACAAGATACCACCTACTAGAGGGCTTAAACAACAGAGATTTCTCTCTCACTGTTCTGAAGGCTACACGTATGACAAGAAGGCGTCCACAGGTTTGTCTCCCCCGAGGCCTCTAGCTTTTGGGCCTGCAGGCAGCACCCACTTCGGGCGTCCTCACCCGGCCTGTCCGCCCCGGACGCCCGCCTGTTTCTATAAGAACAGCAATTCTGCTGGAGTCCAACTTCACCTAGAATGTCCCAGGGCCTCATTTAACCTTAATTACCTCAAAGGCCCCACCTCCAAATGCAGTCGAATCTGGGGGTTAGGGCTTCTACGTGAGAATTTGGGTGGAGACACAATCCAGCCTATAGCAGGTAATACAGTCCTGTATTTTATCTCTACGCCTCGGGCCCCCACCAGATTAAACCTCTGACCCGCACCAGGTCTCTGGAGAGTTTGGAATCACACAGAGGTGTTCGCTAACTCTGCTGATTGCTTCTCTGGGAGGGCTGCAGACCCGGGTTGGGGCAGGCCTGGCTGGAGGTTTATATCTCAACAGCAGCAGTGGCAGCATAAGTTCATACGTGGTAAGAGCCATTCCATTTTTTATATGTATGGATTTCTTTGATTTTAACACTAAACGCTATGAAATATTATTAGTATCTCCATATATAGTTATGTAAGGGAAACACAGAGAAGTTGAATAATTTACCCAAAGTCATCCAGCTTGAATGTTAACTTTACAAAAAGAAGCAGAGAAAAATATGAGCAAAAGAGAGAGAGAGAGACTGGTTGATTGATGGAGAAGATCCACAAACCGGAGAAAGAGAAAGATTCACAAACCAGGAAAGGCAAGAATTCAGGCAGACAGAGAAAGAAAGCAATAGCTAGATAGACACTGGGACTTTCTCCGTGGCTCAGTGGTACAGAACCTGCCTGCAATGCAGGGTACGCAGGAGACACAGGTTTGCTCCCTGGGTTGGGAAGATCCCCTGGAGAAAGGAAATGGCAAGCCATTGCAGTATTCTTGCCTGAGAAATCCCACGGACAGAGGAGCCTGGTGGACTACAGTCTATGGAGTCTCAAAGAATCGGACACGACTCAGCATGCACCAGAACACAACAACAACCAACAAAGACATAACTCTGTCCCCATAGGACTTTCGATGTATTAGAGGGGGCAAACATTAAATGAATAATTACACCAGGAGTGGGTGGAAGAGGGAGAGACTCCAGTCAACAGCACAGCAGAGGCCCAGGGCTGAGGGACAGAGTCTGCAGGAGGGCTCTCTCTTTTATTTTTTTATTTTTTATTTATTTTTTTTCTTTTATTTTTTTGTTTTAATGTAAGTATAGTTGATTTACAGTGTTGTATTCGCATCTGGTATACAACAAAGTGATTCAGTTACACAAAGCACGTGGGAGCGCTCAGTTGCGTCCAATTCTTCATGACCCCATGGACTGTAGCCCACCAGGCTCCTCTGGCCATGGACTTCTCCAGGCAAGGATACTGGAGTGGGCTGCTGTTCTCTTCTCCAGGAGATCTTCCCAACCCAGGGATCAAACACACGGCTCCTGCATCTCCTGCATTGCAGACAGATTCTTTACACTGTGCCCCCTGGAAAGACCCAGTTATACATATGTAACAAACCAAAACAAAGCTATATACATATATATTATTTTTCATATTCTTTTCCATTATAGCATATTATAAGGTATTGAATATAGTTCCCAGTGCTAAACAGTAGGACCTTGTTGACTATCTGTTTTATATATACTGGTTTATATCTACTAATCCCAAACTCCTAATTTAACACACCTTTTCCCCTGGGTCACCCCAAGTTTGTTTGCTATGTCTGTGAATCTGTTTCTATTTTGTTAATAAGTTCATTTGTATTATTTTTTTGGATTCCACATATAAGTGACATCATATGATGTTTGTCTTTGGCTTACTTCACTTCCACAAATAGATGGGGAAACAATGGCAACAGTGACAGACTTTTTTGGGGGGCTCCAAAATCACTGCAGACGGTGACTGCAGCCATGAAATTAAAAGATGCTTGCTCCTTGGAAGAAAAGCTATGACAAACCTAGACAGCATATTAAAAAGCAGAGACATTACTTTGGCAACAAAGGTCCATCTGATTAAAGCTATGGTTTTTCCAGTGGTCAGGTCTGGATGTGAGAGTTGGACTACAAAGAAAGCTGAATGTTGAAGAATTGATGCTTTTGAACTGTGTTATTGGAGAAGACTCTTGAGAGTCCCTTGGACTGCAAGGAGATCCAACCAATCCATCCTAAAGGAGATCAGTCTTGGGTGTTCATTGGAAGGACTGATGTTGAAGCTGAAACTCCAATACTTTGGCCACCTGATGTGAAGAGCTGACTCATTTGAAAAGACCCTGATGCTGGGAAAGGTTGAAGTGGGGAGGAGAAGGGGATGACAGAGGATGAGATGGTTGGATGGCATCACTGACTCGATGGGCATGAGTTTGAGGAAACTCTGGGAGTTGGTGATGGACAGGGAGGCCTGGCGTGCTGTAGTCCATGGGGTCACAAGGAGTTGGATACGACTGACCGACTGAACTGGACTACTTCACTGAGGATAATCTCTAGGTCCATCCATGTTGCTGCAAATGGCATTCTTTCCTTCTTTTTTTATGGCTGAGTAGCGTTTCATTATATATGTATATAATACATATACACATGCACACACGCACACACCGCATCTTCTTTACCTGTTCATCTGTCGATGGACATTTAGTTTGCTTCCATGTTTTGTCTGTTGTAAATGGTGCTGCTATGAACACAGGGGTACGTGAGTCTTTTTGGATTACAGTTTTCTCCAGGTATGTGGCCAGGGATGGGATTGCTGGATCACGAGCGTGCATGCGAAGTCACTTCAGTCGTGTCTGACTCTTTTCGACCCCATGGGCTGTAGCCCACCACTCCTCTGTCCATGGAATTCTCCAGGCAAGAATACTGGAGTGGGTTGCCATGCCCTCCCTCCTTTAGGAATTCTTCGCAACCCGGGGATTGAACCATGTCTCTTATGTCTCCGGCATTGGCAGCTGGGTTCTTCACCTCTAGGGCCACCTGGGAAACCCTTCCTGGATCACATGGTAACTCTATTTTTAGTTTTTTAAGGAAACTCAGACTGCTCTCCATAGTGCTGCACCGATTTACATTCCCAGCAACAGTGTAGATGGGTTCCCTTTTTGGAAGGCTCTTTTGTTTGTTTGTTCTGAAGACTCTTTGGATGTGGAGAGATGGGGCTGAAGAAGCAGTAGGATCCAGATTACCAAGCACCTGGCAAGTCATATCATAGTGGTGGTTTCATCCTGCCAAACGGCAGATCCCCTGCACGGAGTGGTCAGATCTCCATTTCAGAAAGTCCACCTGGGCTGCATGGGTGCTGGATTGGAGGAATAGAGGGGCTGAGTCCAGTTGAAAGACTGTTGCCCAAGCCAGTGAGAAGGGGTGGTGGTCGGGACTAGGCTGGTGGATGTGCTGCAGGGATGGGGAGGGACAGGGCAGATGTTCAGGCTCTAGTAGAGAGTGATCGCCCCCATCCCACTCTGGTCTAAGAAGGGATTCTCCCTCCTCCTCCCTCATGCATGTAAGTGAAAGAGGCTCCCACTCTGCCCCACTCCTGAGAAGCAAGACTTTGTGCCTCCCTCCTGAGCCAGGGACAGACAGACTCCTCTCTCCCTCATTCTGGCAATGAGAGAAGACTCCTTCCCCTGCAAGAGCATCAAGCCATCAGGCTGCCACATGACATTGAGCAGAGTTCCCTGCGCTCTACAGGAGGACCTTGTTGGTTATCCATTTGAATTACAGCTGTGTGTACAAGTCCATCCCAAACCTGGGTTTTACTCCCTAGTGCCCAGGTCCTAGAGCAGGTCCCAGCTGTATCACTTTGCCTCATTCTCCTCCCTGGTGAAGCCAAAGCATAAGTTCAAATCCTGTAGCCTGTAAGCCAGATTTCATAATAGCATTCATCAAAAAGAAAGCCTTTTCAGAAGCTGCTGTTTACACTGGGGGTTGATAAAAGAACATAAAAGGCTCTGATTGGCACTATTTAAATATTTGTTCCAGGACTGATGTTTGCATTTAGGGTGAAATGAATTGATGCACATTATTTATGATTAACTCAGAAGCTCAAGGGGAAGGGGGATAATATACTGAGTTAGAAGGCAGGTAAATCAGCCTGATCACGAGTGAAATAAAGCCCCAGCTATCGAATCTTCCTCCTGCTCGCTAACTCTATCTCCATCTTGCTTGTACATTTTCAAGTGGCTTTAAAAACCTATTCTCAGTGCTTTTAAAGGTTTACAACCTCTAGGGGGAAAATGCATGTGATTGCGCTATACAATAAACAGTAAACACTAATTGTTCCCTTCAATGAAAAGCTAATGGTCTTCTAGATTCATCTACAATAGATTCCACTTAGCAGCTCATATTCTCCTGCTAATGGTCAATTCGCTTTCGGCAATAAGGATCAAAGCAAATGACCTAAAATTTTTAAAACAACAAAGGGTACAATAAATGGACTGCAAATTGCTCCTTTCTCCATAAGCAGCACTCTCAGAGGTAAAATTTCAAATTGCTAATGGCCAGCATATTGGACAAGTGGGGATTTTCCTACTGAGAGACCAGGGAAGGTGACAATACATAATGGCTTTCACAAAGAGCTGGCTGGAAGCTGGGAAAATTAAATCCTTGGATCGGAGGCAAGATGGGAGCTGTGAATATAGGATCAGAAAATTGTCTAGCTGTCTCTGCATTAGCCTGGGAAGGAGCTTTCTGATTGCTTATTGCTTAAATGGTATTTTGAGAGCAGAATCAGATACACCAACCACAACCAAAAATCTTGGGTAAATTTAACAAAATCCACTGATCTTCCAGGGAAGATACATTAAAAATCACCCTTTTTGCACTTGGGTCTTATGGGTACTTCTGACTCATGATGTTAGCCAAAACCAATTTAATGACATGAATTGATTAAACCCTCTATCAAAAGGAATTCTTAAAAAGGGAATAACTGGAAAGGGGAAATCAAAGTATCATGGGAACATTATTGGGCTAGAAACAACTATTAGATCCTCTCTGGACAAAGGAGCTGAGACCTAGGTGTGTGTGGGTGCTCAGGCGCTCAGTCGGGTCTGACTCTGTGTGAGCCCATGGACTGTAGCCCTCCAGGCTCTTCTGTCAGGCGGGATTCTCCAGGCTAGAATGCTGGAATGAGTTGCCATTTCTTCCTCCAGGGGATATTCTTGACCCAGGCTTTGCTCTGCAATTTTCCTCTTTTTTTCCCCCAGAGTCCTCCTCCTGGATTCTTTGGATCCTATCTTTAAACATTTCCCTTTCACCTACATTCTACCCCAGTTATGTTTCACTTTTCTGTTCTCCTTTACATTCAAAATCTTTCCAAAGACTTGTCATGGTTTCTGGCTTGACTCCCTATGTCCACGCTCCCCTGCGTTCACGCCAACCTGCTATTTGATCCCAGTACTCCCTCCAATTCCTCTCATCAGATCCATGAGGCAATGCTTATCCCACCTGAATAACAAATTGGGAGTGTTTCTACCAGTTGATCACTGCCTTCTTTTTGAAGTTGACAGTCATGATGATTCTCCTCAGCTGCTGCAAGAGCCTCCTTATTTATTTCCCTGCTTATATTTCCCTCAATATTCTTCTGACAACAGCCATGGGGTGATCTAAAATTGTAAATTGGGTCATGTTGATTTCCTGTGGGGGAAAAAAACCCTTCTGATTCATTTTTTATCACATATAAAATAAAGCCTAGAATGCTCTGTCATGGTCTCTAAGGCTCTGCAAGTTCTGGCCCTTGCCAAAGTCGAGCTGTATACTGACCAACTCACCACCTGCCCCTTCTTCCCACTCCTTTCACCTTGGCTTTGGCCTGATCTTCGCTTCACAGGCGTGTCATTTGCCTGGGAGACATTGCACTTACTGCTCCCTCTGCCTGGAACAGTATTTCTGCACTCAGTCACCTTCCACTTGTTTTGGGTGTAATTTTCTCCCCATCAGGACTTCAGTTTTCTCTTCTGTTATGGATTGAATTGTGTCCCCCACCCGTCAAATTCATATGTTGACTCTCTAACCCCCAATGGGACTGTATTTGGAAACATGACTTTCAAGGAGAATTTATACTCTCTCCTCTTCCACTGCCCCCAAACCTACCCCCACTTCCAGTCTCTGCTTCGTCATAGAACTTGTCATGTTTAGGCGATGGTCTAGCTCTTCCACATAGTCTAAGAATCAAAAAGGGCAGACGCCTTGTCTGTTCATCAGATTCCCATTTCTAACACAAATTCTGCACCATGGGAGGTTTTAATGAATATTAGTTGAGTGAATGAATGTGTATAGGAGGGTAAGAGGATAGAGTTCCCTCAACGTTTTAACCAATATCTGACTTTCAAAAAAATTGCATAATTTTTTTTCAGTAGTTATATTCTACTTCCTTTAAGATGCCCAGTAGAGCTGACACATAGGAAACAATTCTGAGAAAAATGCTGATGAGCCAGTAGAGGCTTGATTGTCATCATGAGGCTCCTTAATCAGGAAAAGGAAATTGTAGCCATTGATATTCCCATCACTATGCTACACAAAAGAATACAGATGCTTTATGTACAAGGCCAACCAGGGTGTGATGAGCTTCTGGGCTGTGTCTAAAATATTTCAGATTATTTCCTTAGGGCAGGATCCCACAAATGGGATTATTGTGTCAATGTGTACAGACGTTTCTAAGGCATTTGGCCTAACTATTTAGTTGAAGGAGAAGGACTAAATTTCAGTATTTATAAGAGGACTATTAGTGACTTATTTGAAAAGGTGTAGAAGGATTCCAAACAATCATTGGCAAAGGCTAAACCAGAATGAAAGAGAAATATTTTTTTCAATGGGGGATCATTTTCAGATGCTCTCAAGCTCCCCATCATTGGAAATATTTAAGCCTTCTTTGACTGCTCCTGATTGCATGAGAAATGACTCTGACCCTAGGTAGAAGTTGATCCACAGCAGTGTTTCCCAAACCAACTTGTCCACCAAAACCATCTAAAGGGCTTTTAAAATTTAGACTCTAGGGGACTTCCCTGATGGCCCAATGGTTAAGACTCCAGCCTTCAAATGCAGGAGGCAAGGGTTTGATCCCTGGTTCAGGACTAAGATGCTACATGCTACACAGCAAGGCCAAAATAAGGAAAAATAAATTTTAAAAAGTTCAGATCTAGACTCTGACTACATACATCCTGCATATAACTCTCGCAAACCATGGAGCTGTATGCCCTTCCAACCACGATTCTAACATTGCTTGCTCCCAACTGTCATTCCATGACATGAGGGTCTATCAGATATAGGTGACGGTGTTATTAGAGAATAAAGATCATGACTTTTCCTCTCATCCAAGAAGAGCTGACTCACTGGAAAAGACCCTGATGCTGGGAAAGATTGAAGTCAGGAAGAGAAGGGGACGACAGAGGATGAGATGGTTGGATGGCATCACCGACTCAATGGACATGAGCTTGGCAAACTCCAGGAGATAGTGAAAGACAGGGAAGCCTGGTGTGCTGGCGTCCATGGGGTCACAAAGAGTCAGGCACGACAGCGATGAGTAAACGGCATGAGAAATGCTGCATGCCCTGAAGGAACTCAGGAAAATTATATGCTGCCTCTGTTGTAGAGTCTGTCGTTGTGTAAACATCTCACCTCTCTAAACCCTTATTCTCTTGACTAAATAAACTGGGATCTTGCAGCAGTGAGCATGTTTGAGCGCCTATTTCTGTGTGTGCTGGTGGCTTCTTTCCGCCACCCCCACCCCTGTCTACGAGACGCCCACCATCGCGCAGCGGCTCACCATGTATGGCCCCAGACTGCTCAGCACTCTCTATCCAAGCCCCATCTCCCTTTCCCTGGTTTCAGTCTCCAGTTAAGGACGTCAGAGTAGGGCTGTTCTCTCAAGGAGCTTCAAAGGCCTAAGAGAAGGAGCTCCAGGTGAGGAGCGAGCAAGCTCTGATCATCAGCCTCCTCAAGCATGTAAGAGGACATTTGGCCCAAAGGCTCTCTAAGAAAACTTCTAGAGCCTAACTGCATGGGTCAGTTTTTCACTTTAGCTTTTAATGATGGTGTCTGGTAGTATCATGCTGCTATCAAAAACAAAACACTTGTACCCTAGGGCCTATGAGCCGCAACTGCTGAGCCCGAGAGCTGTTAACTACTGAAGCCTAGAGTCTGTACTCCGCACCTAGAGAGGAGACCACACTCCCCACAGTTAGAGAGAGCCTGCGTGCAGCAACAAAGATCCAGCTCAGCCAAAAGTAAATAAATAAAATGTTAAAAAGTGAGGGTAAAACTAAATTACTCAACTTGTTCTGAAAGTGGTCTTAATGATAAATGTTTAAAAAGTTAAAATGATAGTTAAACTGGCCCACACTGAGCCAGGAGTCCTTTCCCGGATACGCCGTGTTTGAGGGCAGAGGAGGAGCTGTGTGCAACACTCTGGTGCTCATTAACTATGACTGGAGCCCACTATCGACAGTGTGGTTTGAGAAAAATAGTTTTCTGAAACATGAATGTCTTTTATAATTTTCTCTCATTTTTTTTGGACTTGAATTTTGCTTTTACTGGGGTTCCTCTTCCAGGATTTCTTTTGATATTAACATTCCTGTTAATACTCTTAAAAAACTGCCAATTTTGTATTGACTGTAGGATGAATGCAGATGCTCTTAAAACACAGAATTAAGACTTCTGTGTTTGAGAGTCAAGGATTTATCCTGGTTAGTTTAGAAAGGGCTTAGATCTTTTCTGTTCTCTTCAGGACATCCTAGTTTTGAAAACACTGGCGGTGTTTTGAAATGGACTTGTAATCAAGCAGGAATTGGCACGTTTTTGTGTTCTCGGTATTAAGGAGAGCAAATGGCTCAGGAAATACTTGTTGAATGAGTGAATGGATATATGGAATGGGCCTGTGAATAGACATGAAGGAATCTATGGGAATGCATGGCAAGCGTTTATGGAATGTATTTATCTAGCGTCTGACAGACCTTTATGAGTTTTGTGGCAAAAATACTCATTTTTCCGTAATCCCACTTTTCACTTGTAAAATGGAGATGATGGAACACAATACAGGCGGCTGTTCAATAAGACCATACAGTGCCTGGGACTCTGCTGGCAGTCCTGTGGTTAAGACTTTGCTTTCCAAGGCAGAGGGTGAGGGTTCGATCCCTGGTTGGGGAGCTGAGGCATCTCACATGCCTCATGGCCCCCAAATCAGAACATAAACAACAGAAGAAGCAAAGAAGCATTGTAACAAATCCAATAAAGAGTTTTAAAATGGTGCACATTAAAAAAAAAAAAAAAAAAAAAGGACTATGCAGGCCTGATATAGAGTGTGACATGTGAGCTCTGATTCTAAAGGCTAACAAAGAGCTCTCTCCTTCCCATTCAAAATTTAAAACTATTTTTATGAGAGAGGGGGGATTATCAACTTCTAAAGACATCAGAGTTGCTGACATTTTGCTAGGAATTCTTTTTAATTCTGTGATTAATGCAAACTCACAGTAAATCAGAACTCTCCCTTACTAGCCTCTGTGTGTGCTCAGTCACTTCAGTCATGTCCGACTCTTTGCAGCCCCATGGACTATAGCCCGCCAGGCTCCTCTGTCCATGGGATTCTCCAGGCAAGAATACTGGAGTGAGTTACCATGCCCTCCTCCAGGGGATCTTCCCAACCCAGGGATCAAACCTGCATCTCCTGGGCAACAGGAGGATTCTCTACCACTGAGCCACTGGGGAAGCCCCTTATTAAGCCTTGTATATGCTAAAACCTTGACCGTCTTGACTCATGGATGAATGAGTTGGTACACAATGGTGCCTAGCTTTCTATGTTGAGTCAGAACTTGGGGGTCAAGAGGAGAAGCCTCTATTTTTTCCATAGCTTTCTAGGGGATTTAGAGGATGTCTGGAAACTCCTGATCCAGCTTCTTATGTCACAGGTGGAGACCGGGAAGGAGTTGTCTGCAGATGATCAAGGTGATTTCCTGTTGATTCTGGTCTTCTACCCTCACTAGATCACTCATGCAATTTCTCATTTCAGTGCCCATTTGTACCCTGTCTGTTGTACATTCTTGTGATTTGCGGCCCAGTGCCGTTGAGAGTCTGGACCACGGACAGGCTTGGGTGGTATTCTGCAGGGCTGGACTCTGGGCTATGCAAATCCAGCGACTGGCTCCAGGCCAGTAGGTAAATTCTATGAAAATGAGCTCACATCTACACCCTGGCAGAGGAAGCTGGGCAAGACCCCTCCCTCTGCCTATTCAAACAGGTGACTTTAGCACTCTGGCACCATGGATTAGGCACAGGTGAAAGCTGCTGTTGACACGGAGGCAGCCCAGGGCAGAGGTTGAGAGCCTGGGCTCCGGGGCCAGGTGGCGTGGCCCACGTTCCAGCCCGCACTTACTGTCTGCACCGTGGGCTAATTCCCTCTGCCATAAACTGGGGATAATAATGTTACCTGCCTCTTAGGGTTATTATGAGGATTAAGTGGGCTAATATTTATAATGGGCCCAGAATGGGGGCTGGTATTTCGTAAGTCCTAGGTAAATGCTGGTCAGTGCTCTGTTAAATGTTTCTCAAAGCACTTTCCATTTGTCTGGATCAGAGGTCCCTGGTGCCTCTTCAAGGGATGGGGGATTCGACCACGCCAAAATACTTGCTGCAGGGAATTCTCTGGTGTCCAGTGGTTAGGACTATGAGCTTTCACTGCCAAAGGTCTGCACTCAATCCCTGGTTGGGAACTGAGATCCTGCAAGCGGCATGATGCAGCCTATGTATATATATACATGTGTGTGTGCTTTGAAATGTAACTTCCTTCATTGGGTTACTGGACTGTCTACTGCTCTCCCATCTACTGAGACCTCCTGACCAAACGGTTAGTCTTCTTCCAGTGAGACAAGCTGGAATCCAATTTTCTTTGAAGACACCTAGGCTGTTGTATTGGAGAAGGCAATAGCAACCCACTCCAATACTCTTGCCTGGAAAATCCCATGGAGAGATGAGCCTGTAGGCTGCAGTCCATGGGGTCACTAGGAGTCAGACATGACTGAGCGACTTCACTTTCACTTTTCACTTTCATGCATTGGAGAAGGAAATGGCAACCCACTCCAGTGTTCTTGCCTGGAGAATCCCAGGGACGGCGGAGCCTGGTGGGCTGCCGTCTATGGGGTTGCACAGAGTCAGACACGACTGAAGTGACTTAGCAGCAGCAGCAGGCTGTTGTATTGAACTTTCCAGGAGGCACTGAAGAATACATTTGCCAATGCAGGAGATGCAAGAGACGTGGGTTTGATCCCTGGGATGGAAAAATCCCCTGGAGAAGGAAATGGCCACCCACTCCAGTGTTCTTGCCTGGGAAATTCCATGGACACAGGAGCCTGGGCTACAGTCCATGGGGTTGCAAAGGGTCCGATGGGACTGAGCACGTGTGCAGGCTGTTACATTAGATCGCACTCATTCTTTTCTGCAGCGAGTATGTAGCAAACCCTGCTAGACTTGTGAGAACTTGACTCCTTCACACCCTGCTTTACCAGAGAGCCCTGGGGTCCCAGGATGACAAGAGGTGGCGATGAAGCCCACATAGTTTGTGAATCAGTGTCCCTGGGTGAAGCCTTCGTATCCATGGAAGAAAGCATCTGATCCAAGCTCCACCCCTGGGGCTAGAAAATTAATGTCTAATGAGACCAACGTATCATCAGTTATTACACCTGATCTTCCCCAAAGTGCTATACTGAGGACAGCTGTCCCAGGGAAAAAGAAATCCTAAATGCCACTGGCTTTTTATCAAGTTATTACTTTAAAAAATAGTAACCACTATTCTGGATTTTGTGCTAATCATTCTCTAGCTTTTCTTATAGCTTGACTTTATATGCTACCCCCTAAAATAGATTTAGTTTTCTGCATGTTTTCAAACTTTCCATAAGTGGAAGCATACAGTATGTGCTCTTTCATGCCTGGCTTCTTTAGCTTGACATCGTTCTCAGATTCATTAGCGTGGTTGTGTGCAGTGAGGTGTTTATTCCATTCCATGCCTGTATCACTATTTATTAATATCTACTCTGCCGTCAACAGAAATTTTGATTGTTTTTGTTGTTTGTTTGTCTGATTGCTATTGCAAATCATGGTGCATTCTAGGGAATTCTCTGGTGGCCCAGTGGTTAGGATGCTTTTACTACTGGGGCCTGGGTTCAATCCCCTAGTCAGGGAACTAGAATCCTGCAAGCCTTGCAGAATGGCAAAAATAAATAAATAAATAAAGTCCCAACAAATCATAACGTGTTGCTACAGATCTTACCTGCTGCCTTCATGTAAATGGAATCACTTTCATTTCTATGAAGACTATAGAATCTTTCCAATGACTGCACTTACATTTCTTCATTTGAATTTCAGAATACCTCTGTGATGATTCTTCTACCGAAAGCTGGAAAGAATTTGCTTCTACCCTAAAATAAGGGAGGGCTTCCCTGGTGGCTCAGACAGTAAAGAATCTGCCTGCAATGCAGGAGACCTGGGTTCAATTCCTGGGTTGCTAAGATCCCCTGGAGAAGGGAATGGCTTCCCACTCCAGTATTCTTGCCTGGAGAATCCCATGGACAGAGGAGCCTGACAGGCTACAGTCCATGGGATCGCAGAGTTGGACGTGACTTAGCGACTTTGACTTTTAAAATAAGGGAAAACTGGGTAAAATACAGCATCACACTTTTCCTTGGGCATTTCACACAGTAGATGTTGCGAGGCAGCTAAGCTGTTGGAATTCCAAGGAGGGACAGGACCCACCCTGAAGTGGGATATGTGGACCGCTATACCTGTGGCCCAACACAGGAGGAGGAGGCACCAGCCAGCATATAAGCAGGTAAGAAGAAATCAGCTCAAAAAAAGGAAAACAAAATCAGCTAAAATTGTAACCGCTGGCTAGAGGCTGAGTCTCAGCAGGCGGGCCGGAGGAAACCCAGACACAAGGAAGCCCAGCCTCAGTCCCAGTCCCTCTCCTGGGGCTCCCACGGGGTGCTCACAGGACCACTGGGGGCCGGGCGGGAGACCAGAGGGGCGCGCCCTCACTGGGGTCTGACCACCATTGTCAAAGACACAAGCCTCCACTTGCCCACCTGGACTCCTCTAGCTGACGGAGCGTTGAGTTTTAGCCTCTGGGGAATGAGCAACAAACCTCCGCCTTCGCAGACAGCAAGGAAGGGGATAGCAAAGGGAACTGGAGGAGGCCCGACAGGCATTCCTCGGTGCCGGGTGAGATCCTAAAGGTGGTCATGATTTTGATGTAAACTGAGTCAATTGGGTTTGTGCAGTTAAATAAAGAAGCATTCAGCAGTTCTGGTGCAGGCGCAGTCGGGGAGCAGTAGACCAGGGTTTGGTTTTTCCTAGGTGCCTCAGCTAAGGTGCTTTTGATTGCAAGTAACAGAAACCCTCTCTGGAACTAGCTTACACAATAAGAAAATGAATTATTTAACTTAAAGCAAAGTTCAGAGGTGGGTCAGGCTCCAAGGTTGGTTGATTCCATGGCACAAGGATTTCATCAAGGACCCAGGTTCTTTTTTTCCTTCAGGTTTCTAATCTACTTTGTTGCCCACAGATGGGTTTCTTACAGTTATGTCTTGCTCATGACATGTATAAGGGTGGCAGTTAGGCCTGCTTGCTTCCTCATTCACGTAGAGCAGGAGAGAAAGAAAAGCTTATTTGTTTATTTTTGGCCATGCTGGGTCTTCGTTGCTGCAGGAGCTTTGCTCTAGCTGTGGCGAGCGGGGGCTACTCCGGAGTTGCAGTGAGCAGGCTTCTCGTTGCGGTGGCTTGTCTTGCGGAGCACAGGCTCTAGAGCACAGTCTCAATAGTTGCGGCACATGGGCTGAGTTGTTCCTTCATTGTGGGATCTCCCTGGACCAGGGATCGAACCCACATCTCCTGCATTGGCAGGCAGATTTCTTTACCACTGAGCCACCAGGGAAGCCCCAAGAAAAGCTTCTTTAGCCAGGAAACACAGGGCTTTTCCTCCAGATGCCAGCAATGACCGTTGGGAATGCCTCGGGCTTGCTGGCTTTGGTCAGGCCTCCTTAAGGAGGACCATGGGGTCACTAGGATGGATTTAGAACAGTGGTTCTCAAGGTGGGATTTGGGGACCAGCAGCATTAGCATCTCCTGATCATTTGTCTAAAAAGTAAATTCCTGGATCTCTCTGGAGACCTATTAAATCGGAAATTCTGGGTATGGGGTCCAGCAAGCTTTAGAAGCCCTTCAGGTTGATAGTGACTCACAGTAAAGTTTGAGAACCCCTGGCTTAGGAGAGTGTGACCAACACCATGGATGACATGAGGATTCTGTTAGGAAGGAGAGTGTGGGTAACAGGCCAGGTGAGCATCTCAGTGAGAGGCAGTCGGCAGAGTTAAGGGTGCTTACCAGGGAACGGTTCCAGGGATGGGCTCTGAAGCCTAAACAGGGAAGGGAAATGAAGATTCAAAGGAATGATGGTTGGTGGAAAGTGGGGCTAGTGGACCAAGGAGCTCAACGAGGCTGCAGAATTAGAGTGAGCCGGCAGTGATGGTCACGGGAATGGACTCACAGACCTCCAGCTGCAGGAAGTGTAAGTGACCAAGGGTGCTCTGTTTACACCAAGATCACGCTGACCACAGGCTGCTTCCAGCCAGCAGGGGTGGGGGTGCAAAGGTACTGAGGCCTGCAGGCTTGGGGACACACGTTCTTGACGTGGCTGACTTTAGCTGGTGATCATGACTTTAGCTCATGATTTTGATGAATTTTCCTTAGACGGCAAGACAATCCAAGTGTCTCCCCAGCCTTCTCGCCCATCCTCCTGCATTCAGCATCACCCAACTCTCTCCTTATGGTTTCTCACCATGGCACTGCCCCTGTTAAAATCCTTGCGCGGGTAATTCCATCTTGGCAGCTGCTTCTTGGAGGACCTAGACTAACACAGAAGGCGATGGTTCTTGAGGAGAGTGTGAAACGAGATTATGGGTCAGGCACTGTGCTATGTGTGGAGCCTGAGAAATAAATAGCATGGTCCCTACCCTGCAGGAGAACCAGTGAAAGAGAAAAATAACCTCTGATTGCAGGATGGCACAGGAAGGGCTATGATAGGGACTGCCCAGCAGCCCTGGTTGTTATTTGGGCATTCACAGGGGGTAAGGAAGATGGTGAGACTTTGGGGAGGTGGGTATCCCACCTGCTGAAGACAGGCCCATTAGGAAATTCCCTGGGAGTCCACTGACTAGGACTCGGCACTTCCATTGCAGAGGGCACGAGTTCAATCCCTGGTGGGGGAACTTAGACCCTGCAAGAAACAGAGCTGCCAAGAAAAACACATTAGTTTAGTGCCAGGCTTGGTGTTCGCTTGTTAGTCTCTTGGGCGTCCCCACAAACACCTGGCTAGGGATATCTCAGTTACTCCTTTGAATGAGCACAGCCTCCTCGGATGTCACCTCCCCAAGGCATCATAAGGCAATTCCCGTTCCTGTGGCTTCACGGAACTGGAGAAGAGAGGCAGATGTTTTCTAACAAGGTGGTTATGATAATGACAGTCCCTGCTTTCTGTCTGCATTTCTCTGATAGTCCCCTCAGGGGTGCCACCTGCATTGCCCCGCTCATCCCACGAGGTGGTCGTGCGGGCGGGAGACAGCCCCGTGAGCCACCCCGAAATCGGTGAGCTTCTCTGTCCTGCATGTGCTCTTACAGCTGGACCCACTGTGGCCACACACCCAAGGAAAGGACAGAGCTCCACAGGCTTCAACCTCCACACTAAAAGGCCATCATCCCCTTTGGATTTTTAAAAATTTATTTATTTTTAATTGAAGGATAATTGCTTTACAATATTGTGATGGCTTCTGCCATACAGCAACATGAATCAGCTGTAGGCACGCATATGTCTCCTCCCTCTTGAGCCTCCCTTCCCCTCCCCACCCCTCTAGATTGTCACAGAGCACCAGCTTTGGGATCGCTGCATCACACAGCAAATTCCCACTGGCTATCTATTTTACGTATGGTAATGTATATGTTTCAATGCTACTCTCTCAATTAGTCCCACCCTCTCTTTCCCCCTTTGGATTCTTAACCCAGAACTGGATTTCAGAGAGACTGAATCTCCTGGAGTTATGTGTGCGTTTGTGTTACGTGTGTGTGTGTGTTATTATGCATTTGAGGAGCATAGAAAGGGTTTGGGTCCACAGCTTTCATTATTTCGCAAAAGTTCATGACCTTAGAAATATTAACAGTAAGCCACTTCTTTTTGAGAGAAAACTATTCGAACAAGACCTTAGAAGCTAAGGATGTGAGAACTCTGCCCTTAAAGGAGATTTTTGTAGTATTGATAGTTCTCCAGCTTTAGTTTAAAAGAAAAGTCGCTTTAGCTTTGTGGTCGTACAGAGATATGCTGGAACTTTGCGGGAAAATAATGAAAGGGGGATGGTTTATGCAATAAATAGGAATTAATTTTGCTTCTTAAAAATCCTATGTCATAAGAGGACTTTTACCTCTGGAACACTGCCCTGGGAAATTGAGAATGAAAAATTAAAAAAGCATCGTAGTTTTTCTTTCCTTTCTTTGTGGACACTTAAATAGTCTTAGGTGTTTTCATAATAATACATGAAAGTTTTCATCAGAACGTTATAGGTACAATAGACAGCTGTTGGAAATCGCAGGACAAGCCTAATTGTGTGACAAAAAAGGGCGAATACAGGAGGAAAGTCTGCAAAGCCTGTTTTTCTGGTCTGTTCCTGCCAGTAAACACCAGAGGGCGCAACACACCACAGGGACGCTGCGGTTCTCGGCACTTCATGGAATCCGCCGTTGGCAGCAGCGGCTCAACTGTGCATCAGTTCAGTTCAGTTCAGTTCAGTCGCTCAGTCGTGTCCGACTCTTTGCGACCCCATGAATCGCAGCACGCCAGGCCTCCCTGTCCATCACCAACTCCCGGAGTTCACTCAGACTCACGTCCATCGAGTCAGTGATGCCATCCAGCCATCTCATCCTCTGTCGTCCCCTTCTCCTCCTGCCCCCAGTCCCTCCCAGCATCAGAGTCTTTTCCAATGAGTCAACTCTTCGCATGAGGTGGCCAAAGTACTGGAGTTTCAGCTTCAGCATCAGTCCTTCCAATGAACACCCAGGGTTGATCTCCTTCAGAATGGACTGGTTGAATCTGCTTGCAGTCCAAGGGACTCTCAAGAGTCTTCTCCAACACCAACCACAGTTCAAAAGCATCAATTCTCCTTTGCTCAGCTTTCTTCACAGTCTAACTCTCACAGCCATACATGACCACTGGAAAAACCATAGCCTTGACTAGATGGACCTTTGTTGGCAAAGTAATGTCTCTGCTTTTGAATATGCTGTCTAGGTTGGTCATAACTTTCCTTCCAAGGAGTAAGCGTCTTTTAATTTCATGGCTGTAATCACCATCTGCAGTGATTTTGGAGCCCCCAAAAGCAAAGTCTGACACTGTTTCCACTGTTTCCCCATCTATTTCCCATGAAGTGATGAGACCGGATGCCATGATCTTCATTTTCTGAATGTTGAGCTTTAAGCCAACTTTTTCACTCTCCTCTTTCACTTTCAACAAGAGGCTTTTGAGTTCCTCTTCACTTTCTGCCATAAGGGTGGTGTCATCTGCATATCTGAGGTCATTGAGATTTCTCCTGGCAATCTGGATTCCAGCTTGTGCTTCTTCCAGCCCAGCGTTTCTCATAATGTACTCTCCATATAAGTTAAATAAGCAGGGCGACAATATATAGCCTTGATGTAGTCCTTTTCTTATTTGGAACCAGTCTGTTGTTCCATGTCCATGTTCCATGTTGCTTCCTGACCTGCATACAGGTTTCTCAAGAGGCAGGTCAGGTGCTCTGGTATTCCCATCTCTTTCAGAATTTTCCACAGTTTATTGTGATCCATACAGTCAAAGGCTTTGGCATAGTCAGTAAAGCAGAAATAGATGTTTTCCTCTGCTTTATTAACTATGCCAAAGCCTTTGACTGTGTGGATCACAACTGTGCATACGTTGAGTTATATACAAGAGATCAGCAAAAACACGAAGGAGTACATCCTCCCGTTTGTATACTTGTCAGGAGGGGCCTGGCAGACCGCTCCTGGTGTCTGTTCCTGTTGGGAGGCTGTCGCGGACCCCAGAGGGAGCGTCTCAGGTCTGAGCAGGTCCTGATGTTGAAGTCCTCCACCAACTGTTCTTTTTCAGAATGAAAAGCCAACCTCACTTCCTGTCCTTGACAAGTGACTAAGCTGGTAAATTAATAAACATAGGTTAGTGAACACGCTGACATTTTTACGATGAGAAGAAAACGATGTAGATGGGAAATTGACAGCAGGTTCATTGACTTGTTTTTATTCACAGTTATCTATCACTTGCTCTGTGCTACAACAGTTACATTGCAAGTGTATGGGCTCAGGCGTTGATAACAGGAGGGAGGTCTTTAGAGGCAGCCTTCAGGCCGTTTTTGTTGTTGTTTTGTTAATTGCAGCAAACGATAAACAACATAAAATTTGCCAATTTAACCTTTTTTTTTTGGCCGCACCGCCCAGCTTACAGGATCTCAGTTCCCCAACCAGGGACTGAACGTGGGCCAAGGCAGTAAAAGCTGAGAATTCTAACCACTAGGCAACCAGAGAATTCCCTCCATTTTAACCATTTTTAATGTATGTGCTCAGATGCTCAGCCTTGTCCAACTCTTTGTGACCCCGTGGACTGTTGACCCCCAGGACCCTCCTCTGTCCACAGGGGTTTTCAGCCAGTATTGGAGTGGGTTGCCCTTTCCTCCTCCAGCAGATCTTCCCCACGCAGGGACTGAACCCTCATCTCTCACATCTGCGTTGGCAGACGGGTTCTCCGCGGCACTTGCAGCTCTGCAAGCACATTTCTCTTGCTGTGCAGCTGCCCCCAGCACCCGCCTCTAGAACTTCTGCATTTTCCCAAACTGAAATTCCATGTCTGCATTCTCCCTTTCCCCTCAGGCTTTGGTAACCTCTAATGTCTGTTTGAATTTGCCTACTCTATTTCCCTGTATAAGTGGAATCATCTCCACTCTTATGTCTGGCTTATGTCACTTAGCGTAACATCCTCAAGACTTGTCCATATAGCATATGTCAGAATTTCATTCCTTTTTAAGGCGAATAATAATTCCATTACATGCATGTACAGCGTTTTGCTCGGCCATTCATCCACTGATGGACACCGGTTGTTTCCATACAGCAATTGTGAATAATGCTTCTATGAACATGGGTGTACAAATACCTGTTTGAGTGCTTGCTTTAAATTTCTTTGAGGAGTGAAGTTGCTGGATCACATAGTAATTCTGGGTTTAAATTTTTGAGGACCTGCCATGGTGTTCTCCGCAGAAGGTGCATCATTTTACATTTCCCCCAACAGTTCATAAGGACGCCAGTTTCCACCACATCCTTGCCAACACTCGCTTTCTGTTTTTTTGATGAGAGCCACCCTAGTGGGTGTGAGGTGGTCTCTCACTGTGGTCTTGACAGGCTCCGACTTAGACTAATTTTGTTCACAGTTTTATCCATGATTTAAATGTGCAGAAAATCAAGTACACTGTAAAGAACTGGAGATCCACAGCTTAGTTAAAAAAAAAAAAGTAGTGATCTTTCTAAATATGACATGATGATGAATGAAGCGGCAAATGCTGATTGTACTGTCAGACCGTTAACAGGGAGCAAGCACCGCAGTCTTGGTAGCACACCAGAACTGCCTGGAAGATATAAAAACACTGATGTCAAATTCTTGAGAAAGTCAGTGAAAATGGTCTGGGATGCAGCCTGAGCATCAGGATGTTTAAAGTCTCAAGTGATCCCAATGTACAGCCCAATGTGAGACCCTGAGCTGTTGCTACTCGGGTTCAGGCCCAGTGAGGCTTCCCTGATAGATCAGCTGGTAAAGAATCTACCTGCAATCCAGGGGACCCCGGTTCGATTCCTGGGTTGGGAAGGTCCCCTGGAGAAGGGATAGGCTACCCACTCCAGTATTCTTGGGCTTCCCTTGTGTCTCCGCTGGTAAAGAATCCGCCTGCAATGTGGGAGACCTGGGTTCGATCCCTTGGTTGGGAAGATCCCCTGGAGAAGGGAAAGGCTACCCACTCCAGTTCTGGTCTGGAGAATTAGTCCATGGGGCCCCAAAGAGTTGGACACAACTGAGCGAGTTTCACTTTCTGGCCCAATGACACATATGACTTCACTCATGTGTCCAGTTTAAGGGAAGGAAAGACAAGCTGCTTACTGTTCACAGAGGACTCAGAATTGTGGAAGAACAATAACTTATTTTTATTAAGAGAAATAATTGAGAAAGTAAAAATGTGAAGACTTTGGATAAACACTATGGCGTCTGTACCTGGAGATCAGGGTGTAAGGCCGTCTCTTGGAAGAGCCTTCTATTTATGGTAGGTCCCAAGAAGAGGTGCTCGAAACAGGGAACAGCAGGTATTAGCTATTATTATCCTCTTTTATGATAAGCGCTTCTCTGGTGGCTCAGACAGTAAAGAATTTGCCCGCAATGGGGGAGACCTGGGTTTGATTCCTGGGTCAGGAAGATCTCCTGGAGAAGGAGATGGAGCCCACTCCAGTATTCTTGACTGGATAATTCTATAGACAGAGGAGCCTGGTGGCTACAGTCCACGGAGTTGCAAAGAGTCGGACACGCCTGAGTGACTAGCACTTTCACTTCCATGGTTTCATCGTCGTTTATAAAACACGTCTTAAAAACAGCACTATCCAAAGAGTGAAGCAGTGAGTCCTCTTTCAAGGCACACGCCGTGGGGTCTCATCCACAGACCACTAGCAGGGATGTTACAGGGGAGATCTGGAGGAAGCTGGGTGATGCAAGGGTCCAAAGAACCCAGCCCCCGCACTGAGGATCTATTGGTGCTTTCTGGTTCCACTCGTTGGGCTAAGACACTGCCTTCCCTTATTATACTATGCCCAAAGGGAGGAAATATTACTTGTCCAGTTTATATTTGAAGAAGTGGAGGCTCCAAGGCTGGGCCAGTGTTGCATATGACCCACAAGCACCCTGATGGATGATCTTCCAACATGAGCTTCTCAACTAGAACATCCAGTGTGTAAACAGCCAGGAATACAAGGCTGAGTTTAGCTATTATGAGGCCATATTGAAAATAAATGCTCTGGCACTGACCTGTGCGGGCGAGAGGTGGTATTTGAAATTGTCCTTAGCTTCGCAAATGTCAGAGCTTCCAGGAAGGCAGGCAGTGATGGAATCCACCCCCTCCCTCCTCAATTGACAGAAAAGGAAACTGAGGCCCAGGGAGGTTCCCGGCTGTGTCCTGCTTATATGTTTATATTTGGATGCTCTGACACCAAGAAGAACAGCTTTCTCCCTCCCTCTGCCCTCATCAAACGGTCCTGCCCTGGCTCGAAACACTGCGAGCTCAGCACCTTTCACAGAACCGCTTTCAGAGCTGATTCAGAGGGCACACAAGTGAATCAAGTTTCTTCACTTTATTGATAATTTTGACTTTGATTCAAAACTGCATGACTGAGTCTCTGCTTGACACTCCAGACTCAACTCTGAATGACTCACACTTAATTTGTAAGAATTAAATCAGCGCACAAAGAATGCATATTTCCACCTTTGCGGGGTTTGCCAAGAAAGATCTTTTGTTTCCCAATTGTTTTAAAATTTCCAAAGAAGGGTTGCCAAAGATCTGCTGAGCAATGTCAGCATCAATGAGGTAGGGCACACCTGCCTGGGGAAACTCCACAGGAGGGTCCAGCAGTCCCTGATGGGCACCTTCTGGTACAGGGGCCACAAATCAGCCGTGCTAGCCACCACCCAAGAGGGAAGCTGCCCTCTGAGAAGAGGCTGCCAAGCTGGGGTGACATTCCTCAGCACCCCACCTCCATCCACTCACCCCAGACCCCAGATCATCACCAACATGAGTGGAGGGGATGTGTACCTTTGGGAAAAGGTGATTACGGAAAAGGTGCAGCATCTCTGCTCTGGCTCACTTCCCATCAGGCAGCTGAGTGTAAATGATTCCCATGTCCCAGGGGAGGGTGGAGTCACAAGAGGGAAAGAACCTGGGGCAGAACCAGTTTTACAGTTACCTGAATGAGAAATAAACTTTTATCTGTTAAGTCATTAAAATGTGGAGATTTTTTCTTTTCTTCTTTTTTGGTTATTGCAACTAGCAAACCCTTATACAGCTGCTCAAATTGGATTGCAGCAAAATGTAAATATATAAACACAGAATTTATCTCAGTACCTGGCACATGAGAGGCTCTCAAGAAATGTGCATTAGGCGAAGGCAGAAATGAATCTAAAATATAAAATTTCATGATGTACTTTGTCAAAAGGAGGTTAGGAAGTGCTCATAAATAGCTCAGGATGTCAAAGGTGTTTTAATTCCCTGGTAACTCAGCTGGTAAAGAATCTGCCTGCGATTCAGGAGACCCCAGTTCAATTCCTGTATCGGGAAGATCACCTCAAGAAGGGACAGACTACCCACTCCAGTATTCATGGACTTCCCTGGTGGCTCAGATGATAAAGAATTTGCCTGCAATGCGGGAGACCTGGGTTCGATCCCCAGGTTGGGAAGATCTTTTGGAGAAGGGCATGGCAACCCACTCAGTATTCTTGCCTGGAGAATCCCCATGGACAGAGGAGCCTGGTGGGCACAGTCCATGCGGTCACGAAGAGTCAGACACAACTGAGCGACTAAGCACACGGCAGTCAGAGGTGTTTTAATCCACCTTGTTGAGCCTGGTTCTCCAGCTGCACATGGAAGTACAAGCAGGAAATGAATTGTAGTTGACACAGGAAAAGGGAGCTGTACCGTGGAGTGGATTTCTGAGTCAAATGAGATCAGCTTCATGCCTGGAGAGCACCAAAAACAGACTAAGGAGCCCTTCCTATTAGGTTGACTGGAGGCTCCTTGGCTGGCCCTCAGGTATACTGCAGAGCCTTGTGCAGACACAGACTCACAGCCTGGAACTTGCTGCTTCCTGGAACCTCAGAGCTGGAGGTGGCTGAGAACCTAGGCAGGTCTTCACAGATGAGGAAGCCACAGCCCAGGGAAGGGGGTAACTCACCCAGGAACCCTCCGTCATCAGCCCACCCACAGCTCAAGGCAGGAAAGAGTGGATTCAGAGTGGGAATAAGAGAACCAGTTACCTGGATCTGGGCTTCCCAGATGGCTAGGTGGTAAAGAAGCTGCCTGCCAATACAGGAGACACAGCTTTGATCAAGAAGATCCCCTGGGTCGAGAAGATCCCCCGGGGAAGGAAATGGCAACCCACTCCAGTATTCTTGCCTGGGAAATCCCATGGACAGAGGAGCCTGGTGGGCTATAGTCCTTGGGGTCATAAGGATTTGGACACCACTTAGCAACTAAACAACAACAACCTGGATTTGAATCCTTGCAAATTACTTAAGGTTCGTATGCTTCTGTTTCCTCATCTTTAAAATGGGAATAATTAGAACAGTACCTATGATGGGGTTGTTGTGAAGATGAAATGAGTTTATCTACTGAAGTAGATTTAAGTATACTGATGTAGAGCCCTTTTCCTGTGTCGGCATTCTTCAGCCTTCAGAATGAAGACATTCAACACCATGGAAAATGGGGAATCGTAAAGAAGCAGAGGATGCCAGGAAGTTCTTAGACCAGATGCTCAGAACACACAGCCCGAGAAACCAAAACCTCATTGTAGAATCAAGTGTATGAATTGAATAGTACACATGGAGTCATTCAAGAGGAATGGAGCATTCAGGCCTTATTCATGTCTCAGGAATGCTCTATGAGAGTGTGAGTACACGAATGTTCCTTGGTGCATGAAAGAAAAGAAAATATAGCAAATGTAGAGTTAATCCTAAAGGAGAGAGAAGCAGCCAGGAAGTGAACATGGTCAAACACTGCTTTTCTCTGGTTTGAATGGTAAGATTCAGGAGACATTGACTGTTATGGGTGGTATGTTGGAAAGGAATTTATCAGGCTCTAGAAATCATAGAATGCCAGGTTTTTATAGAATTGCCTTGAATCAGTTAGTGTTTCATTGAACAAAGCACACACAGCCTCTCATCAAGTTTTCCTGGCCCCACCTTCATGCCAGGGAGGAATTCCTTAATATATCCGCAGCAGATGGTTGCCGACTTCTGCTTGGACGCTCCGTGACAGGGGCCTCAGGGAGCCACGGGCCGCCCACTGGTTACCAGGCAGCTTTAACTGCTACAGAATTCTCCCCTGAGCAAAGCCAGCAATCTGCTTCCCAGAATGCTGGTCCATTGTTTCTGCATTCATCTTCTGCTGAAACATAATACACGTCTTTGCTCTCTCCCTCTTGATGGTGATGGAGTGGAATTAGACCTTTCCAGGGAAGAATGCTGGCTTTGACATTAACTTAGCTGTTGGATCTCAGATCAGTTGATTAAGCTCTCATTGTCTTGACTTCTTTATCTTTAAAAGAGGGGCCTTGAATTTTCAGAAGGTTCATGTGAAAGGTAAAGGAAATAAGCATGATGTCCATAAAATATGGAAGATAGAGCCTGGACCCAAGTATTTATCCAAGAGATGGCAATTAGAATGATTGTTATTTGGGTTCAGCTCTTGGGACCCCAAAGTCTTCTCTAAGTTGAATAATCTCCATTTCCTCCAGCAGCTCCCACCTGACCTAGTGGTCAGCTCCCACCCCATTCTGTTTGCCTCTCTTTCAAGGCTTACCATCAGGATTCATGTCTCCTTCCCACATTGGTCTTCATCCTGGAGAGACCTGCAATGCAGAGACTCAAGGAAGAAGAGCTGCAGTGGGCTCCTGGAGTAGGAGTCAAAAGGTTATTTGTAACCTGGGGCAGCTGGGCCATTCTTGGTGGGAGGAGGTCTTTGGGGTGGAAGGACCCTGGAGAAAGTCAGGGTCAAGACCTGGAGCTCAGAGGTGGCTACTCCAGGCCTGTAGTATATGGAGGGAGAGAAAGCTAAAGGGAGAGATTCAAGCTTTTCTCCCAGAGCTTTCAAGCTTTCTCCAAGGAAAAGGAAGCCAGCTGGGATCTCATGGAGATAGTCTGATTCAGTTCAGTTCAGTTCAGTCGCTCAGTTCTGTCCGACTCTTTGTGACCCCATGAATCGCAGCACACCAGGCCTCCCTGTCCATCACCAACTCCCGGAGTTCACTCAGACTCACATCCATCGAGTCAGTGATGCCATCCAGCCATCTCATCCTCTGTCATCCCCTTCTCCTCCTGCCCACAATCCCTCCCAGCATCAGAGTCTTTTCCAATGAGTCAACTTTTTGCATGAGGTGGCCAAAGTACTGGAGTTTCAGCTTTAGCATCAGTCCTTCCAAAGAAATCCCAGGGCTGATCTCCTTCAGAATGGACTGGTTGGATCTCCTTGCAGTCTCAAGAGTCTTCTCCAACATCACAGTTTATAATAGCCAGGACATGGAAGCAACCTAGATGTTCATCAGCAGATGAATGGATAAGAAAGCTGTGGTACATATACACAATGGAGTACAAGTCAGCCATTAAAAAGAACACATTTGAATCAGTTCTAATGAGGTGGATGAAACTGGAGCCTATTATACAGAGTGAAGTAAGCCAGAAAGAAAAACACCAATACAGTATACTAATGCATATATATGGAATTTAGAAAGATGGTAACAATAACCCTGTGTACGAGATAGCAAAAGAGACACTGATGTATAGAACAGTCTTATGGACTCTGTTGGAGAGGGAGAGGGTGGGAAGATTTGGGAGAATGGCATTGAAACATGTGTGAATGTATGAAACGAGTTGCCAGTCCAGGTTCGATGCACGATACTGGATGCTTGGAGCTGGTGCACTGGACCGACCCAGAGGGATTGTGTGGGGAGGGAGGAGGGAGGAGGGTTCATGATGGGGAGCATATGTATACCTGTGGCGGATTCGTTTTGATGTTTGGCAAAACTAATACAGTGTTTCAGGTTTAAAAATAAAATAAAATTAAAGACCTTAAAAAAAAAAAAAAGCATCAATTCTTCGGCACTCAGCCTTCTTCACAGTCCAACTCTCACAGCCATACATGACCACTGGAAAAATCATAGCCTTGACTAGATGGACCTTTGTTGGCAAAGTAATGTCTCTGCTTTTCAATATGCTATCTGGGTTGGTCATAACTTTCCTTCCAAGGAGTAAGCATCTTTTAATTTCATGGCTGCAGTCACCATCCGCAGTGATTTTGGAGCCCAAAAAAGCAAAGTCTGACACTGTTTCCACTGTTTCCCCATCTATTTCCCATGAAGTGATGGGACCGGATGCCATGATCTTCGTTTTCTGAATGTTGAGCTTTAAGCCAACTTTTTCACTCTCCACTTTCACCTTCATCAAGAGGCTTTCGAGTTCCTCTTCACTTTCTGCCATAAGGGTGGTGTCATCTGCATATCTGAGGTGATTGAGATTTCTCGCGGCAATCTTGATTCCAGCTTGTGTTTCTTCCAGTCCAGCGTTTCTCATGATGGACTCTGCATAGAAGTTAAATAAGCAGGGTGACAATATACAGCCTTGACGAACTCCTTTTCATATTTGGAACCAGTCTGTTGTTCCATGTCCAATTCTAACTGTTGCTTCCTGACCTGCATACAAATTTCTCAAGAGGCAGATCAGGTGGTCTGGTATTCCTATCTCTTTCAGAATTTTCCAGTTTATTGTGATCCACACAGTCAAAGGCTTTGGCATAGTCAATAAAGCAGAAATAGATGCTTTTCTGGAACTCTCTTGCTTTTTCCATGATCCAGAGGATGTTGGCAATTTGATCTCTGGTTCCTCTGCCTTTTCTAAAACCAGCTTGAACATCAGGAAGTTCACGGTTCACATATTGCTGAAGCCTGGCTTGGAGAATTTTGAGCATTACTTTACTAGCGTGTGAGATGAGTGCAATTGTGCAGTAGTTTGAGCATTCTTTGGCATTGCCTTTCTTTGGGATTGGAATGAAAACTGACCTTTTTCAGTCCTGTGGCCATTGCTGAGTTTTCCAAACTTGCTGGCATATTGAGTGAAGCACTTTCACAGCATCATCTTTCAGGATTTGGAATAGCTCCACTGGAATTCCATCACCTCCACTAGCTTTGTTCGTAGTGATGCTTTCTAAGGCCCACTGGACTTCACATTCCACGATGTCTGGCTCTAGGTCAGTGATCACACCATTGTGATTATCTGGGTCGTAAAGATCTTTTTTGTACAGTTCTTCTGTGTATTCTTGCCATCTCTTCTTAATATCTTCTGCTTCTGTTAGGTCCATACCATTTCTGTCCTTTATCGAGCTCATCTTTGCATGAAATGTTCCTTTGGTATCTCTAATTTTCTTGAAGAGATCCCTAGTCTTTCCCATTCTGTTGTTTTCCTCTATTTCTTTGCATTGATCGCTGAAAGAAGGCTTTTTTATCTCTCCTTGCTATTCTTTGGAACTCTGCATTCAGATGCCTCTATATTTCCTTTTCTCCTTTGCTTTTCGCTTCTCTTCTTTTCACAGCTATTTGTAAGGCCTCCCCAGACTGCCATTTTGCTTTTTTGCATTTCTTTTCCAAGGAGATGGTCTTGATCCCTGTCTCCTGTACAATGTCACGAACCTCATTCCATAGTTCATCAGGCACTGTATCTATCAGATCTAGTTCCTTAAATCTATTTCTCACTTCCACTGTATAATCATAAGGAATTTGAATTAGATCATACCTGAATGGTCTAGTGGTTTTCCCTATCAGATCTAGTTCCTTAAATCTATTTCTCACTTCCACTGTATAATCATAAGGAATTTGAATTAGGTCATACCTGAATGGTCTAGTGGTTTTCCCTACTTTCTTCAATTTAAGTCTGAATTTGGCAATAAGGAGTTCATGGTCTGAGCCACAGTCAGCTCCCGGTCTTGTTTTTGCTGACTGTATAGAGCTTCTCCATCTTTGGCTGCAAAGAATATAATCAATCTGATTTTGGTGTTGACCATCTGGTGATGTCCATGTATAGTGTCTTCTCTTGTGTTGTTGGAAGAGGGTGTGTGTTATGACCAGTGCATTTTCTTGGCAAAACTCTATTAGTGTTTGCCCTGCTTCATTCTGTATTCCAAGGCCAAATTTGCCTGTTACTCCAGATGTTTCTTGACTTCCTACTTTTGCATTCCAGTCCCTTATAATGAAAAGGACATCTTTTTTGGGTGTTAGTTCTAAAAGGTCTTGTAGGTCTTCATAAAAGAGGAACTAAAAAGCCTCTTGATGAAAGTGAAAGAGGAGGGTGAATATGTTGGCTTAAAACTCAACATTCAGAAAACGAAGATCATGGCATCTGGTCCCATCACTTCATGGGAAATAGATGGGGAAACAGTGTCAGACTTTGTTTTTCTGGGCTCCAAAATCACTGCAGATGGTGACTGCAGCCATGAAATTAAAAGATGCTTACTCCTTGGAAGGAAAGTTATGACCAACCTAGATAGCATATTGAAAAGCAGAGACATTACTTTGCCAACAAAGGTCCATCTAGTCAAGGCTATGATTTTTCCAGTGGTCATGTATGGCTGTGAGAGTTGGACTGTGAAGAAGGCTGAGCGCCTTTTGAACTGTGGTGTTGGAGAAGACTCTTTAGAGTCCCTTGGAGTGCAAGGAGAAAAACCAATCCATTCTAAAGGAGATCAGTCCTGGGTGTTCTTTGGAAGGACTGATACTAAAGCTGAAACTCCAATACTTTGGCCACCTCATGCGAAGAGTTGACTCATTGGAGAAGACTGATGCTGGGAAGGACTGGGGACAGGAGGAGAAGGGGATGACAGAGGATGAGATGGCTGGATGGCATCACTGACTCGATGGACAAGAGTTTGGGTGAGCTCTGGGAGTTGGTGATGGACAGGGAGGCCTGGCATGCTGCGATTCACAGGGTTGCAAAGAGTCGGACACGACTGAGCAACTGAACTGAAAGTCACACAAAGACAAATATCATGATATCACTTATCTGTGGAATCTGAACAATAATACAAATAAGTGTATATACAAAACAGACACAGAAAACAAACTGATGGTTACCAAAAGGCAAGGAGGAGGGATCAACTGGGAGGATGGGATTAACAGATACGAACTACTATACCTAACAGACAGGCCACAAGGATTACTACATAGCCAAGGAACTATATTCGGTGTCTTATAACAGCCTGTAATGGAAAATAATCTGGAAAAAATGGATTTAACTGAATCACTTTGCTGTACCCCTGAAACTAACACAATATTGTAAATCAACTATATATTTTTAAAAAGACCAAAAATGAGGTGCAAGAAGGATCCTCTTGCTATATTCTATTTATCACCCTCGATTTGGGCACCACAGGCTCATGAAAATGATTTAAATTTGTGCCCCTCTTTTGCACCCACACGTGCTGAGGATGCTACTCAGTGACTAAGCTTGTGGCCAACTGACACCTTTAAATTTTTTTCAAAGGAACCACTTTTAAGCAAGTTTTCCTTCTCCTGAACATGCATGACTGATTCTGAAGGTCAAATGGGGAAATTTTTAAGAAACTAGCATAGTGCCTAGCCAGTTGTAAGCACTAAATAAATGATACCATTTTTTAGTAATATTAGTATAAGACAATATTGTTAATTAATATTCTTAATAAATATTACCAATAATATTGTATTAGCCTTGTTAGGTTTAATTTTCCAGATTTCAGCAATTTAGCCTGTTGAGGTTGAGCTGTCTATCACATCTGCTACAGACACACACAGAGCTTTCCAGCCTTAAGCTGGATGCGTGTAGCTTGTGGGATTTTCCCTGACCAACGATTAAATCCATGTCCCCTGTATTGAAAGGGGAAGTCCTAGACACATTTTTAACCAGTGTTCTTTCTGAGTCAATCCCAGAAATTAACATAGTGACAGAATCTGATAGACCCTGGTACACGGAGTATTCACTCACTTGAAGGAATTTTGCCACTAACTTTCCTCTTCTATTCCAGAAATATATTTCTCTTCAACATCCAAAATTTTAAAGAACATTTTCCCACTGGCATTAGCATTACCCTGTCTATTATATAAGTTTAAACTGCAAATATCTGTGGAGGAACCACATATGAATCCCTTAAAACCCAGTGAACAGGGCTGTGCAGAAAAGGCAGAAGCAGGGGGCTAAGAGGAGACAAACAGTGAAGAAAGGGACAGCTAGATAGACCACAGACTTCGTTCACATCCCACATTTGTCCTGGAAAGACGTTTCCATAAATCTTACACACAGAGTACAGTGGGTCAAACGGCGGCCCCTGCAAAGGATATTGTCATGTCCTGATCAAGTTGTAGATGTGACCTTATTCGGGAAAAAAGTTGTTTGCAGATGTAAATAGGTCTAGGGTCCTGAGAGGAGCTCCTCCCGGATTATCCAGGTGGGCCCTAAATCCAATGACACGCATCCTTATAGGAGATGAGCAGAGAGAGGTTTGAGACATGGGAGGAGGAGGTCATGTAAAGACAGAACAAAGGTTGGAGTGACACAGCCGAGCAACGTCAGGGCCACCAGCAGCTGGAAGAGGCCAGGAAGGACGCTCCTCCGGAACTTTCAGAGGACACCCTGCGTTCGGACTTCCGGCCTCCAGAACTGTGAGAGAGCGCATTTCTGCCCGCTTTGCTTCTAGTCACCGAGCTTGTGGTAACTGGTACAGCAGCTACAGGTGAGTAACACAGAGGGTGTTTCCTTCCCTGCGGAGTCCCTCTCAGAGTCTGGAGGACCACCTCACTTCCTGGAGAAGGAATGAACCATGTCTAAGCTCTCAACACCTCAAAACCACGAGGAAGTAGCACGTGAGGCTTAATGTTAATTGGAAAAACTCAAACAGGTGATTAAGGAATTACTCTGTCAGAAGTCAGATGATAACATCTCGGTTAGCAAGCGGCATCCTGAGTTCAGAACCACCACGGAAGCCTGACAGGCTCTGAGGAGTCGCTGACAGGTCTGGCCTGAGGGGAGGGAATGCTGCCTGGGTGACTGGCGGGGTCATCAGGCTCCTGGCAGGCGGGAAGGAGGCCGCGCTGCGGGCACCTGCATGTGACTGGGAGTCATCCTGGGGCAGGGACTTCCCTGTCTGCCAGAGAGTTCGCTTCCATTCCTGAAGCGGGAAAAAAAAGAAAGTTGCAGCTCAGTTACTGCTGAAGGTTATGTTCATGCCTGTGGCACCTGTGAGTTTTTTAAAAAGTAAACTCCCCCAAGTAGAGGCCCATTTTTAATAGGGCCATAAATTGTTGTTGGTCGTTCAGTCGTGTGTAACTCTGCCACCCCATTGACTGTAGCTCATCAGGCTCCCTTGTGCATGGGATTTCCCAGGCAGGAAGACTGGAGTGGGTTGCGGTTCTTTCTCCAGGGGATCTTCCCAACCCAGGGATCGAACCCAAGTCTCCTGCATTGGCAGGAATCTCCTGCATGGGCAGGCGCATTCTTTACCACTGAGCCACCAGGGAAGCCAGGGCCATAAATATGCATAGACAACTCAAAGAAGCTGTCATTCTGAGTCTCTGGGTGATTGTTCCTTTGTTAGTCAGGATAGTCTGGGTTGTGCTGTGGTGGCTGACAACCTCCAAATCTCAGTAGCGTAAAACAATAAAGGTTGTAATGGGTTGTGTCCCTCCCCTCCCCCACCGAAATTTATATGTTGAAGTCCCAGGTCTCAGAATGTGACCATGTTCAGAGAGAGGGTCTTCAAGAGGTAATTAAATTAAAGTGAGGTCATTCGAATGGGTTCTAATCCAGTAGGATGCAGCTTTTTATAAGAAGAGAACATTTGGACACACAAACACACAGAGAGAAGAGGATACGCAGGTAAAAAGGGAAGATGATCATCTAGAAGCCAAGGAGGGAGGCTCGGGACACCTTCCTCCCTCGCAGCCTCAGAAGGAACCACCGCGCCGGTGCTGTGTGCTGGCGCTTCTAACCTGCAGCACCATGAGCAAGCACCTGTGGTTGAAGCCAGCCAACCTGCTGCGTTGTTATGTCAGCCCTAGCAATCTCACCCAAAGGTTCATAGCCTACCTACGCTAAGCACCCAGGGGTAAGAAGGCTGTGCTAAGGATGGTCACTTAGGAACCCTGGCTCATAGGGCAGCCACCATCTTGAATGTCACCAATTGCTGGGTTGGAAAGAAAGAGTTCAGGAGGGTCTGGCACTGATCATTTAATGTACCTGCTCAAAAAAGCACACATCACTTCTGCTCAGGACTCCTTGACTGGAAGAGTCACATGGCCCCATGCAACCAACAAAGGGAGTTAAGAAGTACAGTCCTGGGTGTGCTGGGGACGTGGCATTACAGGTTCTAGTCCAAATGCAGAAGTGTGCCTCCCGTAAGGGTCCTACTGAGGATAGACACTCAGTATTTTGGGTTCCAAAATCACTACAGATGGTGACTGCCGCCATGAAATTAAAAGACACTTGCTCCTAGGAAGAAAAGTTATGACCAACCTAGACAGCATATTCAAAAGCAGGGACGCTACTTTGCCAACAAAGATCCGTCTAGTCAAAGCTATGGTTTTTCCTGTGGTCATGTATGGATGTGAGAGCTGCACTGTAAAGACAGCTGAGCACCAAAGAATTGATGCTTTTGAACTGTGGTGTTGGAGAAGACTCTTGAGAGTCCCTTGGACTGCAAGGAGATCCAACCAGTCCATTCTAAAAGAGATCAGTCCTGGGTGTTCATTGGAAGGACTGATACTGAAGCTGAAACTCCAATACTTTGGCCACCTGATTCGAAGAACTGACTCATTTGAAGAGACCCTGATGCTGGGAAAGATTGAAGGTGGGAGGAGAAGGGGATGACAGAGGATAAGATGGCTGGATGGCATCACCGACTCAATGGACATGAGTTTGCATAAGCTCCGGGAGTTGATGATGGACAGTGAAGCCTGGCATGCTGTGGTCCATGGGGTCGCAAAGAGTCGGACACGACTGAGCAACTGAACTGACTGAACTGAGGACCCTCAGAGTGAGTAATGAACACATTCAGTTTACAAATTCCTCACAAAAGAAAGAAAGAAAGAATGCTTTGCTTTACTCTCCTTTCAATGTCCCTAAAATACTCAAGAGCCTGCATCTCCCTTAACTAAGTTCTACACTATTTCTCTAGCTGATGTCCACATCCCCTGAGTTTTATGAGAAATTATATGTTCTCATTCTGATGACAATCTATAAAGATAATATGAATACAATGTATTTCATCTAGATAGAGCATCACCTAACTCTTTGTATAAAGGGCCAGACAGTAAACATTTGAGGCTTTGGGGGCCATGTGGTTTCTATTGCTGCTGCCCAACTCAGCACCGGAGTGCAAAAGCAGACACAGACACACAGATGACACAAACGGACTAGCAGTGCTGTGCTCCCAATCAAACTTTAGTTACAATATCGGGCAGCAGGCGGGCTTCGCCCACGAGTCATGGTTTGTTGATCCCTGGTTTACATAATTTTAGTGCCAGCATGTGCAATTGCATTTTTCATCTATGCTAGGCCAGTGGAGGTCAAATGACTTAAAGCTTTGATGGAGAAACGAATGTTTCTCAGTAGTTCCCGGGGAGAAAATTGTGGCGGAATGGAGTCATAGCAGGGCACCCAGGATCGTCCTCCTCCCTGACTGTAAAGGACCTGCACCGTGGTAGTTGGCACCACGTTCAGCGGCAGTATGGTGGGTTGGGGGGCTTAGACGGTAGGCTCTGGAGCCAGACTTGTCTCTGTCACGCTGTGCCTGACCGTGGCCAAACTACCTGGCTTCTGTGTTTCAGGGTCCCCGGATGGCCTCTCTGTCTCTCTCCCTGCCTCTCTCCTTCTGTTCCCACCCCACCGACTCCCATCCTTTCTCTCTCTCTTTCCTGTGCTTCTTGTTCTTCTCAGCCTCCCTTTTCTCCTCCTTTCCGCTCCTGCCTCCGGAGGAGCTCCCTTCCGGGCACCTGACTGTTGGCCCCTCCCCCTGGCTCCACTTTGGAGAGGAACCTTCTGGAACCTTCCCAGCACTCTGCTGTGGGATGGGCGCTCTTCTGGCCACATCAGCTGCAGCTGCAAGACCGAGACTCTAGCCCAGCTCCGTCGGGTGTTTGTCCCCTTCCGCTGGAGTTCCATCATCTGTGGACCGCGTGGCACGGCACGGCCACCGCCACTGGCCACTGTCTGTCTAGCATTCATTCAAAGAGAAACCAGCGACCCGCCAGAGTTGACGTCCACACACAGACCTGGTCCGTGCTCCCTGCGGCTTCCTGCTTCGTGGTGGATTCCTGGATTCCCCACCACTGCCTCCTCAGTGATGAATGTCATTGTGCCTTCTGTTGATCCCCGTCAAGTAATCGAAGCGCCTAGAAGCCCCCGATCTTAATACAGTGGGCAGCCTGTGCCCACTGCAGGCTGCATGGCACCTTGGATTGGCGATGCTCGGGGCTGGGAGCAGAGTCGAGTTAGGTGCTGATGCTCAGTAGGCCTTGTGCCTCGAGTTTTGTGGAGGGTCAGAGTGAGAGCCGTGGGTGGGGCAGGCCCCTGGGAGGAAGGGCCACGGGGCTGCCCTCGCTTCTGGTGGACCCAGGGTCTGAGGGCTGCGCCTCTACGTCCCCGGTGAATTTTTCCACGTACCCTGCCCTTTGCCTTTGGTGCTCCTGCCAGGGTTGGGCTCCATTAAGGGCAGAGTTGTGTGTCTGACGCCCATTTCAGTGCCCTGCGCTCCGTGGTGGTGGTGGTGGTAGTTTAGTTGCTAAGTCGTGTCCAACCCTTGTGACCCCATGGACCGTAGCCTGCCAGGCTCCTCTGTCCATAGGATTCTCCAGGCAAGAATACTGGCGTGGGTTGCCATTTATTTCATAATTAGAGCTTCTAAGTACAGTTGTCTCATATTTCTTTGTAAGGTCTAGGTATGCTTTTTTTTTTTTTTGGACAGTGGATAACCGATTGTTAAAACATCATTTCCCCAATGATGAAAACCCAATCTTAATTATATGTTGTTGTTTAGTGGCTAAGTTGCATCTGACTCTTTGGGACCCCATGGACTATAGCAGCCAGGCACCTCTGTCCGTGGGATTCTCCAGGCAAGGATACTGGAGTGGGTTGCCGTTTCCTTCTCCAGGGCCCCTCACTCCATAGGGGCCACTTTCTCCTTGTCACGCTTTGAGCCCAACATCTGGCATAGTAGAGTGGGACGTATTAGGTATTCAAATGAATGGATAAGTGAATGGGTGCTGGGTGCTAAGGGTCTGCGGGGCGGGGGGAACATAGCAGGGGAAACTACACTAGACTCTGGGGCAGGAAAGACAGCCCTGAAGGATGGCTTGGAGGCAGGAATCTCAGACTCTGGGGTAAAGAGTCAGGTAGAAGGCAGGGCACAAAGCTCCAGGCAGAGAACTCCCAAGGGCAGAGGAGCCAGGTAGCAAATTAACAACAGAGCCAGACCTGGAATTCGACTCCGCACCTCCTGGGACAGTCACGAGCCCCAGGGTTGGTTCTGTTCTGGAAGGATTGTAGAAGGTTGCTGTCTTTTCAGCCTCAAAGTGATTAAAACCATTACCCAGGGAATTCCCTGGTGGTCCAGTGGTTAAGACTGTGCTTCCATTTCAGGGGGCGTGGATCTGGTCCCTGGTGGGGGAAGGGGGACTAGAATCCCACATGCCCTATGGCTTGGCCAACAAAAAAAATCATTACCCAAACACTCAAACCTAATCAGAGGACTCTTAATATTTAATATTCGCTTGATTCTCAAGAGGAAACTGTAATTGCCTACTAGTCACATTGCAGCTGGGATCAAGTTACGAGGGACACCACATGCTGTGTCTATGTGTGTGTGTGTGTGTGTGTGTGTGAAAGAGCTGATAATTTAGAAAAGCAAAATAGTTTAGAAGCATTGAGAAGATAAACAACTAAAAAGATTAGTAAAGGAGGAAAGTGTTGAGTCACTTATTTGAACCCATCGACTCAGAATGGACTAAACACCACAAATGGATAGAGACGATGCTTTTAAACCCCCAAGAAAACCCGTTATCCACCATCTGTGTTGGCTCAAAAGAAGAGTTCTGCGCTGATCCAAACACAATGCAAGGCTGCCTGAATTAGAATCCCAGAGCTCTTAGTATGGTAAATGTCAGGACAGAATAAAAAGGATTCATCATCCACCCAAAGTGAAAAAAAAAGTGCTTTGCATGGCTAAGGCCCTTCTTTCCAGAATGGAAGCACCAAGGCATCAACAAATGTTTAATGGGGACTTAACGCATGCTGGGTCCTCACAGACAATTTTCCAAAACTAGCAGCCCGTTGGTGTGGCTGTCCTGGAAGACATCGGACAGTGGCACCTCCTGTTCATTTGTCCGCTGGAAGCGCCACAGAGATGGAGGGTCTCCACTGAGATTTCGCCTCCTGTCTCCTCAGTGTCCAGCTTTCTTCTGCAACAGCATCCAAGGCAGGGCATGAACTCTCACGCTCTTCTGCTTGTGGGTTCCCTTCTCCTCTCTTTTCTCACCTCCATTCAGGGGGCGTGTTTAGGAGACAGGGTTACAGACTGACCACCTCAACTGGCCTAGAAAATTGTCCTTTCCAGCCAGAAGCTCCCTGAGGCCACCTAGGCGTCCAGGAATCCCTAGCCATTATAAAGTGACTTTCCTGCCTTAGAACAGTATTTGATGAGTGGGCTTCCCTTTCTCCCTCTGTGGACTCATACCATTCCCTCCCAAATGAGGTTCTGGAACCCATTGACCTATTTCTATCCACACGTCCACCCATAACAAGGCTCTGAAGTGTTTTCCTCCAGATTTCTATCTCAGGCAGACACCTGGAGTTTGCTGGGCAGTGAGGGCTGTTGGCAGCTGGAAGTAACCCTGCACAACTAGGAAGGAACCCTAAATGATGTTATGACCAGCACCCACACGGTGGATACATCCCAGTTACTGAGGAGCTGCTTGTTACAACCAGGCTACCATCACCTCATCAGGTTTAGCCAAATAATGGCTCCGGAAGATATCGGGTCCTAACCCCAGAAACCTGTCAGTATCACATAGTTTGGAAAAAGGGTCTTTGCAGCCGTGATTATACTAAGGATTTTGAGATAGGGATATTATCCTGCATTATCTGTGCCGTAAAGGCAATCACTTTTATCCTTAAGGAGGGAGAGAGAGGGAGATTTGACACGCCCACCAAGGAGAAGGCAATATGAAGATGGAAACCGGAGATGGAATGAAAAGGCAAAGTAAAATTGCATTTGAAATGAATATGTCAGTGAGGTAGATGAAGGTGTGTGCTTTTGTGTTTTTTCCAATGAACTCACATATTTGGGGATGCATGAAACAAGTTTGGCAACAATTGTATTCTCATTCTTTGTTTCATAGATTCAAGTGCTGGCAAACCTTGGCTTACATTGAAAGTAGGTAGAAACAGAGGAATTCTCTTAGAGCAGCACTCAGTTCTTTGAGCTCCGTCTAAGGCATGTGCCAAAAATCATATTTTTCACCTATCAGAGGACAGCTCAATTAAGAACTCCTTCAGTTTTGCTCAAGACAAAGAATTGGAAACTATTTGACATGCAAGAGGGTTTGTTATCCAATATAAGAGTTGATCATTTTTGTTACTCTCTAGGAAGTACACCAAAAAGTACACCAAAAGTCATTTACCCAGTGACTCTTAATTATACCAGTTACTATTACTCGGTTTTGTTTGTTTTTTATTCATTTGAGATACAATTGACTTATAGCACTGTGTAAAACATAAAGCATAATGATTTGACTCACATAATCATGAAGTCAAAGATTTCGTACTTTTTCTTGTGGCTGAGCAATGTTCCACTGTGTATATACACATCTTTATCCATTCATCTGTTGATGGAGCTTAGGAGGCTTTTGTATGATGGTTATTTTAAATAATACTGCTACCAGTTACTCTTATGTTGGAAGCTTATTTTCATTCCTGATATACTCAGGAAGGGTTTGGAAAACTGAAATATCATTAATCTCGATTCTTGCTTATCAATGTGATTAAAAATACGGAATTTTTAAACTGCACACTTAAACACGTAGAGTTTTCTTCAAGATCTTGGAGCTGTGAATTTAGCCCATTCAGTATACAGAAAATGTCGACCATGGAATCTAAATGTGCTCAGCATCAAGTGTACCAGCCAAATCAGACTTACTTTATGTTAGAAAAGGCCAACTTTATTTTTTAATTCAGATCACCCTGTTAATGTGTGCCGTCCATGGTATTTCTAACTCTTCAGTGTAGGAGGGATGCAGACCTAAGGCACAGAGCCCGTCATGAATGTGGAGCCTGAGTGAACAAGGCTCAGAGGGTGAACAAGGTCATCACAGGGCTCCATCCAGGAGGAGAGCCTTTGACCATCAAGTTAGGGATGAGTCATGGTGGCAGAAGTGAGCTGTGCCTGTCTGGGTTCTCTAAGAAACAGATGTCAAGATGGGCTTTAAACGCTAAGACTTTAATAGAGGAAACAAGGATGGGAGAAAATAGAGGCTGGCAGAGTGCAGGGAGACTTCTTGGGCTGCAACGCGAGTCTGAGACTGCGTGGACGGGGAGAGTGAAAGTGTCCAAGGCTGCCGGGGGTTCTGAGGAAGGACCATGCAAGTAGTCCTCGTAGGCCATCAGAGCAAGGCCATCGGAGGCTTCTGGGGCCAGTGCTGGCCACCAGGGGAGCCCTGAAACTCAGGACTGACGTGGTACGCTGGCCATGTCGGTGGTTGGCTGAGCACAGCTGTGGGAGCATGGCGATGGACTTGAGAGCAGTAAGTGAGGCCTCAGTCAGATGAGCTCCCCGTCCTTGGAGGTCTGGGAGGGGCATTCACATGACCACCCTCTGAAATACTTAAGGAAATTGTCAACACTTCTGCTGTCAGCATCTTCATAGATGTGAAACAAGAACATGATGACCCGAGCGAAAACACTCCATTTCTAATGCCATGGTTTGAGCCTTAACAGAAATATATTTAAGAATGGACCAGGGACTTCTCTGGTGGTCCAATGATTAGGTCTCTGCATTTCCACTGCAAGGGGGCAAGGGTTTGCTCCCTGGTCGGAGAACTAAGATCCCTCAAGCTGCACCATGTGGCAAAAAACAAACAGAAAGGATGAACTGGTTTGCAGCGATGGGTTTCAGGATGCACCGCTCCAAAATATGACACCTTGGCGTATTGAATATTTTAAACAGAAGGAATTTGAGGAAAAACAGGTGCAGACAGAACTCTGATTTTCCTCGTCTCCTCTGAAGTAGGTCTTGAGGCCCTCTGTGTGAGGCACCTTCGTTATTATGCCTGAAGAAGCATCTTTCTCTCTAAGACACAGGGTTGCTGAGAAAAGTCTGACAGGTCTTGCCAAGTTTCCTACAGTTTCTGCCCCTTATCTCATTCTCCGTCCTAGCCTGTCCTTCCACAACTGTCCGCTCTTCATCAAATCTACCATAAAGACACTCAGGTTTAACCATTTCTTTGGGTCCTCTTTCCCTTAGGAAGGTTCCCATCTCACATAAGGCATATATTAAATGTCTTATGCTTTTTTTCCTGTTAATCTGTCACGGTCCATTTAAATATCAGACCCACCAGAGACCCTTTTCTCCCCACCCCCCCACAGGAGTGTCTTGATTAAATGAACCAAATGCTGATATTTCAAATGATCCTTTTGTCTTGGCACCTGGGACATTTTTAACACCCTCTGGGGCCATGATCCCAGTAAGATGCTGGATGCAGGCGAGGTGTCGCTTTATTTCACTGAATAGGAGTGTGGCGACTGTGAACGGGCAGAAGGGAGGGACAGGCACGGGGACAGCTGCTGCTGACACTGCCTTGACCTTGACCTCCCAGAGGCGCTGTGTCAGTCTGGGTCCTTTGAGAAGCAGACCCCAGAATGGAATGAACCAGGCAAGAGATTTACTGGGGACACATCTATGAAAGAGCAAGGGGGAAGGACCCAGGAGTAGGTGAGGATCTGGTCTGACCTGTGTGAGAGGAGAGAGGGAAGGGACGGCTCCTGGGCCGAGGGGGTGCAGCCAGGCACGCGGGGAGCCCCATGCCAGGCACCGAATGGCCGGGCGCTCCAAGCAGGTGCGGTCGCTGGCTGTGGGGGTGGCAGGGCGGGCCCAGTGTGAGGGCGCGGGGTATCAGAAGAGGCCCGTGCAGGGAGCTCAGAGCAAGGCGCACATGTAGCTGCCAGTGTCTCCTCCCAGGTACGTGTCTTTGGTCCCACCCCTTCCATCGCCCCCTCTTCACGCCGCGTGGGTCCCTTAGACGCTCTTCTTAGGGGCCCTCTCCCAGGCCACCCCCCTCTCGCATTGCCCCGTCCCCCACTTGTGCCTGGGAATCTTCGGGCCCCACCCAGGTGTCCGGGAGGCACAGACGCTGTGCGGAGGGAGAGAGGGTTGCCTTGAGGCTGAGAGTTCAGAAGGAGAGGAAGGCCAATGGCGTGGTCCTGCCTCAAAGTGGCACTTCACTTTTCTCTTCCTGATTTTCCTTTGTCAGCCCTGGGTACACGGAAATGAACAGCTCCTCTGGCACCACAAGGGTTAACCTCTGCCCCTTGCCCTCCCCAGGCCTGTAAGAGCTATGTCTTTCCTACAGATAAAACTTTGGGACCACGCGTTTTCTAATAGGCGGCAACATCACCAACCTGAGTTGCATTACAAACTCTGTTGTGGCCATTTAACTTTGGGAAGTACCATGCCCACTGCCGGGGATTCTTCTCTTGTGTGTAGCAGGTAGAGAAAGAGGACTGTCTAGACCCTCACAGCTCCCGAAAATCTTTATCTCCCATTCAGAAGGCTGGACTTACTTCCCTAAAACATTGTGCCTTCTCACACTTTCCCAGTCCTAAGCCAAAATATTTAATACAAAAGAAATTCTATACCAATATTAAATATTATACTGTTCATTCCTTCTAAGAGACTCAGAATAAGTTTTATCAATCTGTGTATCTGGTTTTAAACTAGCGTTCAACTTGTGCAAAAGAGAAGCAAAGGTCCGACATCAGTTTACAATAAGCATTCTACCTGTGATAATGCTATAAAAACATGCACTAACAATCCTCAGCTAATGAGCACAAATCCCTTTGAGTATAAAATTAAGTTTATGACACATATTGCTGAAAACTTAAAATGAGCTCAGCGTGGTTAACTGACTTACCCAAGGCCACGCAGCAAGGAATAGTAAACACTAGAACTACAAGTCTTTGGGCTTCTAGATCAGATCCCCAAGCTGAAGAGGAACCTCGAGTTTCAAGTCTAGAAGCAGTATTTGGAACAGGCTGTGTCCTCCATAGCTCAAGATGAAATTCTGCTCCAGGAAGAGGCTCAAATTTCTTCGATATCAAGATCTGATTGCAAGTCTGTGACCACTAAAATTTTTTTTTTTCTGCAATAACAACAGACTCGGGTCCAAGGGTTTAATCTTTCTAAACATATATTCAATACATTATTCAAAAGAGAGATATCCAAAGAGTATACTTAAAGGCTCCAATATTCCAAGTAGCCAAAAACATAGGTTAAAGTAAAGCTTTGAAAACTCCTCCTGGAGGTGGAAATGGCTGTCAGGTGCTGGAGGAGAGGAAGGTGATGGTTTTGCCCAGGGCTTGGCACATCAGACCTCTGGAGAGGTCACTTGGTTTTCAGAGTTGTCTTTGGGGCTCTTATGTCAGTCTGAATATTGCAGTCACCTGGGAAGTTTCTCAGAGTTCTAGTGTCCAAGCCAACCCCACTATCAGCACATCAGAATCTTCTGGAGATGGAAGCCCAGCTGTGAGAGTTTTCAATCTCTCCAATGAATCCCATGTGCCACCAAGGTTAAATACCACTGCGCCAGTGGCCAAGCTTGAGTGCCACTGAACCAATGCCAAGCACATAGTGAAGTGAAGTGAAAGTGAAGTTGCTCAGTCGTATCCGACTCTTCGCGACCCCAGGGACTGCAGCCTACCAGGCTCCTCCATCCATGGGATTTTCCAGACAAGAGTATTGGAGTGGGTTGCCATTGCCTTCTCCATAACCACTTCATAAATATGTATTGAATGAATAGGTGGATGAATAAGTATCAGCAACAGAATTGAAATGAAAAAAAGAAGAAACACATTAAGGAGCTAAACATGCTTTTAGATGGAAGGACCTGAGATCCTCACTTAGAAGATTATTAAACACTCTTAACTTAGAAACAGTTCCCACTGAGCTCCGATGTCAGGATTGTCAGTGCACAATGAGGCTGAGAAAGGAAGATCACGCCTCGGAAACAGATTCAGCGACAGCAGCAAGAATAAGAAATATGACAGCTTTAAAGCAAAGTACAGAAGACAGCAAAAGCAGGAGACAGAACTCCAAGGAGAGCTGTCTGGGGCCATTTAATACCGGGGCAAACCGACCCACCCAGCGGAGTTTCCCTGAAGGCATTGTGGTATTAGAACAGCGCAGTAATTGATGTTCACAATGCTGGCTGAGTCATTCCGCAAAGGTGAAGTTCTGTTCTGTCTGCACAGTTTCAGGGGCCAGAGGGATACAAGGCAAAGTGCTGGGCTTGCGTCATCCCCTGAGTAGAAGCATGATCTGTTTTTGAAAATCTTAATGAGTTTAGTAGCTGGGAAAAGCATCACTTTAAAGCTAGAAGGAGGTGCTGCTTCCTAAGAGGTGGATATTAAGTGTCTCAGTGGGGCAGGCTGTCCCTTGGTCAGAGAAAGCCCCTTTGCTTCGGGTAAACCAAAGTTCAGGCTAATAGTGCGAGACTTCTGTGGGGAGAAAATCTGGACTTGGATTAGTGGTCCAGATACAGATTTCTCAGACTGAGAAAGGTCAGCTTTTTCTTGATTTTACAAACCAAGTATCTTTTTTAAGCAGAGATTTGTTATTTGCTGAGGGGAGATTTCCTTTTTCTCAGCAGGGAGTTAGATAGCTCTGTGTCTGTAAGATATTGCCTGTTCTTGAGAGTTGTGTATATTCCGGAAAAGGAGGAGATCTAGGTCTGAGTGTCTGTGGCAACAGGAGGGCTTCTAAGACTTAAGGTTGACCCTGCAGAAAGCGGGTGGGGGGAGTAGACTCATTTGAATCTGGACACCCCAGAATGGAACTGGCAGCCCACTCCAGCCTTCTTGCCTGGAGAATCCCATGGGCAGAGGAGCCTGGCGGGCTACAGTCCGTGGGGTCGCAGAGTCAGACACGACGGAGTGACTAGATGATGTGATGTGACCCCAGAATGAAGGGACGTTGGGTTTCCACTTTCCAGGGTAGTATTTGTCCTGCCCAAGGCCATGCACGTTCTTGTGAAGGAGAAGGTCCTTACTCTTTTTAAATTTTAATTTTATATTGGAGTGTAGTTTATTAGCAATGTCGTGTCAGGGTCAGGTGTACATTAAAGTGACTCAGTTATACGTACACATGTATCTATTCTTTTTCAAATTCTTTTCCCATTTAGGTTATTACAGATCCTGAGCAGGGTTCCCTGTGCGATACAGTAGGTCTCTTTGGTTGTCTGTTTTAAATTCAGCAGTGTGTGTATGTCAATCCCGAGCTCCCAACTTATCCCTCCCCTCCACCTTTACCCTTTGGTAGCCATAATTCTGTGACTCTGTTTTGTAAATAAGTTCATTTGTGTCATTTTTTCAAGATTCCCCGTATAAAGCGATGTCGTATGATATTTGTCTTCATCTGACTTATCTAGTATGATAACCTCTAGGTCCATCCGTGTTGCCGTCAATGGCATTATTTCATTTTTCCAATGGCTGAGCAGCACTCCGTTGTATCTGTGTGCCACATCTTTATCCGTCCGTTGGTGGACTGCTAGGCTGCCTCCGTGTCTTGGCCGTTACAGACGGTGCTGCAGTGACCGGGCTGCAGGTGTCCTTTTGAACCATGACTTTTCTGGATATGTGTTCAGGAGTAGGATTGCCAGGTCGTGTGCTGACGCTGATGTGCTCTGTCATGGCTGACCCTTTGCGTCTCATGGACCGTAGCCCGCCAGGCTCCTCTGTCCATGGACTTATCCAGGCAAGAACACTGGAGAGGGTTGCCATTTCCTTCTCCAGCTGGATCATATGGCAGCTCTGTCCGTACAGCTCTCCATAGTAGCTGCACCGATTTACGTTCCCACCAACAGTGGAGGAGGGCTCCCTTTCTCCACGCCTCAGAGGAGAAGGAATTTCTGAGATGAGTAGTCATTCCCATCATCAATTCTATCACTCCACATTATGTCAGGAAATGAGAACCTGAAAGGTGAAGTCCAAGTCAAAGGGAGGGGGAAGCCCCTTTTTTCTCTGCACTTTCATATCATTTTTTCCTAGGCCTCCATATACAGCAATCCGGGAGCCGACACGTACATTTGGAGGTAGGTTGAGAACCTACCAAATGTGTTTAAAACTGAGGATGGGTCCGGGCTGGAAGCTCAGCACACAACCACGTATACTTTTGAAGTTCTCGGATGTTCTTTGTTTAATCTTTTTCTTCTGTCCCATGAGCAGCACTTTGGTAGAGTTTGGTTGAGAGTGGCCATTTGGTCCCTGCGATGCTTTGGGTAAAATAGGGAGGGCGGATTCCACGTTGGAAAAATGCCCCAAAGGTGGCCAGAGAGGTGCTATGAGCGACGACCACCAGCAGAGGGCAGAGGCGCCTGAGGGAGCAGTGAGCTCTCCACGGCGGTTAGAAGCGCAGGGTGGAGTCACATCCCAAGGCAGGCAAGGCGGAAGTTGAGGGGATAGCATTGGGATGCTCAGAGAACTCTCTGGAGGGCACATTGAAGGGGGCTCACTCCTAATAATTAGCAAGACAGAAGTGGAGCCAGTATAATTTATTTGGTAGAAATGATGTCTAATTGGGTTTCCCAGGTGGCGCTAGTGGTAAAGAACCCGCCTGCCAATGCAGAAGACATGAGACGTGGGTTTGATCCTTGGGTCAGAAAGATCCCCTGAAGGAGGGCATGGCAATCCACTCCAGTATTCTTGCCTGGAGAATCCCACGGACAGAGGAGACTGCCAGGCTATAGTCCATAGGGTCGAACAGAGTCAGACACAACAGAATTGACTTAGCACACATGCACGATATAACACTGTTGGGCTTAAACTTTTGAAAGACATTTGGAATCAGAATGCCTGTGTTCAAAAATATATCCACCACTTACTAGCTGTATGACTTGAGGCAATCCACCCAAGCCAGCCGGTCAGGTTTCTTTACATGTCAAGAGGCATACCTAACATTTACCCTCTGGATTTCTTAGGGTTGTGTTAAGGATCAAAAATAAGTCAAGCTCAAAGATATTTTGTAAATGGTATGTGTTATTTCACCTCTGAAATTTTTCCAAGTAAAATGATAAATATTATTAAGGTTTTTTGTTGGTGGTGGTGTTTTTTTTTTGCCTTTACTGATAATCTGTGTCTCTAACAAGCACTTCAGGGGTTCTATCCAACAGGTGTGGGAAACGCAAGAGGCATCTGTCTTTGGTTGTGTCCCACTGTCCCCTCCCACTCTGGGATCATTCCTGGGAGGCAGAATGTGGAGGAACAGGGAGGTGGAGTAGAATGGCATCCTCATTCCTGATTTACAGGAAAGATAGAAGATGCCTCTAAAGAAAGCAGATAAATAGACTGCAGGAAAACAGATCGGTATGTACCCAAGATAATTAAGCAGAGAGCAACATACATTTTTAAGTCACAAAATGACAATTTGAAGAATAGTAACATTTTGAGTAAAAATTCAGGAGGCTAAATTAGACAGTTGATTCATCAATGTTTTTATTCAATTAAGTTTAGTTCACCAGTATTTGATAAACAGCCCTTTTAGGCAGGGCACTGTGGAAGTTACAAGGTTAAGCAGATGTCCATCTTGCCTTTAAGGAACTGCAGTCTTTCCTGGAAAAGTACCTATTTATTAATTCGACTGTGTCAGGTCTTGGTTGCCGCTTGCATGATCTTAAGTTGCAGCATGCAGACTCTTAGTTGCAGCCTGTGGGATCTAGTTCCCTGACCAGGGATGGAGCCTGGACCCCCTGCATTGAGAGTGTGGAGTCTTCTCCACTGGACCACTAGGCTAGTCCCTAAGGAGCTGCATTCTTGAGAAGAAAATACACGTGTGCAAAAGCAGTGCCAGACCAAGCTTGAGCAGTGAGACCCAACATCCGTTCTGTCCAGGACGGCAGCGGCCATGAGCTGTGTGTGGCTCTTGGGCACCTGAGATGCAGTCCAAACGGAGAAGTGCCCTATGTGTAAAATACACATCTGATTGCAAAAGATCAGTATTAAAAGAAAAAAAGGATATAAAATGCCTCGGTAGTAAATTTCATGCTGGTTATAGTGGCTCAGATGGTAAAGCGTGTGCCTGTAATGCGGGAGACCCGGGTTCGATCCCTGGGTTGGGAAGATCCCCTGGAGAAGGAAATGGCAACACACTCCAGTATTCATGCCTAGAGAATCCCACAGACGGAGGAGCCTGGTAGGCTACAGTCCATGGGGTCGCAAAGTCAGACACGACTGAGTGACTTCACTTTCACTTTATATATTAGAATGATATTTGGGGTCTTATGAGTTACAGAAAATATACTGCTATATTTTATTCACTTGCTTTTTGAAATAGATGAGAATCAGTTGTCTGCTGAATTTATGTGGGAGCCCTCACACGTGAACCATGCGTGATTAGATGTCATTGTGCCCCTGTTAAGTCCCACACCCTTGACTCAATGCCATTCTCAAGAGCTTCCCTCCTTCTTAGCACACTTAGTACTTTTTCCTCCACTTTGCCACAGTCCTTAAAATGTGTTTAGAAAGCAGACTCTGTTTTCACCTGAAATCTAATCTCAATTGGATTCTAGTCAAGATCCAAATAAAATGCTTGGCCTTTTCCCTTGCAGTTTCCCAGACTCAGAGGGTGACACAAGACACCTCTGTAACAAGCAGCGGGTTTCCAGTGCTTTGAATGCCCTGCGCTAGGGGCACTTCCGTCATGTTCACTTTCCTTGGCTACCTCGCGTGCAGAGTTGACTAACGAGATGAAAAACCGCCTGTTGAGAGTCTGTTACGCTTCCCGATGACGTGTGTGTGCAGCTATACATTTACCGTGCTTGTTTTAGACGCTGAAACGTGGGAGGTGCGCAAGAAGAAGTTGCACTGGATGAATTATAAACGCTGTTCTTCTTTAGGATGACCGGCCCAAGGCCAGTCACATGGAAGAAACCTGGAGCCTATAGGGGATTCACTTTTAAATGCTTGGCGATGACTTAGCCTTTTGGAGATTTTTATCTTACTTTACTTTCAAAAGCGACGCCAAACCTGAACTTGACATTGAACTTGAACAGAGCCCACCCCACCCCGCCTCCCAGCCCTTTGCTGCGGAAGCCCCTGTACACTTCCCCTCCCACCCCTCCCACCTGCTCTTCCCAAAGCCCACAAGCCACCCACTTCCTTTCCCCTGTGTGGCCCAAGGCTGCCAGCTCTCTGAATGTTTCCCTTTTGCAACAGCAAACCACACAAAGACGGCTCTGGCAACTGCAGGCCTGTTCACCTCAGCAATTCTGAAAAGTGCTTTGTAATTACTAAGCAGAGAGTCTGGGAGGGTTAAGAGACTAAATCTTTGAAGGCAAGTTTCATTTCCATTTAGCATTTTATATCCAGTTTTCCAGTGTTAAAGGGGGAATGGGGGCCTACCAGAAGAATTTCACATAGAAATTTTAAAAATTGGTTGACAAGGTGTTAAGCACTTTTCTTGCGAATTGATTTGTCTTTTCCACATCTCTTGTGAAGTATCTAAGTCTTTTGCCATTTTTAATTGGGCTGTCCTTTCATTGTTGATTTGTAAGCATTCTTTATATAGTTTGGTTACAAGTCCTTTATCAGATACATGTGTTATATTTAGACCATCTGTGATTCATCTATTCCTTTTGTGTATTTTAATTAAATGTAATTAAAAATTTTGATGACATCCAACTTATGTCTTAATGATTAGTGCCTTTTATATGCTAAGGACCTCTTTGCCCACCCCAAGGTCATGAAGTTATTATGCTTTATTCTAGCAGCTTTGTGTCTGTGGGTGTTACGGTCTGTGATCCATTCTGAATTAGTTTTCGTATTTGGAATGACTGAGTTTTTTTCCTACCCATGAGTTCAGTTGTTCCAGTGATAATGTTAAAAAGACTTTCCTTTCTCCATTGAATTAGAGCCAACAGTTGGAAACAGTCCACGGAGAGATAACTGGGTAAATGATAATATATATGATAATAAATTGATAATATATTCTTCTAATGGTACACAACTCAGCAATTTTTTAAAAAGTGAAACCTGTGAATACATGCAACAACCTCAGTGAATTACTCAAAAACAGTGTGTTGAATGAAAGAATCTAAAAAGCATGAAACAGTTCTTACTGCACGCTTCTACTTGTACGACATTCTAGAAAAGACAAAACGAACTCTATAGTGACAGAAAGCGAATCAGTGGTCGCCTGGCTGGGGACAGGGAGGGAACCTTTCTGGTGTGGTGGGTATGTTCTTCATCTTGTGTTGGCTGTTGGTTCCACGTGTATTTGACAATTGTCAAAATTCATCCCTGTGGACATCTAAGGGCTGTCCCCATTCATTGCACATTAATTAAACCTCAATTTAAAGTATGTTAAAGGGAAAAAAAAAAAGAATTAGAATGTGAACCTTCCTGAACTCTGCCCAGGAAATAGCCAAGTTCCTCCGTCTCTGGTGTGGGCTTGCTTCTGAAGTCTGGGAAAGAGAAAGAATTCCACACCGAGTGCCCTGCCGCTCCCTGTTCCTCAGACCGTGGGGTAGATTCTTCAAAACATTGGCTCGGAAACTCTCATGGAAAACCAGCTGAGTAAATAATGGGACTTGGGTGAGCTGCTTTTTCCCCCTCTGTGTTTGGAAATTTGAGCCTGTTGTATGTCTCTCAAGCACATTTCATTTAGGAGATAATTTACATTTGCACGAAATCATGGCTGTAGCCCATCTGCTCAACGATTGTATAAGATCCAACACTTAGAAGCTGACGTGCGTTGATCTTAGCGAGCAGGAGAACTTGAGTGCCTGGGATCCAAGTTCTTCTGAAATAATCCCCAGCTCCATCCAGCCACAATAGCTTATCATTTCTGACATTTTCTTTGGAACATCACAGTTCATATCCATTTTAGACACTGAATCACTGGCGGAGGGAGGGGACCTTCAATCCCCCGTCGCTTCACCAGATTTTCTACTGTACTTAAAGGAGACTGTGTTGGCAGCTGGGGAGGCGTGGGAGCTGGAAGGGGGTTGTTTGGTTATGTATTCTGATGGTTTTATCACCACCAGGATGATTTGTGACAATGAAACAGCTGGAGCAGGAACGCAATTTGTATCAATGCCTGCATGTCAATGGGTTAGGAATGGAATTGCCATCATTTCTGCGCTTTGGTTTTCCCTCAGAAGTTGAGACTCCTGGTTTATTTACAGTCTGCGGTATGCACAGCCAGGCAGCTAAGTCGTTGTGCAGATGGTGGGAAGGGGAGACCATGCGCTCTGAATCAGTGAGTGAGCGTTAACAGGACGGTGTCAGAGGCCAGAGCCCGCAGGAGATGGCAGCTGACAGCAAAGACTCCTTTTGTCTCCCACAGTTCTTAACCCTTCCGCTTAGTCCCTTTGCCCCAGTTTCATCTGCCAGGACTTTGGAGAGGAGGAGGAGGGGGTAGCTCCAGGGTTTCCTGGGCAGAGCCCAGGGAGGGGCAGTAACCCGGGAAGGGGCTGCTCCAGCCAGGGGTGGGGGGCATTGGTGGGAATCAGTTGCCGCGATCCTGTGGGAAGGCGGGTTCAGGCCAGAAGGATGGTCCACAGGCCAGACAGACTCTGCAAGCTGGCATGACGCAGGAAGCCTCCTGCTCTCAGAGTGGAAATGTGGCCAGGGAGGCAGGAAGTGGCTCTAGTCCAGAGAGGAAGTCCCAGGCCATTCGGGAAAGAGCAGTATGCAGTCCCAGCACTAAGAGGCTCATGGGTGGAAAGTGAGCGTCAGGCCAGGGCGCCTGGGGAGGTGGCCCAAGATGCTGGTGGCTGGCATTGAGCACGCGTGCGTTTTCCCTCTTCTGTCTTCCATTAAACTCAGCTGCTGAGGCCAAGTTCACGGCCGCAGCTGGAGAGATCGATACCCCAGATACACAAGGGGAAAGCTTCCATCCCCCAGCCCGAGGCTCCCTCCCAGTCATGCATGAGTGTCTGCGTATGCGTCCGGGTGTGTGTCTGAGTGAAAGGTCACAGGTGTTACACCAACGGTTGTCTTTGCACAGGAGGAGTTTTCCTTGACCTTTTCAGATGGGGTCTGAGGATTTAACAGTCAAAGACAGATTGAGAGAAGAGCATATAGATTTACATAACATAAGTTTTATACCACATGGGAGCCTTCATAAGGAAATGAAGACCCGAAGAACTGGTTAAACCTGACGGTTTTATGCTGGGTTTGATGAGAGGGGACAGTCGTGGAGGAATTTGGTAGAACAAAGTGTAGGAGAGAGGTGCAGTGAATTAGGGACATTTAGCAAGGTCTGCTTGGATTCTTCTTGGTGTCCCTTTGTCTCTGAGATAAGTCTGTTCCTTCCTTTCCTCCACAAGAGAAATGTATGACCCGCTTAAAGGGAAGGTCAGAAATGCACCTGTCATTCCTCAAATTCCTTCCGCTTGTAATATTGGGGGTGGTGTTTTCTGAACCCCATTGCCTTCCGTGTGGTAGAAACGTGAGGAGAAAGGGAAAGTAGTTTTGGCCCCATGTATTATAAGTAGTCTTCAGGGCTTCCCAGGTGGGCTGTTGGTAAACAACCCATCTGCAGATGCTGGAGACTCAACAGACACAGATTCGATCCCTGGGCCCTGGAAGAGGAAATGGCAACCCACTCCAGTATTCTTGCCTGGGAAGCCCCATGGACAGAGGAGCCTGGCTGGCTACAGTCCGTGGGGTCGCAAAAAAGTCAGACAGACTGAGGGGACTTAGCACGCTTGTACATAGTAGTCCTCATGTATGTGTTTGAATGAATGAATGAATAATTGAGAAGCCTTTAGTACAGATGGTCCTTCTTCCCAAGGCCATCTTTATAGCTACCTGGTTCTTAATATTCTTAATCTTCTATTTCTTAGGATAGAATCTGTCAACTCTGCCCTCTGAGCCATCATGAAATGCACATGCTTTAACTTCCTGCACAGAATCTGGTGTTGATTTTTTATTTTTTTAATGAAGTTAACTGAAGTAGAAACTGTAGGGTCCTGAAAATAGAGGAGTGGGTCTTACTACCAGCTGAAGACGTAAGAACAGAGGCTTGATCTGAGTCTAAAACAGCGGACTGTGCAAGAGAGTTCACACTCAGCATAACCATCTTCAGACATGGACTCAGCCTCACGCTGGGTGTCCTTTAGGTCTCTCTTGGCCTCCAAGCTCTGTCAGGGGCGTCTGGCCTAACTCTTCCCCAGGCACCTGCTTCGGGCAGTGACCGAGCACATCCTAGCCGGCAGCTACTGTCGCCTCAAAGCATCCTGGTGTCACTGCTGCACTCCTACACCAGATCCCTTTACTGAGTATCTACTAGATGCTGGCCCAAGCACTGTGGACTTTACAAATATGACCCCCTTTGGTACCTAGGCTGCCCTAGAAGGTAAACATTAACCTCATGGTCAGACACAGAAGATGAGACTCAGAATGTAAGAAATTTACCGGAGGTCAGAGTTGGAATTCATATTCAAGACTGTTCTTGTCCCAGGCCTGCTGTTTCCACTATGCCGCTCAGACTTCCTATCCTGAAAGCTTTTTCATTCTCAATAGTTTCCTATTACAATTAAATAACCCTGGAACAGTATGAAACCCTAAGAGCTAATGTCTTGGTTATGCCAATAGAAATACTGCTTGGCAGCAAATGGAGATTTAGTATAGGCAATTCTCAGGGAACAGCTGAGGGGCAAGGAAGTCATAATTGGGAGAGGACAGAAACTGTGATTTAGATTGTTTTGTTCTCATCTGCAGAAGTTCAGGAAAAGTCACAAAATAAATGTAATGCTGTAGACGTCATTGGCCATTCTCTTCTGGCAGTTTAGCAACTGACCCATGGTGTTGTCTTTGGGGGTCCTCACTGATGAGTTTGGTGGTCTTGCTTCCACCATGGAAGAGACTGAGTCACTCTTGCATATCGAGGAATGACAGTTATTCCTTGCACGTGCCCTAGAACTTTCTGATCAGACACTCTACCCAAGGCTTTGAATCGGGAACACTCAAGGCAGCAAGTTGGACTCCCTGGGCCAAGGGTGGCAGTGCATTCAAGGCACGGTACCATGCGGTCCTCAGCACACGGGGGCCAAGACAGGATGACTTTGGTAGACCAATTCTGCGGCAGTTTCTGCAACTGTTCCTTGCTATTTCACCCTAAACAGGGTTCTTCTGCCTCTCCAAGGACTCTGTAAATCTGAAAGTGTAATTCTGTATATTCTGTAAATATAATTTCTTTCTCTTTAAAAAAAAAATGGTACTTACATTGAGATGTACTTCATATACCATAAAATTTCTTCTTTTAATGTGTGCAATTTGGTGGGGTTTTAGCATATTCTCACAATTGCGTAACCGTTGGAAGTAATTATAGGAGATTTTAATCATTTCTCCCCACTAGACCACAAGCATTAGCAGTTCTTCCCCATGCCCTTGCCAACCAGTAACCTGCTTTCCGTATCTACGGATTTACTTATCCTGGACATTGCATACAAATGGAATCATGTGATATGTGGCCTTTTGTGACTTTCTTATTTCAGTTAGCATGATAATTTCAGCTTGAAAATATATCATTTCCTTTTATGACCAAATAATGTTCCACTGTAGAGATAGATCATAATTTGTTTATCCCTTCCTCCACTGATGGACATTTAGGTTATTTTCACTTTGGGACTTTTATAAATAATGCTTCTGTGAACATTCATGGACATGTGGCAAAACTGAACCTCCATTTATAATAATTTTTTAAAAAAACTCTCAACAAAGTGGTCTTTTTGAGTCCTTGAGTAACAGAATACAAAGAAACTAAAAGGCGCTAAAAATAAGTGCACTATGCAGCAGCTGGGGCAAATTACAAACAATAAAATACAAAAAGATGGAAAGCCAAGCCCCGCTTCTGAGGTGCTAGGAGCTAAAACAGGGCACCAAGCCTGACCCCTGCACACAGAACCACCTGGGCCACCCCACCAGCCCAGTCTACAGTCTGCCCCAGCCTCACCTCATTTAATGAATGAGCCTGCCCCCTCAGAGAGTAAGCAGGGATACCTGCTAAATGGTGTTCACTCCCTCGGGCTAACGCAGGAGTCCCAGTAAAGCCTTGCTTGCATTTCTTCTCTGGCCTCTTATCAATTTTATTGAGTAAACAATTCAAAAACCCAAGTCGGTAACAACTTGGGAAAATGAAAGATCTGAATCTCTTCTTGTAATAATCAGGATTTTGGGGCGGGGGCGGGGTGGTGGTAGTGGTGGGGCCTGGAGGGGCAGGTCCTGGAATCCGGTCCTTAATCAGAAGAAATAACTCTTAAGTGCTGAAAAGTTCCCAGGCAGGAGGACTGTGACTGGCCTATTTGAAGAAGCTCAGGAACACTGTATTTTCAAAGGTTTGTCACAAATTCTTTTTAGTCACCTGCGAGTGTCAATGAAATAATCGTAACCATCCTCATGGGTGGAGACCCCAGGATCATGGAAGACCTGAAAAGGCAGATAGATTTCTAGTCACTGATCAGCTGTGAAGTTGGTAGTGGCTGCCTGGGTCCTGCCGCTGAGATGAATGACCAGGTCTCGCCTGGGCTGGGACAGGAAGAGATCAATGATTGATTAGTGATGTCTGCCATTGCCGTGGGGCAGGGCATGGTTGTGGGGAAAGTCTGCCTTCTATTTGCTGTTTCCTCTTAGAAAGACTTGGCTACCCTTGCTCATTTTATGATGAGACACATATAGTACAAAAGCCCAGACGGAAACATATATGTACACGTTAAAAGACAAAAATAAAACACCTTCTTTGAAGCATTTCTCTAGATAGCAGCTTCCAAAAAATCTCCCCGGGCGACACGTGGCATTGTCTCACAACTTCTTTAAGGTCTGATTTAAATAAATCCCTTTTGGCACAGCTCAAGCCCAGGCCCTTTCATTCTATCCTCAGAGAAAAACAGAACAGCTGCTCCTGCTCTTTATTCAGTATGCCTCCCTATTTTTAAGAATTCAGTTCTCCAGAAAAAAGAAAAAAAAATTAATGAGACTCTTCTATTTTAATGAGTTCCTTGTTTGGTAGATTGGCATTTTTCCTCCCGCAAGCTCAAAATTCTTGGTTACAGCGACAAATTAGAATAGAACATTGAGACTAGAAGGAATTTTGATATTATCCAACTCTTCCTTTAGCAGATGGCACCAGAGGCCCTGGACCCCGGGAGGCCTGGCCTGCGCACATGGCAAAATCAGAGCTAAGACCCAGCCGTCTGGCCTGCTGGTTGGAGGTTCTGCTGTCTGACCACAGTATGTCAACAATCAGTGTGTGCTTTTGGTTTGTTTTCTTTGTCAGGACCACATGGCATGTGGGATCCAAACCCCGTGCAGTAGAAGCACGGCGTCTTAACCGCTGGACTGCCAGTTGTTTTTTTAACCGACACTTTCGTTCTTTCTTTCTTTTTTAGTAATACCATACAGCTTGCGGGGTCTTTGTTCCCCGACCAGGGATCAAACACTCCCTCCCTGCAGAGGAAGCACAGAGTCTTAACGACTGGACTGCCAGGGAAGTCCTATCGATGTGTTCTGAAGTGAGAATAAACCCAGGGCCACATGTGTTGGGGTCCATTTTGACATACATCACTGACTTCCTATCTCAAGGCCTTGGGTCTTCTTGCCACAGGGCTTCAGACCATGCCTGGCACAGGCCAGAAGAAATGGTAGATTCACGTCTCAGGAGCAACACTTAACAGTGAGGAATGGAAACAGGCAGAAAAAGACCCCTAGTTCCTCACCTCTTCCTTGAAGGGACAATTCTGAGGTCTTTGTGACCTGGTGTCTCAGAGACTCCCCAGCAGGCTTGAGCCCACGACCCTCTCGTGAAAGGACCCTTTATCTTCTTACCCTGTCTCACTGCCCTACACCCTCATGGTGCTTCTCAAATAAACACTTTGCACCCAAGTCCTTATTTCAGGATCTTCTTTCTGGGGAAATCAAACTAAGACTATGCTCTACAAGAAAAGAGCTTTACAATGTGTTCAGCAGGAGCTGTGAATTTAGGAAATTGGCTATGAATGAATTTCCCATGTAGAGTGATCTTCAGGAACATCTTTATAATTTATGGAGCTCAGTGCACAATGAAAATGTGGGGTCCTTTGTTGAAATATTACTAAGAATTTCAAGATAACAGCAGCAGAGCATTAATCCAACAGTAGAGGCTTCTGAGAGGAGGCCTTTGTGACTGTTCAGGTTTCGGTTCAGTCGCTCAGTTGTGTCTGACTCTTTGCGACCCCATGCACTGCAGCACACCAGGCCTCCTTGTCCATCACCAACTCCCGGAGTTTACTCAAACTCATTTCCATTGATTCAGTGATGCCATCCAACCATCTCATCCTCTGTCGTCCCCTTCTCCCACCTTCAATCTTTCCCAGCATCAGGGTCTTTTCCAATGAGTCAGTTCTTCACATCAGGTGGCCAAAGTACTGGAGTTTCAGCTTCAGCATCAGTCCTTCCAGTGAATATTTAGGACTGATTTTCTTTAGGATGGACTGGTTGGATGCTCAGGTTGGCAGCCTTTCTATGTAAAACTCCCACTGGCGACACTTGTTGAGCCCTTCCTGTGTGCCAGGCCCTTGTGCTAAGCCCTTTAGCTTGCACAGTGCCATGTGTTCGTATGACAGCTCCATGGAATTGATATCACTTATTGGAAAATCTCTTCTACTGGAGGAGCCACATTTGATGAGATGCTGAGTGGGACTTGTCCTGTGGTCCTGGGATCACTAGTAAGGTTGAAAGCGACAAAAAATAACCAACCCTAAGGCAAGCAAGGCACCACAGCCTGCTATGGTAGGCAGAATAATGGTGCCCTGAAGGCGTCCACATTCTCTTTTTAAATAATGTATTTTTAAAAATTAATCAATTTTTGGTTGTGAGAGGTCTTTGTTGCTGCACATGGGCTTTCCCTGGTTGTGGTGAGCAGGGCGATGCTCTAGCTGTGGTGTGCGGGCTTCTCGTTGAGGTGGCTTCTTTTGTTGTGGAGCACAGGCTCTAGGGTGTGCAGGCTTTGGTAGTTGTAGTACGCAGGCTGAGTTGCCCCACGGCACGTTGGATCTAGTTCCCTGACCAGGGATCTAACCCATGTCCCCTGCATTGGCAGGTGGGTTCTTAACTGTTGGACCACCAGGGAAGTTCCAGTGTCCACATTCTAATCTTCAGAACCTGAGAGTGTTTACCTAACATGGAAAAAGGACTTTGAAAATAGAATTAAAGGTAAAGACCTGGACATGCGGAGATTTTCCTTGATTATCCAGCTGGGTTCATCTGAGTCTTTAAGGGAACCTTCTCTCGTTGCGTCAGTCAGGTAGGTGTAACCATGAAGGAAAGCCAAAGAGACGCGGCATCGCTGGCTTTGAAGGTCCATGCGGCTGGCCTGGCGGTGGCCTCACGAAGCTGGAAAAGGCTAGAAAGTCTCTCCTAGAGACTCCGAAAAGAACTGAGCCCTGCTCTAACAAAAAAATGAATTTCTGTTATATTAAGCCATTCAGTTCAGTTCAGCTCAGTCGCTCAGTCGTGTCCGACTCTGCAACCCCATGGACTGCAGCATATCAGGCCTCCCTGTCCATCACCAACTCCTGGAATTTACCCAAACTCATGTCTATTGAGTCAGTGATGCCATCCAACCATCTCATCCTCTGTCATCCCCTTCTCCTCCCTCCTTCAATCTTTCCCAGCATTAGGGTCTCTTCCAATGAGTCAGTTCTTTGCATCAGGTGGCCGAAGTATTTGAGTTTCAGCTTCAGCATCAGTCCTTCCAATGAATATTCAGGACTGATATCCTTTAGGATGGACTGGCTGAATCTCCTTGCTGTCCAAGGGACTCTCAAGCGTCTTCTCCAACACCACAGTTCAAAAGCAGCAATTCTTCAGCACTCAGCCTTCTTTATAGTCCAACTGTCACATCCATACATGAAGACTGGAAAATAGTCATCCATACATGACTATTAAGCCTTTGAGCTGTGGTAATTTGTTACAGCAGCCATAGGAAACTAACATATCCACATTAAACAAATATTTTATTTATTTATTTGGCTGCTTTGGATCTTAGTTGCAGGACAAAGAAACTTCAATCTTTGTTGCGGCCTGAGGGTTTTTTTTTTTTAGTTGCAGCATGCAAACTCTTAGTTGCAGCTCATGGGATCTAGTTCCCTGATCAGAGATTGAACCCCAGGCCCCCTGCATTGGGAACTTGGAGTCTCAGCCACTGGACCACCAGGGAAGTCCCATGTATCCACATTCTAAAGAAAGACATCGACATTCAGCCAGATGCCTGCTCACAGAGCTCAGGTACCATCTCCAATCCCAGGACCCAGTCAGCAGGGCTGGGCAGGAGAGACTGTGAGCAGCAGCTGATGGTCCGAATGGTCAGGATGCTCTGTGCTGTTTCCATCTGGGCCCTACCCCCAGACCCCAGCCTGCTCTTCATGGTCTGATAGCATTCTGCTCTTGGCTCTGGAAGTCACACAGGGAGGACAGGACGAGAGGTACCCTGGGTACACAGAGTTAAAGCAGGGAGGAGTGAGGCGGGGAGTGCCCTGGGACCATAAAGCAACACCATGTACCTTTAAGAAAAATTAAAAATTATCTGATTTTTTTTTCACTGTAAAAATGATGTTTCCCCTCATTGTAGAATGAACTCATGTTCATCTGTGTTTTCCAAAATATTTGTAGAGCAAAACAAAGAAAATAAATCTAACACTATCCAGCTGCCATCATTGTAAATATTACGCTGCTTCCTTCAAGACTTTTATTGACCGTATGCTCTATCACATCTATTGCTGTCAAAACTAAGATTATGTACAGCCTTTTTCATTTAACAATGAATTAGTATTGCTGCATTAGTATTTTCCTGCATTATTAAAGATTTTTAGAAGACTTTCCTGAATAGCAGCATATTATTATCCAACACATAATAATTTATCTCCTGTACTCATACATGTGGAGATTTGTTTCTACTTTTTCCAATTTATTAACAATATTGTGATGAGGGTCCTTGCATTCCCAGTACAATATAAGACAGTCCCACACCTAATTATCTTTTTCTTTTTCATTTTTTGTGGAAGAAGGCTATCTTTAGATAAATTTTTTTAATCTTTGTCATCAATCTATAAAAAGGTCGTGTCAGTTCAGTTCAGTTCAGTTGCTCAGTCGTGTCTGACTCTTTGCGACCCCATGAATCGCAGCACACCAGGCCTCCCTGTCCATCACCAACTCCCAGAGTTCACCCAGACTCACGTCCATCGAGTCAGTGATGCCATCCAGCCATCTCATCCTCTGTTGTCCCCTTCTCCTCCTGCCCCCAATCCCTCCCAGCATCAGAGTCGTTTCCAATGAGTCAACTCTTCCCATGAGGTGGCCAAAGTACTGGAGTTTCAGCTTTAGCATCATTCCTTCCAAAGAAATCCCAGGGTTGATCTCCTTCAGAATGGACTGGTTGGATCTCCTTGCAGTCCAAGGGACTCTCAAGAGTCTTCTCCAACACCACACTTCAAAAGCATCAATTCTTTGGCGCTCAGCCTTCTTCACAGTCCAACTCTCACATCCATACATGACCAGTGGAAAAACCATAGCCTTGACTAGACGGACCTTTGTTGGCAAAGTAATGTCTCTGCTTTTGAATATGCTATCTAGGTTAGTCATAACTTTCCTTCCAAGGAGTAAACGTCTTTTAATTTCATGGCTGCAGTCACCATCTGCAGTGATTTTGGAGCCCCCAAAAAGAAAGTCTGACACTGTTTCCACTGCTTCCCCATCTATTTCCCATGAAGTGATGGGACTGGATGCCATGATCTTCATTTTCTGAATGTTGAGCTTTAAGCCAACTTTTTCACTCTCCACTTTCACTTTCATCAAGAGGCTTTTTAGTTCCTCTTCACTTTCTGCCATAAGGGTGGTGTCATCTGCATATCTGAGGTGATTGATATTTCTCCCAGCAATCTTGATTCCAGCTTGTGCCTCTTCCAGCCCAGCGTTTCTCTTGATGTACTCTGCACATCAAGATCGTGTAACTGTATGTGTGTGTATATATATATATATATATATATATATATATTTAAAGAATGGTAATGAATGTCTACAGTCTTACCTCTCAGATTAAATCATAGAGTCATAATGCTTGTATCATTTAAACCCCCCCCTTTTGTGCCTCTCTGATGACATCCCCCCATTAGAGAAAAATATTTTTGTGAATCTTCCTTTAGTTTTCTTCATAATTTGACCAGTTATGTACATCTGACTAAACTATATATTGTCTAAATGTACATGAATTTGTCTTCTTCATGACTGGAGTTGTAACTTCTGTTTTTATTTTGTTTTATAGCTTGATTCTTTTTGTCAACATAAAATTTTTTTCTTTCCATACCACATGGCATATGGAACTTCACCGACCAGGGATCAAACACATGCCCTCTAGAGCGGAAGTGCTGAGTCTTAACCACTGCACCACCAGGAAAGTCCAACATTGTATTTTTGAGGTCCAATTATGCAACACTTGCAGCTATATGGTGTGATTCATTGCTGTTTCATGCAAGTCAGCAACCTACCTTGTCTTTTTAAAACTGGTATTCAACATTTAAAAAACAAATTGGAGTCAATTTTATCGTGACTGCTGGACCACATGTCTATGAGAAGAGTGTTGAGCAAATGCCCAACTTGTTGGAACAAGCGTGCAATCCACAAGGTGGCCGCTGGAAAGGGAGATTACAGACATTTAGATGTAAACAATTTGACGTGTGTGTTTAAAAAAAATCCATCTTATTATCTCCTGCTACATCTGTAGTTAATACTGCGAGATGATTGATAAAAGGACAAAGCATCATGTTGACAGTGATCATCCTCAGCTTTTAAGGAGACCTGCAGGACATGTGGGAGAAGGCAATGGCACCCCAATCCAGTACTCTTGCCTGGAAAATCCCATGGACGGAGGAGCCTGGTAGGCTGCAGTCCATAAGGTCACTAAGAGTCAGACACGACTGAGCGACTTCACTTTGACTTTTCACTTTCATGCATTGGAGAAGGAAATGGAGACCCACTCTGGTGTTCTTGCCTGGAGAATCCCAGGCACAGGGGAGCGTGGTGGGCTGCCGTCTGTGGGGCTGCACAGAGTCGGACACCACTGAAGCGACTTAGCAGCAGCAGCAGCAGCAGGACATGTGACTCGGTTGAATCGTTTCAGAATACGATTTGCTCAGTGCAGTTGAAAAATGCCTTATACCAAGCATAATGTCAGTGTCTGGGGACTGTTCTGCCTTAAGCTTGCTACTACACCAAGGATAACAGATTGTTTTCTTTGGAGAAGACCTTTTTGTTTTGTCTTCATTTGTTTTTTATGTTGCCTCTGAACACCCTTCCTGGTTGGCAGTAATGTTACATGCATGCATGCTAAGTTGCTTCAGTTGTGTCTGACTCTTTGAGATGCCAGGGACTATAGCCCACCAGGCTCCTCTGTCCATGGGATTCTTCAGGCAAGAAGACTGGAGTGGGCTGCCATGCCCTCCTCCAGGGGAATCTTCCCGACCCAGGGATTGAACCCACATCCCTTATGTCTCCTGCATTGGCAGGCGGGTTCTTTACCACTGGCGCCACCTGGGAAGCCCAGGAAAGGAGTTACTGACTCCCCACCATGGGAGACGGAGAGTGACAGCCGGTCCCTCCTGTTGCTGCTGGTGACAAGGGTGTGGGCGTGGAGCCCAGGCTTAGCCAGTTGTGTTCTGGGGCCTGGGATGCTCACCCTCAAGGAGTAAAGCAGACATGCAGTGGAAGATGACTGCCAGGTGAGGCTGCAGGGCGGCCAGCAGCCCGTGGTGAATGTCCTGCATGCGGGGCCATATGGCAGTGGCATGTTCCCGGCTGGCCATCCCTCGCAGCAGAGTCTGGCAGTGTTCCCAGCTGCCAGTGCTCTTTTTTGTTCCAACCCATTTCCCAAGCCTTGCTTCTCAACATTCCCGTCAATTCTCTGGGTTACTCGTTATCCTTTCAATGCACTGTTTTTCCTTCTTAAGTTTGCCAGAGGTGATTTATTCTTGTTGTCACCACGAAATTCAGACTGTCCCACTTGTCAATTATGGTCTGGTGGGCTGCTGTCTCTGGGGTCGCACAGAGTTGGACACGACTGAAGCGACTTAGCAGCAGCAGCAGCAGCAGTATAATTTAGTTTTTTTGTTGCACATCAGGCATTGATCAGGACCCTCATTTCTTGTTAAAACACTGTGTAATGGGGAAATGAGATCCACAGCATTTTTTGAACGACGATGTTAAAGCTGAAACTCCAGTACTTTGGCCATGTCATGCGCAGACTTGACTCATTGGAAAAGACTCTGATGATGGGAGGGATTGGGGGCAGGAGGAGAAGGGGCCGACAGAGGATGAGATGGCTGGATGGCATCACTGACTCGATGGACGTGAGTCTGAGTGAACTCTGGGAGTTGGTGATGGACAGGGAGGCCTGGTGTGCTGCGATTCATGGGGTCGCAAAGAGTCGGACACGACTGAGCGACTGAACTGAACTGAAGCCATCATTAACACAGCCTATTCATGAACTGGAAGTTCTCCGCTTCAATGCCCTTTATAAGTACAAAGTTCCATTCTGTTACTGTTGCCTTAGTGTCTTTTACACCGAGCTCATTTTGAGATTTATTCTTCATACACAAAAAAATCTACCTTCCTATCTTAGGCTTTGTGACCCCTCTGTGCCCACTTCCTTAGCTGAGAGCCCTGGCGTGTGTTTCCTAATTCTGCTGCCTGGACCCCGGGATGCTGACCATAGAATTTCTGTTTTTTCCAGCTGTTGGTGATTTCTCTGTACCAATTTCCTCCTACTAACTGTCCCCCACCTCCAAGCCAGGTCCCAGGTCTGACCTACCTGGCGTGGACCAGAGTCCCCTGTGGCCAAGTGCTTATGAGTTTATTACCAGCCAAATATAGACATGTTATGAGTGCTCTTTCAGAAAAGGAGTGCATATCCAAACAATGAGTCATTGTTTTAATTATCAGATTGGCAAAGATAAAAAGGATTGATAACTAACAATGTTGGTGAAAGTGTGGGAAATAGACCTTCATTCACTTTTGGAGAGTGTTAGTAAAGTTATCCTGGGGAGGAATTTGGTGATAACTATCAGAAGATTAAGAGTCCATTGCTGGTAGAGTGAAAAAATGGTACAACCATTATGGAAACTAGCTACGCTCTTATAAAATTAAACATCTATCTACCCTATGACCCAACTATTCCACTCCTAGGTACCCAAGAGACATGAAAACCCAGGCTCACACAATGCCATGTACCAGACAATTCACAGCAATTACATTTGTTATAGCTCAAAATTGGAAACAACCCAAGGGTCTGTCAACAGGAAAACAGGCGCTACTAATGTGTGCAGCAACACGGGTGAATCATTCACTGCGCTGTCCTCCTTCACATTCCTTTTAGGGGCTAAGAGGGGGTTTTTTGAATGGGAAAAAATAAAGCCTAAGAGTCAGTTACCTGAGATGTGGCTTGTGAGTTGTAAACAGTCTGAATTTGATGAGAAAAGGATATGGGTTATAGCAGAAGGGTCTGGTACTTTTGGCAGATCCTCTGAGCCCAGAATATTACCTATGCCGCCTAAGGCCAGAGAGGAATTTATAATCCTAAATCAGTCTGCAAAAGCAGAGTCAAATCAGTTCAAGTCCAAAAATATTTCCACTGTGAATTCTTTGCTCAACTCTGGTTCATGTGCCCAGGCGCGGGGGTAGATGGAGGTGGGTGAGGAGCAAGTGTTATAAGTAAACAGTGATACAGCATTTTTTGAGGTGCTGAAATATAAATTATGGTAAAAAAAAATTTTTTTTCTAGAGAATACTTGAAGACAGGTCATAATCAAGCTTGAAATAGGGTGGGGAAAAAAATCTGAGCCCCAAAGGCAGTTGGAAAAGAATGAACTGGGATGAAATCAGGATTTGAGAGAGTGAAGGCAGAGCAACAAAACCAGCCAAATGAGAAGAAAGTAACGAATTATGAAAGCCACGTGACAGGCTTGGTTTGTTTTCCTAAATATCTTTCTTTGAATATTCTCGCAGTCCTTAGCAGTATGTCACTTATTTTTAGACGACTCAATCAATATTGATTGTAATGGCAGGAAATGTAATAAAGAACAGATGCCATTACATTTAAGATACTGAACCTCACTTCCTAGCATCACCTGGAAAATTGCTGTGACAGAGTGAATTCCTCAACACCATCTAGACAGCTGGTACTTTGAAAGGTGCTGTTACCCAGCAGGTTCGCTTGCCCCGCTTGCCCTGCACGTGTGTTCCTGCATGCTCGGTTGTGTGTGACTCTTTGCAATCCCATGTACCATAGCCCGCCAGGCTCCTCTGTCTATGGGACTTTCTCAACAAGGATCCTGGAGTGGGTTCCCATTTCCTCTTCCAGGGGATCTTCCCGACTCAGGGATCAAATATGTCTCCTGCTTCTCCTTCATTGCAGGCAGATTCTTTACTACTGAGCCACTGGGGAAGCCCACAGCAAGCCAAACACTGAGATAAGGAGGTTTGCAGCAGAGAAAAGTTTTATGAGTCAGTCAAGCAAGGAGACAGGAGAAGAAATCTCAGAAATACTTCCCAGAAGGGAAGGGGCTCAGAGGTTTTATGGGACAAGGAAGCAGGGTGGTCTGAGGCATGGGGAGCATGGGGAAAGGTGATTGGAAATAAAAAGGTGAGGTAATCATTCTGTGCAGGTTTGGCTAAACTACAGTCTTCTTCGAAGGACGCAGGTTCAGAAAATGGTGGCACTGGGATGGTCTGAGTGAGGAGGTTTTGGTCCTGTGTCATCAAGAGGTCACCAAGGGTACACTTGTGCATGACCAGTTGGAGAGTCAGTGGTCCTAACCTGTCTTAAGTGCCTGTTGGGCAAACGTCTTGTTTAGGCTCTGTGCTGCTTGGAAGGCAGGCAAGTTTTTGTCACAACAGTTAAAGAAAATGAGCTTGGTCTGTGAAAGCAGGTTATGGGAGGAATGGATCTAACAGATGATTATCCTCAGTTTCGAAGGCACCACCAAAAGGAGTAAACTTTCCTCCACGGTGCATCAGCTTCTTTTACATTTTAAAAGGCTCCTGTAGAAAATTTTCATGGGCTTCCAGTTATAAACTTGTAATTTTAACCATTTCCCATTAGTCTCTCTTTTTATTGTATCTAATGCAAAGTTCTGTGCATAACTATTTTTGTTCACATTAAAAATTTGACTGTAAAGTCAATTTTGATAAACTGAATCTTTCTTTTATTACTTTTTATAAAATTGGAGGAGCATTCCCTTGAAGAAATGCTTTCAATACTTAAATTAGCAAACTTTCTGTTCAGAATAATAAGCCAAAATGAGCATTTGAAATATAACATTGTATATCAACTATATATCAATAAAAATATTTTAAAAAGAAGTTAAGAAAATTGGCATTTAAATTTTTTATGATTTTTAAAATTATCCATGTAATTGTAGAAGGGTTGAAAAACATAGGAAATTATTTAAAAGAATAGTAAAAAGTTGCAAAAATTATGAAAAGGAAAGTATACACCATGAAGGACATCCTCAGTGGTCCATGGTTAAGACTTCACCTTCCCATGCAGGGGGTATGGCTTCCCTGATTGGGAAGCTGAGATCCTACTTGCCTCATGGCCAAAAAATCAAAACATAAAACAGAAGCAATATTGTAACATTCAATAAAAGACTGTTTAAATGGTCTGCATTAAAAAAAAAAAGTATACACTGTGAAATTACCCCAATCAAACTACAGTTGACCCTTGAAAAACATAGGAGTTAGTGGTGCCCACTCCTGTGCAGTGGAGAACCCACATGTAACTTTTGATTCCCTCAAAATTAACTGCTAATAGCCTACTGTTTATCAGAAGCCTCCCCAGGAACAGAAATAGTTGATTCAGCAGGGAAGTCACTCATGTCATGATAAAGGAATGAAATTTGAGTATCTGTGTGGATTGTTTCACTTTCATCTTATGTCAAAGCACATGAAAATATTAACCAACATTCATGTTAGAATTACACTCATCCATCAATGATGTGAGCAACTCGTTCGCTGAATTGAGTGATAATCAAGCATTGAGCCATAGTCTGACTTCATGACATGGTTGTTGATGATAGAATTACTAAAACTGATGTGGACTTTGAAGAAACAGCAAGTCATGCTGATGCAGAGGTATCAACCGAAAAATAAGGTGAGTGTTTTAGTTTAAAATTAATTTCATTTCTAAAATTATATAAAGAAATTACTTACAAAGATTTTTCTATTAACCTCTATCATGACTTTTACTAGTATAACATTATTTTTCAGATTCCAATTCCTCGAATGCCAAATTGGCAAAGTAATCTTGTGGTGAAGCTGAGACTTCTGTTTAACGTGTGTAACTTATACCAGAGCAAGTTTGACGGTACACCCCCATGTCAGAATTAAGGATGATAAATTTATCGAAAAAATAGTGGATTGGAATGTAGCTCCACTTATCAAAAAATGGTTGGCTTACAACTGCAGGTAACTGTGAGTATAAGGATTTGGCAAAAAACAACAAAAACCTTTGTGAGACTCAGATGGCTATATGAAGTATATAATAAAGTATTGTATATGTTAGTATTATTTGTAAACTGGGTGCTACACATCCATTTTATCAGTAAAATTGACGAAACACAGAGACATGTATTTTTCTAGAGAGCGGTTGTTAAACGTGTACACCTGCTGCTCCTCACTCCCCAGCCCTGTGTTGGCTGCTCCTCCACCCAAAAGGTTAACTTTTCTGCGTAGAGCCCCTCTCCCCAGTTCTGATCATACGTAACAGGGCAGGCCCCTGCCTTCAGACAGCGCTCCAGGGTCAAGGCTGTCGTATTTGGCAGAGGCCATGTGCCTGCAATACAAGAGACCAGGATTCGATCCCTGGGTCAGGAAGATCCCCTGAAGAAGGAAATGGCAACCCACTCCAGTACTCTTGCCTGGAAAGTCCCACAGACACAGGAGCCTGGTAGCCTCCATGGGGTCCCAAAGAGTCGGACACGACTGAGCGACTTCACTTTGACTTTCATGCGCCTCTCTTGGTTCTGCACAGCATTCTTCCTGGGGTTGGACTGGACCCCAGTGTCCTCAGATCTCCAGTTCAATTCCTATCAGTGCAGAGAACTCTTCCAAGATTCAGTCAGTTCCCCCAAAATTTGGGATCTGAAATCCTTGATTAAATTTTAAAATAGTTACACGAATGTTATATCACATTTTTCCCAGAAAGCATTGCCAACTGCAGGTTCTCTAGCCTAAAAAATCCTTATGTTTGATGTTTTAACTTCTTCTTTTCACAGTGTTGCATTCTAAACAGTTTAGATGAAGTCGCTTTACTTGAGTGTTTGCGAAATGAAGCAGGGTCTACTGAGTCCACCTGTGCGTATATGTGCTGGTGTAAAATGATAAATCATAAGAACATTGCTTTTGCTGAGCCAAACAGGTTTGTTAACTTACTTTATCAGTGAAGACTCACAGGGTTTGGTAAGAGAGAACTTCTCAGGTGACCACAGTTGAGAAACTCTCAATAAATAAGGAAGGCCAGAATAATTACAGTCTTTATTTCACTAGCCTTTTCTTTGGGATTAAATTTAGCTAAGATCATTGCCTTGGGTGGCTCAGATGGTAAAGAATCTGCCTGCAATGCAGGCGAGCTGGGTTTAATCCCCGGGTTGGGAAGATCCCCTGGAGGAGGGAATGGCAACCTTCTCCAGTATTCTTGCCTGGAGAATTCCATGAACAGGGGAGCCTGGTGGGCTACATACAGCCCATCGGGTTGCAAAGAGTCGGACATGACTGAGCTCTCACTTTCTTCACACTTTCAAGATCATTGCCTTAGACAACTGTAAGTTCTTTATTTTATTCTTTTTATTCAGATTTATTTCCAGAATGGCGCATCCCCAGGGAAGCCCCAGAGAGCTGGTTATGTTAGTGTTTGCAGAGTGAATTTACGGGCCTCCAAGGGCACTCCTTTGCCCAGGTAACACAGAAACAGGCTGAGATTTTGTACCAGATGCTGTCTGGAACATAAAACAAAATGCTTGTGCTGCAAAACCAAACAAGATCTGAACAAAGAGACAACAAAGTGCTGCAAAATAAACAAGGTCTGAACCAAGAGAACAAACCCGTCATTTCACCATAAACACAGCATGTGGAGGAAGGAGCAGGCACTGGAGCAGAGTTCATCTAGTTTCTGGGCCATAAGCATTTGACATTTGTTTGAAATGGTTATATTATCTCAGAATCACTTAAGTTTTAAAAACAGCATGCATGAACCATCTTAGGCCTCAACTTGGAAGCATATTGAAGTATTCTGAGTAAAAAAGTACACCTCTTAGAGATAGCTGTCAATAAAAATTTAGTACCTCTTGCTGCTCAATCTAAAATCTCATAGAGAATTTGAAAGACCGGGAGTTTAAAGTGTTGCTGATTTTTTTCTGGTCTCAGTCATGGACTTAGGGTGAACAAAAGCTTGAAATAGATGACAAGCTCTGTAAAGATAAACCACCAGAAGAGTTTCAAAAAGGAAATTCTTGCAGCAGCTCCATTAAGAAAATTAGCCTGGTTGTAAATATTACCTATTGAATCTTTCCATCTGTAACTCTTTGTTACTTCACACAAAGAGCTGCACATTCATATTCCGAAACTGAAAAGAGAAAACAACATATGGTTGACAGAAGACATGTACCCAGAGCAAGATTTTTTTCAGAGCATGTTCCCAGCAAACACAATGTCCTGATAGCAGTTCCAAAAGCCTTAAAATAACAGGTGCTACCAGGGCAGGGCCAAGCTGCAGAGGCAGGGCCTCCACTGCCCAGATTCTGGGGGGTGGCAAGAAGAGGGGGTTCTTCTTTCCCACCAGCTCTGAAGTTTCCCCTTTCCCCTCAAGACTCAGTTCTATTCAGGCCCACCTGACTCTAGTCAAATAAGTCTCTGCCTATTGATAAGCAATTGTGAGCGAGAACCTTATATTTATTGTTGGTAGGGGAAGTTAGTAAACCAGCAGGTGATGAACCTACTGATTGCGTACTAAAAATGAAGATTTATTATCTTCCCATTTCTTCTCAGGGCTTTCCAGGTGGCTCAGTGATAAAGAATATACCTGCCAGTGCAGGAGACACAAGAGACGCAAGTTTGATCCCTGGGTCAGGAAGATCCCCTGGAGGAGGAAATGACAACCCCCTCCAGTATCCTTGCCTGGAGAATCCCGTAGATAGAGCCTGGCGGGCTACAGTCCATGGGGTCACAAAGAGTCAGACACAACCCAGCATGCACGCATGCACCATTTCTCATCATGTACTGACACTATGTAAGGGTATGTGAGAGCTTGGACACACAAACATAAAAACAGACACACTTGTGCATGTCTGGTGTCAGCAGATTGGGCTCTTTGCCACTTCTCTGCCTGTTACAAACTATAATCTAGAATACCTCCATCCATTTCAGACCTACGTGTCCTCTTTTGTAAAATGAGGGGGTGGGATTAGATGACGGCTGGGGACCCACTGGACTCTAACAACTCAATGACCAGAAGTGCACATCATACCTTTTAGAGAATTCATTGCAGGTGGGGGGGAGAGGAGCGGTAAAAACAATCCAAACATACAGCAGGTCTCTACAATGGGGACAATGAAAGACCTTGTTCCAGAACCCTAACCACCCACTGATCCAGCCTCACCATTCTGACTGAGGCCAGCACACTGCCAGTGCTGGGAACTTTCTCCAGGCATTTTCATGTGTCACCTTCCTTTCCAGAGCACCTTTCTGCCCTCATTTAAATCTTTTGATTACTATCTAATTTCAATTCAAATAAAGCCACTAGCAGATAGTCACTGTAGAAGAAAGGCATGGAGATTTTCCGGGGAGAAATTTTAAGGGATGATTTAAGAGGCTGAAGCTTGTGAAAATTAGAATTCTTACAAGAGGTACCAGAGGTACCTGAGGTACATGATTCCTATAGATGCCAGAAAGAAACTCACCAAGAAAAGAAGCCCAGCAACTTTTCTACCCAAATAAAGAACAACTCTTGCAAAAATAGATACATCCTCCTGTTCAGTTATCTATTGCTGCATAAAAAGCTAACCCAAATGTACTAGCTTGAAACAACATAATATTTCCCGAATATGTGTCAGGAATTCGAGCAGGGTGTGGCGGGGTGATTCTTCCATTTTCTGTGTTATCTGTAGAGGTCATTTAGTAATCACTGAAGAGGTATCTATCGGAGAAGGCAATTGCACCCCACTCCAGTACTCTTGCCTGGAAAATCCCGTGGACGGAGAGCCTGGTAGGCTGCAGTCCATGGAGTCGCTAAGAGTGGGACACGACTGAGCGACTTCACTTTCACTTTTCATTTTCATGCATTGGAGAAGGAAATGGCAACCCACTCCAATGTTCTTGCCTGGAGAATCCCAGGGACGGGGGAGCCTGGTGGGCTGCCGTCTATGGGGTCGCACAGAGTCGGACACAACTGAAGCGACTTAGCAGCAGCAGCAGCAGAAGAGGTATGGTGGGAATGGGGTTGAAGGGGTCCAAGATGGCTTTTCTTGCACATCTGTTGCCTTAGCAGAGATGGTTGAAAGGCTGGGTTCAGCTGGCACTGTTGAGGGGAGATCCACAGGAGACTTCTCCCATCATAGGAGTGACAGTGTTACTTGGGCCCGAGCTCGTTCTGCTTGCCGCAGGACAGGCCGAGACGTAGGGTGATGAGTTGCAAGAACAAGGAATAATGACTTTAATTGGAAGTCATTTTAGCTTTAGCTAAATTTAGCTTTAGTCATTTAGCTTTAATTGAAAGCTAGCTGACTGAGAAGACGGCAGACTAGCATCTCAGAAAATCACCTTCGTTCAGGCCAATTGGGCTCCTTTTATATACGAGGGAGGGGGCGGGGCCACTGTGGCACCGACCAATGGTGGAGCAGGACCACTAACGGTCGCTGGTTGACAGTTACTCACTAACGGTCACTTGCTTGGGGGTGGGGTGCACTGTGGCACCAACCAGTGATGGAGCAGGACCACTAACGGTCGCTGGTTGACAGTTACTCACTAACGGTCACTTGCTTGGGGGTGGGGTGCACTGTGGCACCAACCAGTGATGGAGCAGGACCACTACAGCTCCTGTTCACCTCCCTGCCACTGCACCTGGAGCAGAAAGGTGCGACTCCAGAAAGAAGCGGGTCTGAAGAAGTACCCAGCCGCTCCGGCATCCTTGTCCTTCCTCACAGGAGCGAGGTATGCAGGCAGTGGAGATCATGGTAGCCACATAGAGACCGTTGAAAGGTATCCCTGTCAGACGTCACAGGCGCCCTGGGCTCAGGCTGCCACTGGCCTTCCAAGCCAGCCCGTGACTGATGAGGTGGCCCCAGATCTGGCGCCCCAAGAGAGGCGTTCCCGCCTGTCTGCTTGGACAGCAGGTGGGTGGCAGGGGTGGGCCAGCCTGGTGGACTAGGCACGGCCCTGGGCAGAGAGGTGGGGGGAGCAGCCACTGGCTTAATGCAGGCTGGCACCACGGAGGGAAGGGCCCATCATGCCTCGGGTTGGGGCTGAGGAGGCCCCTGCTACAGCAGGATAGTAGGACTTCTCTCTCAGCTCCTCAGGGCTCCCTCAGAATTCTAAGAGACCTGGTGGAAACTAACTGCTGCTCAAGATTTACACTCTGGAGGTTCCAGAACGTCACTTCCACTGCACTCTACTGAGGAAAGGGAAAGTGAAGTCACTCAGTCGTGTCCGACTCTTTGCCACCCCATGGACTGTAGCCTACCAGGCTCCTCTGTCCATGGGATTTTCCAGGCAATAGTACTGGAGTGGATTGCCATTTCCTTCTCCAGGGGATCTTCCCAACCCAGGGATTGAACCTGGGTCTCCTGCATTGTAGACAGACACTTTTCCGTTTGAGCCACCAGGGAGGTCCCTACTGAGGAAGGAAGACACAAAAAGCCAACCCAGGTTTAAGGGGTGATGAATTAAATTCCACTCCCTCAGTTGGAGGAGAAGCAAAGTATGTGCAGCCATCTTGAATCTATCACAGCTACCCTGCCCCTAAGAATAACATTGCTCCTAGCAGGTCCAGAGGGTTTTCAGCTCATAAGATTTTCAGCCTCATAAATTTAGGTGCTTACTCGAAGTTTAGGTGCTTAATCAAGGACACAGGACTTTCTCCTTCATGCCCATAGCACCTGACTGAAATGCTAGTGACTTAACTCTAATGGCTAAATCCTGGGGTCTATTTTCTTCTTATCCCTTGACTGTCTATTCCTCACTCTTCTACTTTTTGTGCACGTGTGTGTGTGTGTTGTGTTCAGTCATGTCCAACTCTTTGCAACCAACTGGACTGTAGCCCACCAGGCTTCTCTATCTGTGGGATTTTCCAAGCAAGGATACTGCAGTGGGTTTCCATTTCCTTCTCCGGGGGATCTTCCCAACCCAGGGATCAAAGCCACTTCTCTTGCATCTCCTGCATTGGCAGGCAGATTCTTTACCACTGCACCATCTGGGAAGCCTCTACTTTTTGTATTGCTAAAAAAAACATGGTGTTTGTCTTAGTCCATTTGGGCTGCTCTAACAAATATAGCAGAGACTGAGTAGCCTAAACAACAAACATTTATTTCTCACAGCATAGAGGTTGGGAAGTCCAAGATCAAGACACTGGTGGATCTGGTTTCTAGTGAGGCTACACTTTCTGGTTTTCAGGAACCTGTCTTCTTTCTATGTCCTCAGGTGATGGAGAGAATTAGATCATTATCCCTCTGGTGTCTCTTCTTATAAGGGCATTCCTTGTATTTATAAGGGCTCCAGCCTCATGGCCTAATGATCTGCTAACAGCTCCACCTCCAAAAACCATCACATTGGGGGTTAGACTTCAGCATATGAATTTGGGGGGTGGGGCACAACCATTAGGTCTATAGTAGAATTCTTTTTCATCATGGAGTAACATATGCTCATTGTAGAAAATGTGGCACCATGCCAGAACCTGGAGAAAATCACAAGTAACATATCTTTCTTCTGTGCATGCATATTTATATTTGCAGTTTACATTACTGGGATCACATTATATAGAGTTCATATCTTGTCTTAAATAAACAATTCATGACCATTTTCTTAAGTGATCAAACACTTCTTGCATTATTTTTAATGCTCACATGCAGTTCTATCACATGGAGTGTCGTATTTTAACTATTTCCTATTTATAGTTCATTTAGGTTGTTTTTCCAATTTTGACTTTAATAAGTAGTACTCTGAACAGCCTCACATATCAAAATATTGTCCATGTTTTTAGTTATTTTAAGGGAGATTCTGAGAGGTGGAATTTTGGGGTCAAATCTCCTACCTTGAAATTATCCTTCCGTTGACTTCTGGGTCATTTTTCTCTTCAGGATCCCATTATGTTAAATAATTGGTCCTTAACAATCAGCCTTCATCTTTTCCTCTGCATATGGCTGGTTGTTAAAACCATGAGACCTGGTAAGAAAGGCCTAGGAGAGCTTAAAATCCTAGGAAAAGAAATAAAAAGATTATTTCAACTGGCAAAAATGCATTCCTAATATACCCAAAGAAGTCAACACAAACATTAGTAAGGACTACTTAAAAGTTCATTAATATGTCTGATTATGAGAGCCATCTCCAAACTTCAATATCAGATGTAAAAAGAAAATACAATTAAAATAGTCTAGTGCTCCTAAAATTAGGCAAAAATATAACCGAATCATCTAAGCAGTTGGGGCAAAACACCATGTTCTTTCAAGGAGGAGGAAATGCTGTAAAGATACTAATTCTCTCCAATTGTAAATCAGAGTTTTAACTCTATTTCAATTAAAATTCGAATTGCATATTTTTCAGAACCTCATATAATAAGTGTAAAATTCATCTGGGAAAATAAAGAGAATGCTTATAAAAGGAACAGTGAAAGAGAACAAATTTTACCTGAACATTGATTTTATTGTAACATGGAAAGAGTCAAAATAGAATCTTGGGGATTTATTCTGAAACGTAAGCCTAGACCAACAGAACAAAATAGAAATGGAATAGGTTCTGAAAGAAACATAAAATCTGGACTATGAAGACATCAAACAAAACAATGAAGAGATATTCTTAAAATAATGATATCTGTGGGGCTAGAGATCAATAAGTAAAAAAACTAATTGAGCTCACACTTCAAATCAGGGATATTAAAGAAGCAAAAATTTTAAATTGTGAAGATTAACAAAAATAGAATACAGAAAGAGATGATTAAAGAAGTGGATGAACAAACATTTTTCAGGCTATAGAAGTATTTGCCCTCCTCAATAAAAGACAATTTAAACAAATTCTAGAAAATCAGAGGAGAAACCTAGGGAAGGCTATTCTATATGTCACTTTTATTTTTTTTTTATGTCACTTTTAAATGAGAGAATTTATTTCATGACCTGAAAAGTTCTAGAAATTATCATACCGCTGGGCCCTTATTTTCAGGAGAATGATATGTATGTGGAAGGGTTAAAACCTGCCTGCAGACCTTCCCCCTGGTAACAGAGAACCTGTCCAACTTCAGATGAAAGTGAAGTTGCTTAGTCGTGTCCGACTCTTTGTGACCCCGTGGACTGTAGCCCACCAGGCTCCTCCGTCCATGGGGTTCTCCAGGCAAGAGTACTGGAGCGGGTTGCCATTTCCTTCTCCAGCAGATCTTCCCAACCCAGGGATTGAACCCAGGTCTCCTGCATTGCAGGCAGACACTTTAACCTCTGAGCCACCAGGGAAGCCCCTAATTTCAGGTACTGACACAATTCTTGATGGTCAAGTTCATGTTCAGGGCTTTCATTTCCAAGATAAAGTGGCTACTACCCCCAGCAAAGTGCAGAGACCAGCACAGAGGTCTGTGGGGCCACATTTCTGAGGCAGTCAGGGAGCTAGAGGGCTTCCCAGGAGGCACTAGCAGTAAAGAATGAAGTTAAAGTTGCTTAGTCGTGTCCAACTCTTTGTGACCTCAGAGACTATACAGTCCATGGAGTTCTCCAGGCCAGAATACTGGAGTGAGTAGCCCTTCTCCAGGGGATCTTCCCAACCCAAGGATTGAACCTAGGTTTCCCGCATCACAGGTGGATTCTTTACCAGCTGAGCCACAAGGGAAGTGCATGCCTGCCAGTGCAGGAGATGAAAGAGATGGGAGTTCAATCCCTCGGGGGGGAAGATGTCCTGGAGGAGGGCATGGCAACCCACTCCATTGTTCTTGCCTGGAGAATCCCCTGGACAGGAGCCTGGCGGCCTACAGTGTATAGGGTGGCAAAGAATAGAACACAACTGAAGCGACAAAGCATGCATGCATGCAGGGAGTTAGAGAGCAATGGAGGACCCTGTCTGTGGATAACAGGGAGGGCCTTGGAGGAAAAGTATGCAACTGGGATTCAGGTTCAGATTGCTTCTATATCACGCTTCTGAGATTCCAGGGGTGACCATGAACTTCAGGGACAGCCTGGGTAGAGAAGCTTTGTTGCGGAGAGGATCTGACCATCATTAACCAAGACTAGGCAGCCCTGTGCTGACTAGGTGTGCATCCTGGAGAGTTCAGGGTGGAGCTGTCAGCAGTTTGGGGAGCAGGGTGGATCACACTCAGGTTGATCCCAGCAGTAATTCTGTGCCTACCAGAAAGCAGGACATTAACCCTTTATCCATTTCTATTATACTTTGAAAAGGGGAGAGAGAAGTGGAAAAGATACCCTGTATCATTTCCCGTCTCCATGGGCCTCTTTAAAGATGCAACAGCTTTACCTCTAAGAAAAGCAAATATTTTAGGAAACCTGTTTATGTATCAGATATATCAGATACATTCTTAACACTGTGTGTTCTAAATTGGGATTCTATTTTAAATACACACAGTGGAGCCAATACTGCTACCCCATGGATTGTAACCCACCAGGCTCCTCTGTCCATGGGATTTTCCAATACTGAAGCGAGTTGCCATTTCCTCCTCCAGGGGATCTTCCTGACCCAGGGATTGAACCCTTGTTTTCTGTGTCTCCTGCGTTGCAGGAGGGTTCTTTACCCACTGAGCTATCAGGGAAGCCCAATATTATGAGACCCCTTTGGTAAAACTGTCTGTAAGCAAATAATCACTAAATAAATCTGCCTCTAGATCTGGATTTTCATATTCTAGATGGGAGTTGTCTGAAAGAAACGCTCTCTACAGATTTATCTTCTGTTCAAATTTGAATTCATCTGTATCCATGCAACCTTTAGAATATTACTTCTGTAACAAGTCCCCGGAGAAGGTGATGGCACCCCACTCCAGTACTCTTGCCTGGAAAACCCCATGGACCGAGAGCCTGGTAGGCTGCAGTCCATGGGGTCGCTAAGAGTCGGACACGACTGAGCGACTTCACTTTCACTTTTCACTTTCATGCATTGGAGAAGGAAATGGCAACCCACTCCAGTGTTCTTGCCTGGAGAATCCCAGGGACGAGGGAGCCTGGTGGGCTGCTGTCTATGGGGTCGCACAGAGTCGGACACGACTGAAGTGACTTAGCAGCAGCAGCAGCAGCAGCAAGTCCTCAAATGCGTATGCTATACCAGTCCAACTCCAGCAACAACTTTAGCTCATTTTTTTGTCTTTCATCTATACTTGAGAAACTGTAGCTATCTTACTTTACAGAGGCATGTTCTGTTTCTTGGACAAGGCTTAGGGCTTTACACAAAGGATACACATGGTATTTCTCACATAAAAAGAAGCTCAGTCTCACTAGTAATCAGAGAAATGCAAATTAGTGTCCCCTGGACACCTGTCTCTTCCCTGTTTACGTTCTGGGCTAGGCAGCTGACAGGTTTGTGAAGAGAGACCTCAGGGCACCTCTCTTTAAGCAGAGCTATGCTTATGCACCTTAATGGCAGACTGGGCCAACATTCAAAACCTGTTGAAACAAATGCTCAGTAGTTTTAATTTGTGGAAAGGAAATGTTATTTGGAAAAAATAAAGTTTTTAATGCTCTGAAATCTTTTTACACTGTGGCAGGGCTAGAGTGCTGGAGAAAGCACTTTGAGATCAGAAATCCAGCCACGTTATTAGTAATTCATTTGCTTTAGCACATATGGGAGATAATGCGTTCCTTGGCCTGTGGTCCAGGTGGTCAGCTCTGCCAGCAACAATTTGGAAGCACTTTTGAGCCAAGGGCCACGTGGCTGCCCTTCTGCTGCAGCTGCTAGAGCAGCTGGGTTGGAGGCTTCTGCTTTTGTCCTGGTTAAAGCAAATTTCCAAGTTTAGCTGACAATAGTGTACTCCGCAGCCAGACCCATTGCATGCATATGGGAATGCTCTTGGCCAGCCCTTCTTTGAGCAATGGCCCATTTTCATTTTCTACAGCCCACCCGACTGAACTCAGGTCTCACATTCTCTAAACATCACATGGCATCAGGGCCATAGGGTAGGGTAGGGCACAAGTTCAGTTCAGTTCAGTTGCTCAGTCATGTCTGACTCTTTGCAACCCCATGGACTGCAGCACGCCAGGCTTCCCTGTCCATCACCAACTCCTGGAGCTTGCTTAAACTCATGTTCATCTAGTCAGTGATACCATCCAAGCATCTCATCCTCTGTCGTCCCCTTCTCCTCCTGCCTTCAATCCTTCCCAGCATCAGGGCACAAGAACCACATATTAAAAACTAGAGTGGATTCCTTGCCTTTTCAGCATATTCTGTGCCAGGTTATAAACATGAGTCCACTAAAATAGGAGACAATAATGCTTAGTCAATTTACATGAAGCATAAATTTTACTTATTCATCTCAATTAGGCTAATCGTGTAATCAATCTGCCAGACATCGATATTTACTCAGTGTATCTTCAGTTGTCAGTGGTAATGGAGGAGAGCAAGAATACCCAACACAGAGATAGCCAACAGATACTTGTCATTGACTGATTAGTATACAAATTAGTGGTTGATCAAAGAAAATATTGGACCCATAGATTTTCAATAAGTACTTTTCACTGATTGAGTGTTATACATATTAGTGGCTGATTTAAAAAAAAGAGGAGAAGAAGAAAAACACCCACTAGTTCATCTGCAGACTTATTATCTCACGGTTGATGTGCCCTTCTTTTGTTTTGCTCAGGCTGGTATTGAAATAAGTTTGTGTTTTTTAGTATACACCAATTAATGCTACAGAGAAGCGGCCAGGAAGTGTGCTGTGTAAGAAGAAGAATTGAATTTGGAATTAGCATTGCCAGATGATTCAGTGGTAGAGAATCCTCCCACCAGTGCAGGAGACACAAGAGATGTGGGTTCAGTCCCTGGGTGGGAAAGATCCCCTGGAGTAGGAAATGGCAACCCATTCCAGTATTCTTGCCTGGAGAATCTCATGGACCAAGGAGGCTGGTGGGCTACAGTCCATGGAATGACAGAGAGTTGGACATGACAGACAGACTGAGCACACACACACACACACACACACACAGTGTTTTGCTGGAGAAGGGCAAAGGCAGCCGGTTTTTTCACCAATGCATAAACCTGCTTTGCTCATATGATCCTAGCATTCTGATGCCAATATGCAAAAAAAAAAAAAAAAAAAAAGCCCTTCATAAAAGGGATAAAAGTCCCTTTTATCACTTCCCCTAACAGGGTAGTGAAAGCTATGATGTCACCATCAAGATGCCCTTGACGTGGTCATCGATGACTCAATCTATCAGGAACCAGTGCCATTCAAGTGCCCATCAAGTCATCCCTGTTGAAGGGCAGGATTGAAATCATTCTCGTCCAGAGTCTAGCTGGAGGAGAGGAGGGAAGAATCCAGACTCTAGACATGTCAACTCAAAAGTTCACCAGGATGGTGGTAAGTGCCTGCCCTTCCATGAAGCTTTGCTCAGCCATCTTGCCTCCCCAAAGTCCCTCTTCTGTGATCTCTCTCCACACCCATTACTTTGCACCCCCTCTTGACGTTTACTGCTGTGGAACATTATTCTGTACTGGTTTCATGAGTATTTATCTGTACTTATTCATTCAGTACTGGGAGAGATTGGATGGTCAGGCCTCTGAAGACATGATGCATACATATGTGCTAAGTCACTTCAGTTGTGTCTGACTCTGTGTGACCCTGCAGCCCGCCAGGCTCCTCTGTCCATGGGATTCTCCAGGCAAGAATATTGGAGTGGGTTGCCATGCCCTCCTCCGGGGGATCTTCCTGACCCAGGGATCGAACCCCGTCTCTTAAGTCTACCTGCATTGGCAGGCAGGCTAACTACCAGCACTACCTGCAAGGCCTGAAAACATGATTCTGGGCTCACATTTCAATGATGAATGCTGCCAGTTGGGTTGCAGACTGAGATTAGCAGACACAGTGTTGATGAGAGTGTGCTCTTGGGATGGACACCCATGGAATGGAATGGAAGGAAGCAGCACTGGGCGGCAGGGGGGTGGGGGGGGGGGTGGGGGGTGGGGGGCTGAGCCAGATGCAGTCCCACTGAAGGCCCCAGCCAACCCCACGGGGGACCCTGGGGCTGAGATGGCCTTTCAGAGCTGCCTTGAGTTGGGGTCAGGGAGGCAAGCCTTTGTGCCTCTGCATCCCATCAGTCATTAAATGCGGGCTGTTCCATAAAGGAAACATGACCCTGGGAGAGGCAGCTCCCTTTGGCCGAGGCAACTCCCAAAGGGGCTGACAGCTGAGGGCCATCTGCCGGAAACACTTTCGGCAGCTGGGGAAAAAGTCCTTCACTTCTGAAGAGGGATCTCAGCGGTATGAGACAGCATGCACAAGGATGAAATATAATACACGCAGGGAGCACTCCAGATGTAGGAAACAGCAAATACAACAGCCCAAGATGAGAGTTCTCTGGGTGCAGGCGTGCAGTGGGAAGGAGGCATACCAAGGCTTGAGAGAGAATGTGCTGGAAGACAAGGAGAGGCAGCCTCTGGCCTCTGAGTTTCACATTTGTTCCAGTAGCAATGGGAGCTATTTGAGGGCTGTAAGCAGGAGAGTAACAGGATTTATTTACTCTTTCAAAGATCACTCTGGCTGCAGCATGTTAGGTGGGGAAACAGTAGGCGCAATTGTAGCAGGAAGGGGTGGGACCCCAAAACCTGGATTAGGTATATGGCAGTGATGCTGGGAAGAAGCAGTCAAGTTTGGGGTTTAATCTTGGAGGCAGAGCCAGTGGGTCTTGTCGATCAGTTGGATATAGATCTGAGGTTAACAGCAGAACTCAGGATGGCTTCTAGGTTTGTAGGCTGTCCAGTGAGGGTGATGGTTGGAGCTTCAGGTGGGGAAAGACTAAGAAATATTCTGGGTGTGAGAATGTGTGAGTTGAGGACAGAGGGACAAAGGAGAGTTAAGAATCATTCTGATAGAGCCATTTGCAGCAACGTGGATGGACCGGGAGATCACCACACTGAGTGAAGCCAGACAGAGAAAGACAAATACCATATGAAATCACTTGTATGTGGAATCTAAAAGATGATACAAATGAACTCGTTTACAAAACAGAAATAAACTCACAGACACAGAAACTTATGGTTACCTAAGGGGAAAGGAGAGGGATCAATTAGGAGTTTGGAATTAGCAGACACTATTATATATCTAATAAACAAGGACCTACCTTATGGCACAGGAAACTGTATGCAAAGTACTGTAATTACCTGTCATGGGAAAGAATTGGAAAAACAATATGTATAAGAAGCAACCACTGCTGTGCACTCAAACTAGCACAGCATTGTAAATCAGCTCTACTTTGAATAAAAAAGAAAAGAAAGGAATTGTTTTGGACATGGTCAATTTGAGATTCTTGTCTTAGTCTTGCTTCCCCAGAAACAAGCATTGAGATAGGAGTCTGAATGCAGTAGTTTATTTGGGAATGAATCCAAGGAAACACAAGTAGGGAGATGGGCAAGTGAGATAAGGAAGAGAAGGGTGTCCTTTATCAAGCAAGTTACTAATGTATAGACAACCGGAGCTTAACATCCCCAGGGGCTCTGGAAGACAGTATGCGTCTCAGACGGGGCCTACCCAAAAGTAAGGTTGCTAGAACGTTTGTCAGCCACTCCTATGAGTGCTCCTGGAACCATTACCTCCTTGGCACTTCCAGCCTGCTGCAAGCTTGAGCAGAGCAGGCCCGGTTAGCTGGAGAGGGTCCTGCTACACAGAGGCAGCGGCTGGCAACCAGAAGTCAGGCTGGTAGGCATTGAAATGGTGTGAGCTGAGGGGATGCTGGTGGGAAGAAAGAAATTCAGAGTCAAGACCTAGTTAAGACCCCAGATAACATAAGGAGGCCTGGGGGTATTCAAAAGAGCCAAGTGCAAGGGCCGAACTCTTAGTTCAGTCTAGAGTCACAAAGAAAAGACCAGCAACTGCATGAGGCTGTGACTGGATCAGAGTGAAGCCCATGGGCAGAGCTGATTGCCACTGGCACATCTTTTGAAGGCACCAAGTCAATATGAATACTAACTCCCTATGGTTCCAGAATCTCAGTGGATTGATTGGAACTGAATGGATCATCAAAGGATGTCAGAGTTGCTTCTCTGGGGATCTTGCTGAAAGACTGAGTAGGTGACTTTCTCAAGGTCATCCATAGACCTGAGATTCTTTAAGTATCCCTCTTTTACAAATGCAGAAACTGCGATGTGGGAAAAATATTTTTCTTAGACTCTATACATTATAAAGTTTGCTGGCTCCTCTGCTAGAGAGCATGACACACACGAAAGCTCATCCAGTAATTTTTCCATGAAGGGGGCTTGAGTGTTTTATCAATATTCATGAAATATTAAGATAATAAGCTTGTCAAAACATCTCAAACACAAAAGCCACATTCTTCAGAATTCTTTTCTTCTGCTATCATGCTTTAATTCTGTGTCATGACAATCCAGATCCAGTTCCTCAGGCAATGGAATTACCATTACTCCGTTACTTAATTGAGGTCCTAATTGATTAGGATCTACTGTCAAATGCAATCATCTATTTATTTTCAATGGCCCTCTTTACTGAAGCCACAAGTACTGAATGGAAATGTTGGGATTTTCCTACAGGAATAGTTGAATTTAACCTCTCACTGTTCTCCTCTCCTAGCCTCAGGATCATTCTGTGTTTTAGAACCAGTAACTGTTTTCAAGGCGTGGGTCTTTCTTAAACCAAAAAAAGCAAAAGCATTGCAATTTAAATATAAACAGTGTCCAATTGAAGAGATACTCCTCAAGCATCTCCATGACACCCTGGGAGAGTTGCTATTTTCCTCTCAGCTTCAACTCCTGATTTTAGCAATTTCTACTTGGATCCTTTGTGTTTGGCTTAACTTTGCTCTTGAAAAGTGTTTATAATCCTGATCAAATAAACCCCACCCTTTAGGTTCTCATTAACACCCAGTCAGAGATTCTTAACCTGAAGGTCAAGCATAGCCCTTAGAATGTATTGGCTAAGAATTTATAGGTTGGTTTCAAGGATTCCATGGACAATTTGAAATTACAAAATCTGGTGCGGCTGTACATGTAGGCTTTTCCAGGATAGAGGTCTTTCCATAACCTAAAACAAAGCTAAATACCATTTTGTTTTTCTTGTGTTTGTGTGTTCAGTTGCATCAGTCGTGTCCCTACTCTTTGTGACCCCCCGGACTGTAGCCCACCAGGCTCCTCTGTCCATGGGATTTCCCAGACAAGAATATTGGAGTGGGTTGCCTTTTCATTCTCCAGGGGATCTTCCCAACCCAAGGATCAAACCCACGTCTCTTGTGTCTCCTGCGCTGGCAGGCAGATTCTTTACCCCTATGCCACCGGGAAGCCCTTTGTTTTTCTTATCCCCATTTAAAAAGAGGTTTCGAAATCAACTCTCTCTAAAAGCAAGTTCCCTTACCAAGTGCTTGATTGACCTCTCTATCCAAAACTCCATTCCCTTTCTTTTCCCTCAGACCGCAATCCAGTTTAAAATAAACACTGATCAACCGGAGTCAGATAACTAAAGCTGCTGTAGTCGATAACATCATTAATGTAGTAGAATTGCTCTTATCTTAATAGATGTCATCATTAATGTGCAAACTCAGGTTGTTTCTCCAGGGCAAGATGAGATCCTGGATCCCCGGAGCCGTGGGCCATCTGGTCAGAGTCGTAAACCAGAGACACCCTCACTCCCAAAACTATGATTAAGAACCATGACAAAAACGGCACTAGATGACAATTGGCCCCAACCTCTTTGTTCTTTCTCTTTGAAAAACCCTTGGTTCAAAGACCAAGTTGGAATGAATCTGAAGCTTGTCTCCTACTCCCTTGCTCGGCGACCTGAAGTAAATCCCTACTTTGCAGCTAACTCCCGCTGTCAGAGCCAGGCTTTCTGCGCTGCAGGCACCCAAGTCCTTTGCTCGTTACAGTTTTATACAAATAATTTTCCTTTGTTCAGTATTTTCTCTTTAAAGCAGCTCTTCAGGGAATCAGTGGGCTGCTCTCCTTCATTGAACCATCCCAGACTAGCATCTATAAATCCTCCTTTTGCTTTCATACTGGGTAACTCACATTTAATCCTCCAAACCCATACTGTGAGGTGGAAAATCATTTCTCACCCTCTGACTCTTAAACATGTTTAATTTTTTTTTTTTCCTGGAATGGATATCATTAAGGGTTTGTCTTTGTCCTCATTTCCTCAGACAGCATTTCCTTCTGTTATTAATGTAAGCAACAAAATGTAGGAGTCTCACCACCTTGTCACCAAGAAAAGTGAGATATTTTCAAATCATGTAACAATTGTTTCGGACATTTTGAAATTAGCTTGTGCACTCGTTACTACTTTTAAAATTAACAGTAATTACTAACTTACAGCTAGATTTTTTTTCTTTTTTTTAAGCACACATATAGCTGTCATTCAAGAACAAAATTCAGCTGAGTAAAATCTGAAGAGCTGATTGGCTTTGTTGAACCAGTCGTGAGTCGGCAGCATCCTGACTAGCAAATACAGGGAGGCTCCAAGGGGCGACAGAGACGGAACGTTTTTAGAGACAGTACAGGAAGCTGTAAATAGGAAAAAAAAAAAAAAAAGGTTTTATTAGATCATCTCCCTTTTGGGAAAAAAGGGATCTTATAAGGTGGGATACCTCATCTTTCTTTGGGGGATGAAGAACGTCCATATGACCTCACTGGTGCTGACCAGAAAATTGCTAACTGATCAGCTAAGACTACATTTCTGGGGGAGACTGACACGTCAATTAGGTATTAAGTCTTGGTTTGGTGGCACGGCCTAGCATAACTGACTCCATTTCAGGCCTGTGGTTTTGTTTTTGTTTTTTTTTAATAATATATGACAAATATATTCCTTGATGTTTTGTTAATTGTATTTCAGCATAAATGTTTTCCTTTGTAATCCTATGTGTTTTATGTGTTTAAAAATTTTATTGAGAAAAGGGGTTCATGATACCAAAAAAGATAAGAACCTTTAATTGGAAAAATAGAAGTCCCAGAAAGAAACAAGATAGAAGAGAAATTTAAAGAAATGAAAGAATAAAAAAATTTTTCCAGAACTGAAGGACATTAATTTTCAGATTGCAAGGGACCTCCATGTATTGAGACCAATAAATGAGGAATTCCACATCAAGATCTAGAATCACAAAGTTGCAAGAACCTATGTGATAAAAATCCCCAAATTCTTTCAAAGAAGAAACAAAATAATATACAAAGAATTGGGAGTAAGAATTCATCAGGTTTCTCATCTGCAGCACTGGAAGCCAGAAGACAATGGTGCAAAGCCTTCGATATTCTGAAGGAAAATCATTCCCAGTCCAGAACTTTACATACAACCAAATCATCCATCTTAAATGATAGTGAGTGTAGACTGTGAAAGTTTTCAGACAATCCAGGAGTCAAGAAATTTGTCTCTTCCAAAAACACTGATGCTTCTGCTCCAGCAAAATGAAGGGAAAAATCACAAAAGCACAAGACATGGGACCCAGGAGGTTGGTGATGCAGCCCGGGGAGAAATGAAGCAAATTCCCCAGATCATAGTGAGATCATGCTTGCTCTGTAACCAGATCGTTAAACTGCACAGTCTGAGACCACAGCCCCCACAAGCCTCCCCTCCCTTCTGACACCAACTACAAGTTTGGGAGGTGCTCACAAAATCACCCTCAGATTTGATCATTCAATAGAGGGGCTCACAGAATTCACAGAAGACTGCTAGATTCATGGTTACAGTTTATTACAAGGAAATGATCCAAATTAAAGTCAGTGAAGGGAAGAGGCACGAAGGATAGGGCCCAGGAGGGGTCCAAATGCAAAGCTCTGGTCTCCCTGTGGAGTCACGGGCAGCATGGCCTCCTCCCAGCCACAATGTGCGGCAATTTACAGGGAGACTGCTGACCAAGGATGCCTGAGCTTTTGGTGTCCAGCATTCTACGGGGGCTCAAGCATCTCCTGCCCACATGACTGACCTTTAGTCTCCAGCCTTTGTGGAAGTTGGGGTAATGCCTTTAGCCTCTAGTTCCTCTCGGATCGGAGCACATGGCCCAAAGCCTCCATTAAGGATCACACCGTTAGACTGTCAGTGGCCAGTGAAGACATCCCATTGGGCAGGATGTACCAGAGGCTGGGAGATCACCTCCCAGGAAGCCAGGGTAAAGGCCAGTCCTCTCTTTTGGTGAAGTGAATTCTTCATTACACACTCCGCAATGCCAATGAGCTTCTCTGTCATTTCCTACCCTCCAGGTGAGCCTTAAGCCATGCTTAGGGATACACATTTCTCGCACAAACGGCACTGCTCTTCTCACCCCACCCATAAGCCCCTCGAGTGTCTTCTCTGTGTTGGTGGTGCGTGGGAGGCAGGGTCTGGTCATTGAAAGAGTAAATTCCAGGAACACAGTGATTAAGGCCTTGGGAGCTCTAGAGATGCCACGGTTGGAGGACATTTTTCTACATTTAGGCTATAAAATTCGGAATGGGAAATTTGACATGTCCAGAAAACAGATCGTTTATGTTTCCCTGCATACTTGAGGCTTCGTGAAGATGACCCACAAAGGACAGTAACAACCTTTGGTTGGGTCTGCATTCACAGGCTGCTTAATGGATGATGCAGCATCATGAGTAAATAGTATTAGAGACGTGCAGAGGCAGGAATATCTGTATTATTTCAGTAACAACAGGCTCTGAAGAGCCATAGCATTGTGAGTAATAGTCTTGTTACGTTTTCTTTCGTGATAAGAGAGATAAATTTAGCCAAGGATAGTGCTTTTGACAATAAAGAACAGGAAGGGACACCCAGGAAGAAATCCCATGTGTAGTGTTTGAAGAGTCAGCACATAGTTAAAAAACTTCTCTATCAGTTCATCTGAGCATTTAGTGATATATCCTATGTGTGATCATATAATGATAAATTCTATCTGTGCTTATGAATTTTGTGATTCATTTTCTAATCAAAAATTTTATATGGACAGAGAATGTGCAGGAATTGTTTTCCTGGCGTCCCACATACACAGGGGCAACCCTCCTCTTGACCTGTCTTATATCTAACCTGCTGCTGTCCCTGAAAAATCAGTCTTTTCTCCATGAAGCCTGTCTCATGGTACCTGAGACCAAGATCTAGGTATTAGTTGAGTCTGATGAAATTACAGCCTTGAACTTGGGAGTTATGGTTAACAGTGTCAGTCTTTTATCAGCCTCACCATCTGTAGTGGATAACTGTCCAACCCTCTATACTTTCTATTACTACCTCACCTCTCCTGAGGTGTCTCTATTGTGTATAAATATATATAGCTGTGGGAGTTGGTGATTATCGCTATGGAAATCAAAGGAGCCGTATGCCCCTTGTTACCTGAACAGAAGCATAGGACTTAGCCACAGCGTGCTTTCCCCTGGGAATGTGAATCTGGAGCAAGTACCACAGGCCGTTGATAGTTGGAGGTGACCCCAGAGACAGTTGTGTGCCGTGGAATTTCGCCTGGGTTCCTGTTGTCTCACCCTCCTGAATTCCCTTTGCTTTTGGCTGTCCCCAGGGTAATTTTCATCATCTCCCTGTTATTTTGTGAGCCTCCAGCATTCGTGCGGTAAATATCTCTTTACAAATTTCATGTAAGATTGCCAAGATTGATTTTGTTTCTTAAGAAAAACAATAATACTGACTGAAGCAGAATACTATTTATTTCTTTTTTCCCTTTTAAAAAAATATTTATTTTTTACTGACTTATTTGGCTGTGTTGGGTCTTCGTTGCGTCGTGTGGACCCTCGTGGTGCATCGGCTCTCTAGTTGCAGCCTGGAGGCTCAGCAGATGTGGCACTCGGGCTTAGTTGCTCCTCCGTGTGTAGATATTACTTCCCCCACCAGGGAGCAAACTTGCTTCCCTGCACTGTAAGACAGATCTTAGCACTGGGCCACCAGGGAAATACGGACTCTATTTATTTCTGAGTTTGTTGTTGTTGTTGTTTTGGTATCAAGACAAGTTTGTTAAGTTTTTACAAATGATAAAAATTTCACAACTTGTTTGCAATCTCAGGCTACACTTATGTAAAGTCTACCAGATGCTTGAGAGTAGAGGCGTAGGAAATTGCCACCTCAAACTCAAAGCTTGTAAAATATATAAGAACAAGTCATAATCCTTTTGGTGACTGTTTAATTTTGAATGTGTTAATAAACAGCTTTCTCAACCACTTATAATTTTTGCTGTTCATAGAAAATACTTTCCAAATATAATATTGTGAAACATTCAGTGATATAAATAAGAAGAAACTCAAAAATCTCAGTGCTCATTCCTGACACTTATTTACTCAAAGTTTTAAAACAACTGATGATATTTTAAATTGCATATTAGGGATAAACGTCATTTCATTTTTATTCTTGGTACATTATTACATATTATTTACATAAGTATATTAATAAAGACACTGAGATCAGCATAAAACAGATTCCTCTTTTGGCACAGTTAACACATTGGCACTCACCATTATGTTTAAATTTGTTACTATCACATCAGAGTATATGTGAGTGTGTATTTTTACAGTTCTAAAACAATCAAGTTTTTTTCTTCCAGTTTTATTGAAATAAATTGACATATAGCACTGTGTAAATTTAAGGTATACAGCGTGATGGTTTGACTTACATCATGAAATAATGATTGCAAAAAGTTTAGTGAACATCCAGCATCTTGTAAAGATATAAAATTAAAGAAATAGAAAAAAGCATTTTTTCCCTGTGATGAGAACTCTTCAGATTTACTCTTAACAACTTTCAAATATAACACACAGCAGTGTTAATTATGCTTTATCATGTTGTTTATTATATCCCCAGTACTTATCTTATAACTGGAAGTTGCACCTTTTGACTTTTTTCATTTAATTTCCCCCTCTCACTTCCGTTGCTTCTGGAAATCACAAATCTGATCTGTTTCTCTGTGACTTTTTGGTGTATGAAGTATAACTGATCTATAAGAGTATGTTAGCTCCTATTATACAACGTAGTGCTTTGCTATTTCTGTACATTTCAAAATGATCACCATGATGAATCTAGTTATATGTCACCATACAAAGACATTACATAATTATTGACTATCTTCCCCACACTGTACCTTTCATACTCATGACTCATTTGTTTTGCAACCGGAAGTTTGTATCTCTTAATCTCGCTCACCTGTTTCCCTCAACTCCCAATCTCCTTCTTCTAACAACCTCCTGTTCTCCGTATCCATGACTCTGCTGCTGCTGCTGCTAAGTCACTTCAGTTGTGTCCGACTCTGTGCAACCCCATAGACAGCAGGGATTCTCCAGGCAAGAACACCGGAGTGGGTTGCCATTTCCTTCTCCAATGCATGAAAGTGAAAAGTGAAAGTGAAGTCACTCAGTCGTGTCCAACCCTCAGTGACCCCGTGGACTGCAGCCTACCAGGCTCCTCCATCCATGGGATTTTCCAGGCAAGAGTACTGGGGTGGGGTGCCATTGCCTTCTCCGATATCCATGACTCTGTTTCTGTTCTATTCTGTTTGTTCATTTGTTCTAGGTTTTAGATTCCACATATAAATGAAATCATTCAGTATTTGTCTTTATCTGACCTATTTCATTTAGCATAATGCCCTTTAGGTCCATTCCTATTGTTGCAAATGGCAACAGTTCATTCTTTTTATTAGCTGACTTATATTTCATTGCATGTGTGTGTGTGTGTGTGTGTGTGTGTGTGTATATATATTATATATACACACCAGTTCTTTATCCATTAGTCTATTGACAGGCACTTAGGTTGCTTTCATATCTTGGCTATTGTATAATTACAATTCTGCAATGAACACTGGGACACGTATTTTTCTGTACTCGTGTTTTCGCTTTCTTTGGCTGGATACCCAGGAGTAGAATTTCTTCACCGTACCCTAGTTCCATTTTCAGTTTTTTGAGGAACTTCCACAGTTTTTCATATTCGTTGCTCTAATTTACATCCCCACTAACAGTGCAGGAAGGTTCCCTTTTCTTCACATCCTCTTGTCAACTCTCGCTTGTTGTTTTTTTATACTGGCCATACTAAAGATGTGAGGGGATATCTCATTGTGATTTTGGTTTGCATTTCCCTGATGATTAGTGATGGTGAGCGTCTTTTCATGTCTTATGTCTTCTTTGGAAAACTGTCTTTTCAGATCTGCTGCCCATTTGTTAATCAAGTTGCTTGTTTTTTGATGTTGAATTATAGTTTTTTTTTAATATATATTTTGGATATTAGCATCTTGTAGGATGGATCTTTTGCAAATATCTTCTCCCATTCAACAGGCTGCCTTTTCAGTTTGTTGATAGTTTTCTTTGCTGTGCAAACACTTTTTAGTTCAACATAGTCTTATTTGTTTATTTCTGCTTTTGCTTCTCTTGCCTGAGGAGACATATCAAAAAAAAGAAAAATTACCAAGACTGATATCAAAGAATGCACTGCCTATGTTTTCTTCTAGAAGTTACGGTTTCAGGTCTTTAATCGATTTTGAATTTATTTTTCTATATGATGTGAAAAAGTAGTATAATTTGATTTTTTTGCAGTTAGTTGTCTGGTTTTCCCAATACCATTTGTTTGTTTGTTAAAACTTCCTCCAAAATGTTTAAAATAAAATTTATTTTATATATTTATTCATTGACTGCACTGCATGGCACATAGGATCTTAGTTCCCCAACCAGGGATTGAACACATGCCCCCTGCTTTGGAAGGGCAGAGTTTTAACCACTGGACCACTAGGGAAGTACACCCACAAACCCCAAAACAAATGCTGACACTCTTTTTTTATATTCTTTTCCATTATGATTCATCACGGGATATTGAATATAGTTCCCTGTGCTATACAGTAGGATATTGTTGTTTATCCTGATACTATTTGTTGAAGAGGTTGTCTTTTCCTTCATTGTATATTCTGGCCTCTTTTGTCATAGATTAATTGCCCATATACATGCTGGTTCACTTCTGGCCTCTCTTTTTTGTCCCCTTGGTCTATCTGTCTGTTTTTGTTCCAGTACCATACTGTTTTGATGACTATAGCTTTGTGGAATAGTTTGAAATCAGGGATCGTGATACCTCTAGTTTTGTTTTTTCTCAAGACCGTTTTACCTATTTGGGGTCGTCTGTGTTCCCATACAAATTCTAGAATTATTTGTTATAGTTCTATGAAAAATGCCATTGGTATTTTGATAGAAATTGCATTGAGTCTATAGACTGCTTTGGGTATTATGGTCATTTTAACAACGTTAATTATTCTAAATCACGAGCATTAGCTATCTTTCCCTTTGCTTGTGTCATTTTCAATTTCTCTCATCAGTGTCCTATGTAGTTTTCCAAGTATACATCTTTTATCGTCCTAGTTAGATATCTTCTTCTGTATAAAATTTTAAATTGTACTTTTCTAGGCTCAGAGAAGGCAAGGGCACCCCACTCCAGTACTCTTGCCTGGAAAATCCCGTGGACAGAGGAGCCTGGTGGGTTGCAGTCCATGGGGTTGCTAAGAGTTGGACACGACTGAGCGACTTCACTTTCACTTTTCACTTTCATGCATTGGAGAAGGAAATGGCAACCCACTCCGGTGTTCTTGCCTGGAGAATCCCAGGGACGGGGGAGCCTGGTGGGCTGCCATCTATGGGGTCCCACAGAGTTGGACACAACTGAAGTGACTTAGCAGCAGCAGCAGGCTTGGATAAAGTCCTGCTTCCTGCTCACACTTTCCCTGTGTTCAGCACAAGGGGAGTCTCTCTTCCATGTACTTAAAGCAACTATGTCCCTTCCATGATAGAACAAGAGGCAAGATGGGGCTTTCCCTGACTGTTCACCATTTGGACTTGGGTGTTTTTATTTTATTTTATCTATTACGTATGTTCTGCTCCCACATGTGTTTTAAGCTCCTTGTGGGTCTGAGCTAGTTCTTGCACAGAAGCTCTGTTTGTCACTCGATCAGTGTCAGACTCCACTTTTGCCTTCAGACCCATTTTTGTCCACTTACTGCAGTGTTCCCAATTCTGTCACCCACCACCTCTCCCACTTTGCCTCAACTTCATGCCGCATGTGCTATTTTTATCAGAGATTTTTCTGCAAAGTCAATTTTTTTAATCTTAATTCATTTATTTTAAGAGCATTGGGAAGGAAATGCTTTTCTTTCTCACTGTGGGAGTCAGTGGGATTTAAGTTATCCACATCAACCAAGACCAGCTGGTGTCATGGGAGGCTGACACTCCCTGAGTTGAGAAACAGTAATATAAAGTGAGCGGTATGTTCTTGCTTCCCCAACTCACTTGTGTAAACTTTTCTCCACTCTCTCTTTCATTTTACTGTAGACCTACTTCTCATTCTCTGGGCCTTACTTTCCTTATTTATAAAATAAGAGAAATCTTGCTTGGAAAATCCCATGGATGGAGGAGCCTGGTAGGCTGCAGTCCATGGGTTCCACAGAGTCGGACACGACTGAAGCGACTTAGCAGCAGTAGCAACATTCCTTCTGGTTGCTTCCAGCTCTGACTTTAACCAAAGTCTATGATCACAGGAGTTCATGGTACCCCAGGCATGCGCTCCTTTTTACAATCACTACTCAGTGATGAACTGCTATTTGTCAATTGCCCAGCACAGGCTCACTCATCTTCACCACGGAGGAGGATGACGTCCACTATCCTCCCCCTTCTCGAAAGGCCCAAGTGAGGTAGACAGAGATCCTTTCACTTGCCCAAAGCGTTCAGGGAATATAAGAGGTATAAGCTTGGCTCTACCCCCTAGTTTCCATTGTTTCAATGATTACTGACTTTCTCACATTTTATTTCCATAAAGGGAAGAGAATCCTAGACATGCTAAATATATTTTAGCGTGTAATCCTAGTTTAAGTTAGCTAAAGGGCAACTGAGCTATAAAATCATGCTGAAACCACCCAGAAATCATATTTGTTTCAAAAACAGAATATGGGGGCCTAGTAGGGTTGATGGCAATCAGGATATGTGATTGAAAAACTGGTCCTCCTTTTTCCTGGCATCGTGAACTTCTGGAAGCCCCAGCTTTCCCATCCATTAGATGAGAGATTTACTATGTGAAGCTGCTCAGTCACATCTGACTCTTTGCGACTCCATAGACCATAGGCTACCAGGCTCCTCCATCCATGGGATTTTCCAGGCAAGAGTACTGGAGTGGGGTGCCATTTCCTTCTCCAGGAGATCTTCCCAACCCAGAGATTGAACCCAGGTCTCCCACATTGTAAGCAGATGCTTTACTGAGAGATTTGGGTTACACTAAATCATCTTCATTTTCTCTCCTACCAATCATCTTAAATATTTACCAAACCTCTTAGTTCTGAAAAAAAAAAGGTCAGGAATCAAATTTTTAATTGGTTCTAAAGCTACAAAACTTGAATCAGATTTAAGATTTGGAAATTGCCCTCATATAGTAGTTTAAAAAAAAAAATCTTAGGTGAAAAAATAAATGGAAATTCCTTATAAAGTGAGAGGAAATATACTTCTCCAACATGGTTCATATTAATATATAAAGTCATCCTTTCATCTAATGCTATTTCTGCAAAAGTACCTCATATTTCATTCTGAGCATTATTAATGATGAAAATATGTGCCTGCAAGTATATTTGGGAAAACTATCGGCTATCTGCCCTATTGGCAACCCTCAACACTTAAACCTACAAGGCTGTTTGAGAATATGTCATATTTCAACACTAAATACTTGGGCCAACTCACCTGTCTAGTCATTTGCTGACAGCAAAGATACAGGGACAACTTGCTATCAGGTTAGCCAGGGTTACACTTAGAATTTAGAGAGCAAACTACTATAGGGGAAGAAAAAAACCTTTTCCTTCTACCCTTCTAGGTTATCAGCTGGGGCTCTGTAACAAAAGATGGATTAACAAGAGAAAAGCACACACAATTATTTAATATAGTTTTCTGTGACATAGAGCCTTCATAAGGAAATGAAGACCAAAAGAAATGGCTAAACCTGAGTGTCCATATACCAGGTTCTGTGAAAAAGCTGTGGGGAAATGTGATAGACAAATGGGTATGAGTGAAACAAAACGAGGGAAACTTAGCAAGGCCTATTCATTTGGATTTTCTTGGAGTCCCTCTTTATTGGAGATAAAGATGTTCGTTCCCTCTGAGGATAGGGAAGGCAGCTCTACACCGGGGTCTTCACCCTGCTTTAGGGAAAGGTCAGCGAGTCCCTGCCGCACGTACTGTTTCACGATTTCCTTCAGCTTGAAATACTCAACATGGCACCATATTTGCTCTGAACTCCGTCACTGCAAAGCTAATATGCTCATCATCCTAGGAACACTGGAATGGTTCTGCGAAAAGCAAGCCTCTGGGATTTTTTGGCATAAGTAAGTGATGAAGCTTGAGCCACTTCTACATTATGGAAAATGAGAGCCCAGGGTTTTATTACTCTCATGTTACAATCACTGCTGGGGAAGGAATGGATAATGAGCAGAGAGTATAATTTTCTCTAAGATCTGTCCCTGTGCAGGAGCAAGTTCAAAAACCATCTGCAGCATGAAATGGTCATTCTCTGATTTGTCTTGCACACCTAGCCTTCCCAATTAACTAGAGTTGAAAAACTGGTTTGAGTTATACATGCTTCTTCTCCACTTTAAGAAAAAACTTACCAAAATATATATAACCTCATTCACTCTGACTAGAGCTGGGTAGACATCTCTTTGACTTATCTATGCAAACAGGTTTTGCTAAGCAACCTAATTAGGTAAAAAGCACAGGGAAAGTTGTGCAGAGGAGGAGGGTGGGACTTTTTCTACTAGAGAGAAGTAACTTTTAATCCTGGTTGTTTTTTTTTTTTTTTTTTTGCCAGACCACACAGCTTGTGGGACCTTAATTCCCCCACCAGGGATCAAACCCAGGTCCCCCTGCAGAGGAAACTCAGAGTCCTAACTACTGGATCGCCAGGGATGTCCCGTAAAGCCCTTTTAAAAAGCATTGATTTCTTTTACAGCCCTTGGTGCACTGATTTGTTATTGTTGTCGTCGTTGTTCATTAAAGCAGATAAATTTGGGGATTACTATTCTAACTACCAAAGATTCATGCTGAATTCCTAGAAACATGACATGCAAGCGGAATTAATGTCTGAGCTGCTTACAAATGTATGAATCTAGTCTGGGTACTGAATGAAGGGCTTGTGCCTTTTAAGTGAGATGGCAAATTGTCCTAGGGGATTATGAAAAAGCTTCCAGAAATGATAAGATGCCTGGGATTTCCTTCAAAGTAACCTGGGAGAAGGGAGAAGAATGGGAAAATGGATGAAACAAGATTGGCCAAGTGTTGATCATTGTTGAACCTGGTGATGGCTACGTGAGTCTTCACTATGCTCGACTCCATACTTGTTTGAATGTGTCCAGGATAAAATATATAAAAGTCTTTTTCTTTTTTTCTTTAAAGCTCACAGAGGAAACATGCTCAGGGAATTGAGGAGGATCAGCAAAGACACAGGCGACAAGGTGGCTGATGGGAAAGTAGGGCTGGAGGGAGAAAGCAGGCCAGCCGGGCAGGTGTGGGCAGAGACCTGCCTGCTGCTGCCACTTGCTTTTTGCCCCTGCTGGACGGTCAGGAGGGATCCCGAGAGGTGGGCCAGTGCCTGCTCCTGGGTCAGGCTGGGATGACAGCAGGAAACGCCTTCAGTGCCGCTTGAGACGCTCAGCCATGGACTCCCAGCCATTGTTCTGCAGGCCCACCTCCTTAACAAGTCCCACTCAGCGAATGTTCTAGCTCAGAATATTAACGTTTTAAAAAAACCGGAGCGGTGCTTTCCTTATTTGCATGTTTGTTCATGGCCTTCTCCCCGTGGGCCTGTCTGAACGTGCATGTGGAGGGGAGGCGGAGGGGGAATTCTAAGCAGTGAAGGGGGTGTTAGAACAGGGTGAAAAGAGAGAGTTTGTATTCAGCTTCTGGCATCTAAACATTTTTACCCACTTTGTTGAGAAATAAGATTTACATTTTCTTTTTATCTCTTCTGAGAAAAGAGATATCAAAAGCCTGGTCCCTGGCCCAAAGAGTTTTGGATTAGAGAGGTCCCAGTGGTACATACAGGGGAGAGGAGTAAAAACAGGCTTCCCACTCCAGCCCAGAGCAGGGAGAAGGAGATGGGGACAGAGGGGAAGGCAGAGGCTAAGATCCTCACTTCCTCTCCCTGCCCCCTCAAGGATTAGGTTGGGGGGCTTCCCAGGAGGTGCTAGTGGTAAAGAATTCACCTGCCAATACAGGAGATGCCAGAGACAGGGGTCTGATTCCCTGGGTTCGGAAGATCCCCTGGAGGAGGACATAGCAACCCATTCCAGTATTCTTGCCTGGAGAAGCCTAAGGACAGAGGAGCCTGGTGGGCTACAGTCCCTGGGGATGCAAAGAGGCAGACATGACTGAGCACACACGACAGCTTTAGGAATATTTAGAAAGGTCTTGAAATCTAGATGGCAGCGGGGCGTGGCTCCTGCTCCCTGTTCTTGGCTCTAGGCTCCTGCTTGCACCAGTTTGCAGGCACTTCCTCCAAAGTGAATGCAGTCACGCAGTAGGGTTAAGCAGAGGGAGGATGGAGCTCCAGGTGGCACTCATGGAACCTGGAGGGTCCCACCAGTACGTGAGGCTGAGGGGGCATGCAGGAGACCGCTGAATGAGAGTTTAAGAGCCCCACAAACTCCCCACGCCTACCTCCAAGCCAAGGCCAGATGGAGAACAGAGCAGAGCTCCGCCAGATCCATGGTGAAAGGAAAAGCAGAAGTTAGGCTGGGCTGGAGTGTAGGGAGCAAGCCGCCAACCTGGACCAAGCTAGACCAGCAGCAACCGGGTACCCGAGGAGCATCACCACAGCAACCTGACCGTCCTTCCCCAGAATCTCGGGGGCTTATAGTCCAAACGTCAAGGTGCCATCTCAGAAGCGGATGGAGGATTTCTGAAGTGCTCACTGTTTTTATGTGAAGAAAGCTGTTACCCTTATCACGTCATACTTAGATTACCTGATGACAGGGAAAGGTCATTCATTTCTTTGTTACCCAGTGAGCGGGAGCTCTTGAAGGCCTTACATTTTATCTGAACGCTCAGTGTAGCATCAGAGACATTGGGATCTTGCGTTTTTTTCTGTGTATATTTTCTGTGAATTTTGTTTCAGTTGCTGCCCTTGTAGAAGTTGCGGTTGTTGTTCAGTCAACAACAGTTGTTCAGTCCCAGAGCTTGCTCAAACTCATGTCCATTGAGTCAATGATGCCATCCAACCATCTCATCCTCTGCTGTCCCTTGTAGGAGTACCAAGTTTATGACTGAGGAAGGAGAGGCTGTGGGCACAGGGGCCTAGGCACCTGTTCCTGCCAATCGCCTCTCCTGGTATGCTGAGTCCTGTGTCGCATACCTAGGGCCTTCCATGAATAGACTGTCCACCTCAAATGCCACTGATGTGACTTCAGTCCCCACCTTTGTCCAGACCATCCACTTGAACCTTCATCCTCAGTGGGTCTGAATGCTGACCCTTATAATGACAATAAGGACTATATTGTACTGACACAAAGTGCCAGGCCCTGGACCGAATGCTTTGCATCATCATCACTTTTAATCCTCAATGGTCACCTTATGAGATGGGTTCCAGTAATATCAACATTTTCCAAATGGGAACACAGAAGTTTAAGGAGTATAAATATCTCGATCCCAAACAGTAAGTGGCAGAGCTGGGTTTTGAGCCTTTAGCTCTGAACCACCACATGGCTTCCACTTAACCTAGAGAACACAAGTGATGAGCTTGCTGCGTTGAGTGCAATGTCTTCCTAGGCTTGGACCTGGGTTTGGTCAGCATCCAGCCAGGTGTGCCCCGTTGCACCTCCCAGCTCCTTCCTCCTCCTATCGCCCTGGTTGTTGAGGTCCCTACATGTCTTGCAACCTTTGTGATGCTCCTCCACCTTCACCTCACACTCACCACTCAGACGCTAGAGTCACCTCCTGGTTTCTAGAGCCTTTTATGACTCCCTGTGGCAATGAGTTGTTCCCTCTTGTGTGTGTCCATAGCATCTGGCATCTCGATAGGATATCTCACACAGAAACATACTTACATAGCTATTAGACAATCACCCGAGGTGGACTGGAGGGTCCTCGGTGACCAATCAATACCGTATTCATTTCTGAGGCTCTAGCCCAGAGAGGGCATGGCATAGACTGTGGGCTGCCTTGCTTAAGCCTCTTCCAGTCCTCCACCAGAGAGCTGTGCTGTCTTCCAGCACAGCAGAGGCCAGAAAGCAGAAAAACGACATTCAAAGCTAGGTTCCCATGATTAATTTAGGTCTTGCCAATCAAATGCTTTCATGCGGGACTGATTCAAGACTTCGCTATGTTTGGCAATAGGCAAGGGGCAGGGCACTCATTTTGCTGGAGAGGATTTTGGTTTTTAAATTGTGACAGCAGTTCTTCAAGTCTGACGGAGCCATGCAGTATGTCGTCCACGTATATCTGTCATGGGGGAAGAAAGAGTAAATTTAACAAAACTGCCCTCTTAAAGGTTGCCAACAACCTCAAAGAATCCATATCAGCCCCTTTTCACCAAATCTGTTAACCACGATTTTCTCACTTGCCTTTTCAAAGAAAGAGGGCTTTGTGTTATGTTTGATTCAGATCTATTAGAAATTCTGTTAAATTTGCATAGATTTGGGGCTTCCCTGGTAGTCCAGAGGTTAAGAGTGTGCCTGGCAATGCAGGGGACACGGGTTCTATCCCTGGTCCCGGAAGGCCCCACATGCCTTGGGGCAACAAAGTCCGTGTGCCACAACTGCTGAGCCCACGCTCCAGAGTCCCGTGCTCTGCAGCGAGACACGCCACTGCAATGGGAGGCCCGAGCACCGCAGTGGAGAGCGGCCCCACTTGCTGCAGCTAGAGAAAGCCCTCGCACAGCAGCAAAGACCCAGCACAGCCAAAACTAAAAAAATGAAGTTTAAAAATTTTGCATAGATTCTAGGTGATGAGAAGAGAGTTGAAATAGTAACCCAGAAAGACAGGATAATCAAAAGGAAGGGTTACTGCTGGGCAGCAAAGTGGAGACGGGCTGGGACCCGAGACCCTTACTGGCAGTGCTTGCACCTGGACAGAAGTCTCTTTGAGCAAAAGAAGACAAAGAAACAATAAGGGACTAAAAATAACTGCACACATGTGCAGTTGGGGCAAAGTATGAACAATAAGACACAAAACGGCCAAAGCCCAACTGCCACTTCTGAGATGCCAGGAGAAAAAGCAGGGCACCATGCCTGATCCCTGCTCACAGCACCACTGAGCGGCTGGGCAGACCACCTACGCCACCCTTCCAGCCTGGCCCAGCAATCTGCTCCTACCCTGACCCCATTTAAGGCACCAGCTCACTGGCCCTTGCGACCAGGGAGTGAGCAAGGGAACGTGTTGCTTACTTTCTCTCCCTCGTGAGTCCCAACAAAGCCTCACCTGAATGCTCGGCTAGCTTCTTGCGCATGCTCAGTCGCTCAGCCATGTCTGACTCTTTGTGACCCCATGGACTGTGGCCCTCCAGGCTCCTTTGTCCAGAGAATTTCCCAGGCAAGAACACTAGGGTGTATTGCCATTTCCTTCTCCCAGGGGATTTTCCCAACCCAGGGATCAAACCCACGTCTCCTGCATCACCTGCATTGCAGGCAGATTCTTTACAGCTGAGCCACCATCTGGCCTCTTAAGCAATTTCTATTTAAGAGTCCAAGAATCCAGATCTGTAACAAAGTCAACAGATTCTGTTGAATCCCCCAAATCGCTCCAAAGAGGCAGGAATCTCAGCTTCCATGCAGTGCTCAGTCTTAACTTTTCTTTGTGTAAGGTAGATTGTGTTTCCCTCCACCTCTAGGGTTCTGTGCTTCTATGACATCTGTGATGTACCGTAAACTATAAAGTGCACCAGAGAAGCTCCTGGGGAAAGTGAGGACAGAGTGGAAAGTCCTGGCAGAGTTTTACCAGCCAGGCAAAGGAGAAGGAAGCTCAGGCGTTCACTGAAGATCCCAATGGGTTGGTAACCAAACCAGCTCTCTTTCTACCACGCACCTTATAAAGCAGCCATATTTTCAATAAACTTCTTGGTAGGAGTTGAGAATGACCAGAGCAGGCACCCCTAGAATTAAGAAGCCAAGCATCCTGAAATGCTTCCCGCCTCTGGCGCAGCCAGATGGGAAACAGACACCAGAGCATCAGCAGAGCCCCAGGGATTAGAGGCAGCGAGTCGTTCAACAACAAGGCCTTTGGCACATCCCCGTGGACAATGGCACCGGGGATGGGTGAATATTTGTAGGAATCTTCATTTAAGAACCATGCGGGCCAGAGCAGTTAGTCCTTTGCAGCTCTATAGTAGTAGTAGTTTAGTTGCTAAGTTGTGTCCAACTCTTGAGACCCCATGAGACCCCACCAGGGTCCTCTGGTGCTTGGAATTCTCCAGGCAAGAATATTGCAGTGGGTTGCCATTCCTTTCTCCAGGGTATCTTCCCAACCTAGGGATCAAACTGGGTCTCCTGCATTGCAGGCAGTCTCCCACGTTGCAGACAGCTTCTTTATCAACTGAGTCACCAGGCAAGCCTCAGGACTCTATACCCAATGATAAAAATAAAGTCTAGCTTTGAGGTGCTGCTGACAGTTTTCTGCATTGGTGTGCAGGGGCCTTCCTGCAGTGTGAATACTTACATCGTGTTTTCAGTACCACTGGCAGTTGGGGCCATAGCAAGCATCCATTTAGTGAGTGCCATTTAGTGAGTGTTTAAAGATAACAATGTACCCACGCTCGGTCCTTCCTTTAGTGCTAATGGATGGGAGCAAGCTGTATGGTTTCTTAAATAATACAGCAGCCTCCTGTGACCTCCCCCTTCTCAGGCAGCTCCTGCCACCAACTCAATTATTAACTTAGAGCTGCAAGGAACATTTCAGATGTTACTCAAGTATTCATCATCCACCCTACCCCCACAATGATATAAAAGGAAAACAATCAAAGACACTTAATAATCACAATTTTTTTTTAAAAATATACATTAGAACAGGTTATTTTATTTTAAACTCCAGGTGGAAGTGGATTACTGTTTTCCTTAGAAAGTATTTGAGAATTTCAAATCAATTCAGTAGCTTGCCCCCCTGGTACTGAATCCTTGCCCCCCTGGTACTGCATCCTGATTTTTTAAACTTGGTCTCCACAGATTCATGCCTTCTTCAATTGCAGTCACTACCACAGGTCTGATCCTGAGTGACTGCTGCTGGACTAGATAACCAGGATAGTCCTGCCTCAATGTGCTGTTAACATCTGAGATCAAACCACTCTGTGATCCAGCTTCAGCGTGGGCTAATTTCTCTGGCCTAGAGATGTTTATTTTTTCATCCACCAAATTTCTAGTGAGCCCGTCTCTGAGGCAAGCACTGTATACATCATGATTGAGATTCAGTCTCCGACCTGGGGTGGGATGGGGTGGGGTGGGGTTCATGGTCGCAGACCCAAACGTGCATGTTCACAAAAAGAGATAGTAGTTATTGAATTCCTAAAGTTCAAATGCAAATGAAACATGAATGCAAGATTCCATTGGCCACCCAGAGCATAGAATAGCTGGTTCTGCTGGATGGAGCCCCAGAAGGGTTTACATAGGAGGTGACAATTGAGAGAGGCTTTGACAAATGAGTTGATTTTTACCAAAATGAGCTGAAGAAGCTCATCCAGAGCCCGGAAGTGTCCGTGGGGCTTAAAGGCAGATCAGAGAGGGGTTGTGTTAGAGAAAGGACCGGCCACAGGACGCAGGGCCAGAAAAGGGAAAGAGTCTCTAGGGTCAGGAACTTCAGGCATTATTAATGTGACCGAGGGAAGCTGGGGCCCAAGGGGATTACAAAGGAGGCAAGCTGCTTACCTGCTCTGTGCAAAGACACATTTTGCCCCAACCCTGCTCAGTCCTCTCAAAGAACATTCTTTTCTTGTCAGGAGGAACAGGGAGAGAGTAAATAGCCCACACAACTCTATGGCTCCTGTGGGAAAAATAACTAGATGATCTCCTACTGGTGTGGGTCACCAATGTCCTCTTCAGACGTCCACGACAAAGCACTGGTATTATCGTTTTTACCCCGCACACTTGAAACCTGAAAGGCCAGAGGTTAACCCCGGCCATTATCCTGCTTGACCAGAGGATGATCTTGGCGCCAGCCTGGTAATACCTTTTAATACCTCCTCAAGGTTTACGTTCTTCTCTTCCTCCTTTTCAAAATCTGCTGGGGATTTTTTAAGACAAGCTTTTGTCCCTAGAGCCTGCCTTCCAACCACTATTTGGGGCCAAAATAGTCACAGTAAATGAGCTCTCTTCTGGTAAATTTTCACTGGCTCTCGACTGTTTTAACACTGAATCAATTATGTGTGTTATGGGAACCTTTGAGACCATTTCTTCTTGGAATGGAGATTGAGTCTATATTTCAGGAATGACAGACCCATGGAACTCTCCCAGGGTCCTCATCATAGATTCCTGCCAATAGGATTGTGTTTGATGAATAAGAGCCCCAGTACTGGAAATCAATGCCTCCACTCCCCAGTCTTTCAGGATTCAACAGAAGGTGAAAGTGAGACTTGAACAAGATAAGATATGTGAGGAGATGAACTGGGCAATGCCAGAGACATCTGTCCTCCAACACCAGCATGTCTCCTACCTTTTGATCCTTTAAAGATGTTGAGCAGAAGTAAAGTTAAGAATTTTTGTGATTTAAGAGAGCTTTTCAAGTGTCAGGAGTTATGATACATATGGCCAATTGACTGAGATATAGCCAGTCCAATCTCTGACAAGCACAATCCCTACTTATTTAGCCAGTCACCTTTGCAGCTGGATACAATCGTCCTCTTCTGAGGACCCCCATGTTTAAAAAACAATAGGAAAAAATAATGAGAAGGAGGTTTGCTTATCCCTAATAAATCAGTCACCTGGGTCAGCAGTCATACTGGGACACTGGGAATGTAATGCTTGCTGACTCAGCATCAGAAGGGCTTTGTATTTAGCTGAGTTTTCAGCAAAGATCAGTCCCCAGTGATCCATCAGTCCATCCATATCCCTGTCCTAGGCTCCCATTTCTAGGTGAGCTCAGGACCCAGGACAAACTACATGGAGAGAGCCTATATGCACTTTTATGCTGATGAAATCAAGTTGATATAAAGGCTGAGAGATGCAGAAAGGAGAGGAATGGTCCCATATACATTTCTTTGGTGGTGGAGAAATTTCAAAACAAATGTGTGTGTATATATATAGGTAATCCTCAGGTGTTTTTTCAAAAGGTGACCCAAGAGATAACAATGAGCTTTTCTATTTTGAACTACTTTAACAGCTTTGGGATACTTTAGAGAATTAATTATTAAACACCTGTACACCTTTAACCCACCTGTCAGACCTTAACATTTTGCCATATGTAATTCGGATTCCCCTTCTTTTTAATAAGTAAAGTATAGCAGAAGATTTTTAGAGTAGTGAAACTACTCTGTTGATATTGTAGTGGTAGATATATGCCATTACACATTTGTGTAAGCCCATAGAATGTGTGGGCGGCTCATATGAATGAGTGACTGAACTGAACTGAATAGAATGTGCAGGCTTCCCTGATAGCTCAGATGGTAAAAAAAATCCACTTGCAATGAAGGAGACCTGGGTTTGATCCCTGGGTTGGGAAAATCCCCTGGAGAAAGGAATGGCTACCTACTCCAGTATTCTTGCCTGGAGAACTCCATGGACAGAGGAGCTTGGTAGGCCACAGTTAATGGGGCACAAAGAGTCAAACACGACTGAAGTGACTAAGTACGAACACATAGAATGTGCAACACCGAAAGTTAACCCAAAGATAAACTATGCACTTTGGGTGATTATGAGGTGTCAGTATAGGTTTATTGATTATAACAAATGCAGCACTCTGGTAGGGATGTTGATCATGGAAGTGGTAATGGGGGTGTCTGGGTATACATGAGGGTAGAAGGTAAATGGGAAATCTCTATTCCTTCCTCTGTTTTACTATGAACCTAAAACTGCCTAAAGGAAATCAGTTCTGAATATTCATTGGAAGGACTGATGAGGAAGCTGAAACTCCAATACTTTGGCCACCTGATGTGAAGAACTGACTCATTGGAAAAGACCCTGATGCTGGGAAAGATTGAGGGCAGGAGGAGAAGGGGACGACAGAGGAGGAGATGGTTGGATGGCATCACCAACTCAATGGGCATGAGTTTGAGCAAGTTCTGGGAGTTGGTGATGGACAGGGAAGCCGGATGTGCTGTAGTCCATGGGGTCGCAAAGAGTTGGATACAACTGAGTGACTCAACTGAACCGAACTGAAAACCGCTACACCAACGTTTATATATGTATGTATGGCTTGCCAGGTGGTGCTCTGGTACTGAATTAGACGCCGCTTCGATCCATGGGCTGGGAAGACTCCCCTGGAGGGGGAGTGGCAGCAGCATCAGCGCTGTTAGTGCCGTTAGTGCACGACAGAGCCGTGCTGCGTTTATTCTCAGCGTTGTCCCGGGTACTTGATGGGTCCTTCAATCTGGAAATTCATATCCTTCACTTATGAGAAATTTTCTTTAGTTATTTCATAGATGATATCTTCTCTTTGTTTTTTCTGTTCTCTTTTCCTATGGACATTCTATACTAATTCTCCAATTTTATTATATTTCCTCCTCTTTTCATTTATTTTTGCTCTGCCACCTGAAAAATATTTCCAGCTACATTAATTTTCTAACCCTTTTATTGTTTTTAAATTGTCTTCATATTTTAAATTTTTAACAAAATATTTGTTCTCCAAATGTTCTCTTTTGATAGCATCATGTCGTTCAGTTTAGTTCAGTTGCTCAGTTGTGTCTGACTCTTTGTGACCCCATGAACCACAACACGCCAGGCCTTCCTATCCATCACCAACTCCCAGAGTCCACTGAAACCCATGTCCATTGAGTTGGTGATGCCATCCAACCATCTCATCCTCTGTCATCCCCTTCTCCTCCTGCCCTCAATCTTTCCCAGCATCAGGGTCTTTTCCAATGAGTCAGTTCTTCACATCAGGTGGCCAAAGTATTGGAGTTTCAGCTTCAGCATCAGTCCTTCTAATGAACAACCAGGACTGATCTCCTTTAGGATGGACTGGTTGGATCTCCTTGCAGTCCAAGGGACTCTCAAGAGTCTTCTCCAACACCACAGTTCAAAAGCATCATTTCTTCGGCGCTCAGCTTTCTTTATAGTCCAACTCTCACATCCATACATGACCACTGAAAAACCGTAGCCCTGACTAGACCGACCTTTGTTGGCAAAGTAATGTCTCTGCTTTTTAATATCTTGTCTAGATTGGTCATAATTTTTCTTCCAAGGAGTAAGCATCTTTTAATTTCATGGCTGCAGTCACCATCTGCAGTGATTTTGGAGCCCAAAAAAATAAAGTCTGACACTGTTTCCACTGTTTCCCCATCTATTTCCCATGAAGTGATGGGACTGGATGCCCTGATCTTCGTTTCATGTTTCGTGGTTGCAAGCTTTTCCTTATCTCTTAAGAATATCAATAAACCTTCCCTGGTGGCTCAGAGGGTAAAGCGTCTGCCCGCAACACGGGAGACCTGGGTTCGATCCCTGGGTCAGGAAGATCACCTGAAGAAGGAAATGGCAACCCACTCCAATACTCTTGCCTGGAGAATCCCATGGATGGAGGAGCCTGGAGGGCTACAGTTCACAGGGTCACAAAGAATCAGACATGACTGAGCCACTTCACAAAGCAAGTTTTCTTCTACCTGCAGTTTGTTTCCTCCAGGTTGCATTTTTCTATTTATTCACTTTGGCCTATCTTGTTTGAGACTTTAATTGGCAGGCAGTAGCCTTTGGTTGTTGATTCATACATAAGAACTGGAGACTAAAATATGCTTAGAAAGCTCTGGGAATGTGTTTAGGGTTTATCAACCTAATGAGCTGGCTGGACCATTATACTGGGAAGCCTAGTATTATCTGTGCCTTTAGGTGTTTCTTCTTCATCTGCAGATTCTTTACAGCAGACTCTTGTCTCCGGGGCAGGCTCTTCCAGTCTCCTGTCTGGAAGGTGCTGGTCTGGGGCCTGACTTTCTGGTATCCCAGAGGAGGTGAGCAAGGGGTGCCGAAGGCTTGCATTTACCTAACGCCCCACCCTTTACAAGACTCATGTTCTTCATCCAGAGATCACCTTCAGAGAAAACCTCTGAGTCTTCTGCCAAGGGAAGGGAATAATGAGGGAAGATCTGTGGATCTGACTGCTTTTTCGATAGACTCGGACAGGCCTCCTTAGCAATCGTTTTTTTCCCCCTCAATTTCAAAAGTGCCTGCTGCTGCCAGTTTCCGGAGCTCTGAGGCATTCATTCTGTGTTATTAATCAGATTGGGTCTCTATTTTCCCCGCTGCCAGTTTCAAATTCAGCTTTCTTGGCTCTGCCAAGCAAGACCCTTCACCAGCCATTTCTCCAATTTCTGAAATCTGGTAGCTGCTGTCTCCTCTCCCAGGCTCCCCATTCTTCTGGGTTGTGTCTTTTCAAAAACCCCTCCACCGTCATTTTAGTGAGGTTTCAAGAGACACCAAAAGTAAAATGCATATAAGTCCCCCCTCCTTGTAGATGCCAGATGGAAACCAAGCTTCCCCTCTCCTCGTCCTCCCCTCAAAGCCAGCTAGCTCTGAAGTTCAGTGCCTTTAATTGCACAAACATTTATTGGGCAGATACTATGGGTCAGCCCTGGACTTGTCTCAGACTCGCACCATCCAAATGGATGGACTCTGAGCAAAGGCTCGCTGAGTTGCACTGCAGTGCTGTGTGCATCACGTGTGACATGGACTTGGGCTGGCTGCCCGGGGCCCTCTGGCCTCTGAGTCTGTCCTGACTCTTGCCCACTCTCAGTGGGCTTACAGTAAGTTCCCTGCATACAAACCTTCAAGAGGCAAACTTTCAAAGGTGCAAACATGCATCTGGTTCCAGCAAGGAGCCGGAACCTGTGCCATCGACGTCCGGCCTGAGTTCAGCTGCAGCTCGCCCTGCGCCTGCTGTTGCTGAGGGCCCTTCAGCTCTGTCATCTCCGACCTTCTCTCCCTTCTCCAGTCAGCAACTCTTCCTGCCTACTCACGTGATGCCAGCCCCTGTATGCCAACTGTCATAGTGAACTACTGTACTTGTAAAAGTACTGTAAGGTTAAAAATGTTTTCTTTGTTTTTCATGTATTATTTGTGTGAAAAGTATTAAAAACTTTGTGCAATACAGTACCATATAGCCAACTGTGTTAGTTGAGTATGTAGGCTAACTTTGTTGGACTTAAAAGAGTTACTATGCTTTACTTTTCATGAGCAGCAACCTTTCTAAGTTTCCGGGCTCCTCAGGTTCAAACTGATTGGTCTTAAACCTTATTACCACTCTGCTCTGACTCAGCATTCAAATGAAAAAGAATAGGCTTTGAATTCTTGCTCCCTAAAAACACTTTGCACAAACAGCCCATGAAGGAAAAAGCAGAAGCAGCACAGGCTTCAGTTCAGTTCAGTCGCTCAGTCGTGTCTGACTCTTTGCGACCCCATGAACCACAGCACGCCAGGCCTCCCTGTCCATCACCAACTCCCGGAGTTCATTCAGACTTAACGTCCATCGCATCAGTGATGCCATCCAGCCATCTCATCCTCTGTCCTCCCCTTCTCCTCCTGCCCCCAGTCCCTCCCAGAGTCTTTTCCAATGAGTCAACTCTTCCCATGAGGTGGCCAAAGTACTGGAGTTTCAGCTTTAGCATCATTCTTTCCAAAGAAATCCCAGGGCTGATCTCCTTCAGAATGGACTGGTTGGACCTCCTTGCAGTCCAAGAGACTCTCAAGAGTCTTCTCCAATACCACACTTCAAAAGCATCAATTCTTTGGCGCTCAGCTTTCTTCACAGTCCAACTCTCACATCCATACATGACCACAGGAAAAACCATAGCCTTGACTAGATGGACCTTTGTTGGCAAAGTAATGTCTCTGCTTTTGAATATGCTATCTAGGTTGGTCATAACTTTCCTTTCAAGGAGTAAGCGTCTTTTAATTTCATGGCAGCAATCACCATCTGCAGTGATTTTGGAGCCCAAAAAAAGAAAGTCTGACACTGTTTCCCCATCTATTTCCCATGAAGTGATGGGACCAGATGCCATGATCTTCGTTTTCTGAATGTGGAGCTTTAAGCCAACTTTTTCACTCTCCTCTTTCACCTTCATCAAGAGGCTTTTTAGTTCCTCTTCACTTTCTGCCATAAGGGTGGTGTCATCTGCATATATGAGGTTATTGATGTTTCTCTCTGCAATCTTGATTCCAGCTTGTGCTTATTCCAGCCCAGCGTTTCTCATGATGTACTCTGCATAGAAGTTAAATAAGCAGGGTGATAATATACAGTCTTGACATACTCCTTTTCATACCAGTCTATTGTGCCACTCTCATTAGTTACTCCAATTCCTTCTCATTTCTAACCTTACAGGATTGAAGTGCTTTGTTCTTTGCCAAGGTCACTCTGCTGCTGCTGCTGCTAAGTCACTTCAGTCGTGTCCGACTCTGTGCGACCCCATAGACGGCAGCCTACCAGGCTCCCTCGTCCCTGGGATTCTTCAGGCAAGAACACTGGAGTGGGTTGCCATTTCCTTCTCCAATGCATGAAAGTGAAAAGTGAAAGTGAAGTTGCTCAGTCGTGTCCGACTCTTCACGACCCCATGGACTGCAGCCTACCAAGCTCCTCCGTCCATGGGATTTTCCAGGCAAGAGTACTGGAGTGGGGTGCCATTGCCTTCTCCGGCCAAGGTCACTCACACAGTACTAAAGATTTATTGTATGTAATTAATATAAGCCCTGATGACTCATTGTTTAAATGACATAATCATTGTGACCTAAAACCTTAATAAGCCTAAACCCAGAGATATTGCTGCATATCTCAGGCCACTCTAAAAAGAGATGCTTTTTTTTTAATCTGAGGTGTATTTTTATATATTTCCCCATATGCCAGGTACTGTTCTAAGCACTTTACAAATATTGTATTACCTTATTCAATCCTTATAACAACGATATTACAGAGGTACCCTCAGTACCCTCTTTTTACAGCTGAGGAAACAAGCCCAGAAAGGTTAAGTAACTTGCTCAAGGTCACACAGCTAGTAAGAGAAAGAGAGGAGATTCAAAGCTTCGCAGTCAAATCACAGAGTCCATAAGGGTACAGACTGTGACGCAGTGCTCTAAGCCAGTGCAAATGGAATGTGCTGAGATCTTTAGTCGTCACCATTCCAGACGGCTGCTGCTAGCAGGAAGGGGTCAGAGGCCCGGGATGCTGTTAGATATCCCGTATTGCACAGGACAGCCTGCAACAAAGACACATCCAGGCCAAATGTCAGCAGTACTGGGGATGGGAAGCCTGCTGGTGTGCTATTCATGGATGCTCTTCACCCAGTTTTGTAACTTCTTTCCCCAGGCATATGATAGAATCTGCATTTCTTTATTGTTTTCTAATTGTATTGAAGTATAGTTGATTTACAGTGTTGTGTTAATTTCTGCTGTGCAGCCAAGTCACTCAGTTATGTGTATATACATATTCGTTTTCATATCCTTTTCCATTATGCTTATCTTTTCCATTGTTTTTTAAAGGCTGTTGACTACATTTGCCTGTGCTATACAGTAGGATCTTGCTATTTATAGAATTTGCATTTCTTTTTTAAAACATAAAGTAGCTATTTTTTTTTTATTTTTAGCTTTTCTTCATTTAGTTTTCACTGCTAATTTCTTGTCAGGACTTTATACCAGTAGTGTCTTTTTTTCTTTTTTTAAATTTAATTTTGTTTTTATTTGGAGGATAATTATTTTACAATATTTTGATGGTTTCTGCCATATATCAACATGAAACAGCCATGAGTACATGCTAAGTTGCTTCAGTCATGCCAACTTTGCGACCCCATGAACTGTAGCCCACCAGGCTCCTCTGTCCATGGGATTCTCCAGGCAAGAATACTGAAGTGGGTTGCTATGTCCTCCTCCAAGGGATCTTCCCAACCCAAGGATCGAACCCAGGTCTCCTGTGGCTCCTGCATTGCAGGTGGATTCTTTATTGCTGAGTCACTGGGGAAGCCTGGAATCATCCATAGCTATACCTATGTCCCCCCCTTCTTAAACTTTCCCCCAGTTCCCTCCTCATCCCACCCCTCTAGGTTGTCACAGAGCACCTGCTTCGGGTTCCCTGCATCATAGAAAATTCCCACTGGCTATGCATTTTACATATGGTCATGTGTATGTTTCAATACTACTCTCTCAAGTCATCCCACCTTCTCTCTCCCCAACTGTGACCCTGAGTCTGTTCTTTACATCTGCATCTCCTTTAGAATTTGCATTTCTTTAGGTTAAGTGGCCACATAACTGGCTCTGGCCAATGTAATGCCTCTGGAAGGAATACGGGTCGCTTCAAGGCAAAACGTACAAAGCCGGTGCATAAGGCCGTGTTTTCTTTTTACTACACTGGCCATCTGGGAAATCTTGGAAACACAAAGATGGAGCTGGCCTTGGCCTGTGTCCTCTTTCTTTTAGCATAAGGATAAAGCAGAATAGAGCACTTCAGGACAGATAAACGGTCTGAGTCACCAATAATACGTGGAATTTTAAGTTCCTGCGATTTGGTGTTTACACAGCGTAACTAGGTTACCCCGACTGATGTGTTGCCAACCTAGTGTAGATACAGTTCTTTCTTAGTATCCGCAGGAGTTTGGCTCCGGGACCTCTGGAGACACCAAAGTCCAAGGAGGCTCAACTTCCTTACATAAAATAACCTGTACAGTTGGCCCTCCTTACCCATGGGTTTGAATCCAAGGATGTGGTCTGTGGATACAAAGAGGCAGGACTGGCTGTCCATATCTCCCAGAAAGGAATGGCAACCCACTCCAGTATTCTTGCCTGGAGAATCCCTTGGACGGAGGATCCTTTCCATAGGGTCACACAGAGCTGGACACGACTGAGACTGAGCGTGCAGGCACGCGTGTGTCGTGTAACCTGACTCAACTCCTTCTACTCAGTTTCCATGTTTCTCCCCAGATGAGTTGTCTCCTAATCTTGTGTCATGAGGCTCGGTCACTCTTCCTATATTAAGAATTTTGCTTTGTGACTGGGCTGAACGTATTTAGATTCCATGACGATGGTCCTGTTTCCCTTTTTATGTCATTGCAAACCTCTGACATAAGTTGTATAATATTTGTTGCCATAAAAACCATGCAACTCAGATGTTTCCAGTTAACAAACACATTTGCTATTCTCATTATACCTCAACCAGCCCTGGTGAGGTCAGAGTTATTAACATTATAGCACCCAGGATTACGTGAACTTTATGTGGGCAGCCTCTAGTCGTGGTATTCAGCTTTATTCATGAGTCTCAGTGCTTAAGAAATCTGTGTGTTCTGGTTTTGCAACTGTAGACCTTAATTCATAATCAGGTTAATCTACACAGAGATGAACTGGAGTTTCATTGAGTTTGGGTTGGTATGGAATAATTTGGTGGCAGCCTCACAACAGGTTAATAAATAGCCCACACAATAATTAACAAGCATTGTTCCTGCAAATGAAAACTCTGGGTATTCAGTGGACAATATATCTAGATTATAGAGCTGGAACAAAGCACCTAAGTATGTGCTGTGAAATCCGGTAGTGAAGAAGCCATAGAAATTACCACCACTTCTCCCCAGAAGAGAGCTGACTGGAGCATTTCTTTAAGGTCCTTAAAAATGCCAGTCTTGGGGCTTCTCAGTGGTCCAGTGGTTAAGACTCTGTGCTTCCATCACAAGGGGAACAGGTTCCATCCCCGGTCGGGGAACTCAGATTCCATATGGTGCTCCTGCACAGCAAAAAAAAAAAACAACAACCAAAACCCATACCACCATTCAGCTCCTTTTCTCTTCCCCATACCTCCATAATTTTGTCATGCTGGTGTCCAATTTGAAATGTCTTTCTGTCTCCTTTGCTCTCACCCAAATTCAACGGATTTCTTCCCAATGTTAAATTCAAGTTTCTCTTCTTCTCTGAAGTCTTCCAAGCCAATACTACTGTCTCTCCTCTCCTAGCATTTATAATTGGAGCCACACCTTTAGTACTGGTTTGTAAGTCCCTCAAGGGCAAAGATGCCGAACAGATCTTTACTTTCCATGCAGCAAAATAACTTATATCCATTTATTTACTCATTCACTCCACAGATTCAGCATCTTATATCCTGAGTTAGATCCAGAATTACAAATCCACTGACCTGGAGGAGCTTAGGCTTGGATCGAGGCTAATGGATATGGACATAGGTAAGTACATTACGTGAAATACATAGAGGCTGAGTTCTGTGGTCTATCTGAAACTTGTCTGTGCTCCAAGAATGATTCAGTTGGATCAAAGTAGAAATAATGTACAAAGTATGGGACATACACAAAAGTCTGCTGGAGTGGTATCAATGTTCCACAGTCAGAAAGCAAGATCTGATGGATGTTCAATACCAAAAGGCTAGAGGCCATCATCAAAGTGATAGAAATGAAGAAACACACCAGGAAAGGCAGGTCAGGGTAAATGAGGAGCTGATCTGGGAAACTGTCTAAACCTGTCTTATTGCTTTGACTACATAACAAATTATTCCAAAATTTAGTGGCTTTAAACAAAAACAATTTAAATCTTGTTCATGAATCTACAGTTGGATGTGGCTCAGTGGGAAGAGCTTATCTCTGCTCTTCTTGGCCTCATCTGATGGGGCTCAAAGTCTAGGAACTGGAATCATCTGAAGGCCATTCACATGTCTACTGGTTGATGCTGCTGCTGCTGCTAAGTTGCTTCAGTCGTGTCCAACTCTGTGCGACCCCATAGACGGCAGCCCAGCAGGCTCCCCCGTCCCATAGATTCTCCAGGCAAGAACACTGGAGCGGGTTGCCATTTCCTTCTCCAATGCATGAAAGAGAAAAGTGAAAGTGAAGTCACTCAGTCGTGTCCGACTCTTAGTGACCCCCATGGACTGCAGCCTACCAGGCTCCTCCGTCCATAGGATTTTCCAGGCAACAGTACTGGAGTGGAGTGCCATTGCCTTCTCTGCTGGTTGATGCTGGGAGGACTCAAACAACTGAAGGCTGAAACAGCTGGGCTCCCTGGGATGCCTCTTCATCTCCATGTGATCTTTCCACGTGGCCTCCCCAGCAGGATGACCCATAGGTACCCAGCAAATTCCCACACACTTGGTGACTTAAACAGCATGTTTTTCTCACACTTTCTATGAGTCTGCATGGCTTAACTTGGTTCTCTGCTCAGGGTCTCCCAAGGCTGCAGTTAAAATGTTGGCTGGGCTGCACTCCCATCTGGAGACTCAACTGGGGGAAAACATGCTTATAAGCTCATTCGGGAAATTTCCCTGGTGGTCCATAGCTAAGACTCCACACTCCTAATGCAGGGGGCCAGAGTTCGATCCCTGGTTAGGGAACTAAATCCCACCAGCCACAACCAAGTGTTCACCTGCCACAGTGAAAGATCCCACAGACTACAGCAAAGATTGAAGGCTCCCAGTGGCGCAACTAAGACCCAGTGCAGCCAAATAAATAATAAATATATATATTAAAGAAAAGCTCGTTCAGATATTTGGCGGAATTCATTTCCTTGAGCTATAAGACTTAGAAGCCTGGCCTCTGCTGGTTGTCAGCTGGAGGGAATCCTGAGTTTCTGTCTAGATTCAGGGGGAAAGAACATAGACCTCACATTTGAATAGAAGGAATATGTGTTACATTTTGAAAAAAGCACATGGGAATGGGTATCTATTGGCGTGAACATCTTTAGAACTTAGAATCTGCCACTGTTTGCTCTCTGGCCACAATTCACAGACCTTCCATTTACAAAATATATTTATTTCTTCTCTCCTGGTCTTTGACATTCTTACCAAGCTATGGCACAAGCAAGCCCTGTCACATGTTAAGAGTCAAGTAGAAAAAATTTATAAGCATTGTCTGGGAGAAAACCTTTCAAATCAGATTAGATCAGTTGCTTAGTCGTGTCCGACTCTTTGAGACCCCATGAATCGCAGCATGCCAGGCCTCCCTGTCCATCACCAACTCCCGGAGTTCACCCAGACTCACGTTCATCGAGTCAGTGATGCCATCCAGCCATCTCATCCTCTGTCGTTCCCTTCTCCTCCCGCCCCCAATCCCTCCCAGCAACAGAGTCTTTTCCAATGAGTCAACTCTTCCCATGAGGTGGCCAAAGTACTGGAGTTTCAGTTTCAGCATCATTCCTTCCAAAGAAATCCCAGGGCTGATCTCCTTCAGAATGGACTGATTGGATCTCCTTGCAGTCCAAGAGACTCTCAAGAGTCTTCTCCAACACCACACTTCAAAAGCATCAATTCTTTGGCGCTCAGACTTCTTCACAGTCCAACTCTCACATCCATACATGACCAGTGGAAAAACCATAGCCTTGACTAGACGGACCTTTGTTGGCAAAGTAATGTCTCTGCTTTTGAATATGCTATCTAGGTTGGTCATAACTTTTCTTCCAAGGAGTAAGCGTCTTTTAATTTCATGGCTGCAGTCACCATCTGTAGTGATTTTGGAGCCCCCAAAAATAAAGTCTGACACTGTTTCCACTGTTTCCCCATCTATTTCCCATGAAGTGATGGGACCGGATGCCATGATCTTCGTTTTCTGAATGTTGAGCTTTAAGCCAACTTTTTCACTCTCCACTTTCACTTTCATCAAGAGGATTTTGAGTTCCTCTTCACTTTCTGCCATAAGGCTGGTGTCATCTGCATATCTGAGGTGATTGATATTTCTCCCGGCAATCTTGATTCCAGCTTGTGTTTCTTCCAGTCCAGCATTTCTCATGATGTACTCTGCATATAAGTTGAATAAGCAGGGTGACAATATACAGCCTTGACGAACTCCTTTTCCTATTTGGAACCAGTCTGTTGTTCCATGTCCAGTTCTAACTGTTGCTTCCTGACCTGCATACAGATTTCTCAAGAGGCAGGTCAGGTGGTCTGGTATTCCCATCTCTTGAAGAATTTTCCATAGTTTATTGTGATACACACAGTCAAAGGTTTTGGCATAGTCAATAAAGCAGAAATATATGTTTTTCTGGAACTCTCTTGCTTTTTCCATGATCCAGAGGATGTTGGCAATTTGATCTCTGGTTCCTCTGCCTTTTCTACAACCAGCTTGAACATCAGGAAGTTCACGGTTCACATATTGCTGAAGCCTGGCTTGGAGAATTTTGAGCATTACTTTACTAGCATGTGAGATGAGTGCAATTGTGCGGTAGTTTGAGCATTCTTTGGCATTGCCTTTCTTTGGGATTGGAATGAAAACTGACCTTTTCCAGTCCTGTGGCCACTGCTGAGTTTTCCAAATTTGCTGGCATGTTGAGTGCAGCACTTTCACAGCATCATCTTTCAGGATTTGGAATAGCTCAATTGGAATTCCATCACCTCCACTAGCTTTGTTTGTAGTGATGCTTTCTAAGGCCCACTTGACTTCACATTCCAGGATGTCTGGCCCTAGGTCAGTGATCACACCATTGTGATTATCTGGGTCGTGAAGATCTTTTTTGTACAGTTCTTCTGTGTATTCTTGCCATCTCTTTTTAATATCTTCTGCTTCTGTTAGGTCCATACCATTTCTGTCCTTTATTGAGCTCATCTTTGCATGAAATGTTCCTTTGGTATCTCTGATTTTCTTGAAGTGATCCCTAGTATTTCCCATTCTGTTACCTGAGCTGAATTTTGAAATGGAAATGGGTTAGTGTTATGTAGGAGCTTGTAAATGAATGATCAGAGATAGGAATACCAGACCACCCTAGCTGTCTCCTGGGAAACCTCTATGCAGGTCAAGGAGCAACAGTTAGAACCAGACATGGAACAATGGACTGGTTCAAAATCGGAAAAGGAGGATATAATACAAGACTGTATATTGTCACCCTGCTTATTTAACTTATATGCAGAGTATGTCATGTGAAATGCTAGGCTGGATGAATCACAAGCTGGAGTCAAGATTGCTGGGAGAAATATCAACAGCCTCAGATGTGCAGATGATACCACTCAAATGGCAGAAAGTGAAGAGGAACTAAAGAGCCTCTTGGAGAGGGTAAAAGAGGAGAGTGAAAAAGCTGGCTTAAAACTTGGCATTCAAAAAGTCAGATCATGGCGTCCGGTCCCATCACTTCATGGTAAATAGAATGGGGAAACAATGGAAACAGTGACAGACTTTATTTTCTTGGGCTCCAAAATTACTGAGCATGGTGACTGCAGCCATGGAATGAAAAGAGGCTTGTTTCTTGGAAGGAGAGCTATGACAAACCTAGGCCACATATTAAAAAGCAGAGACATCACTGCAAACAAAGGTCCATCTAGTCAAAGCTATGGTTTCCCAGTAGTCATGTGCAGATGTGAGAGTTGGACCATAAAGAAGGCTGAGCGCCAAAGAATTGATGCTTTTAAATTGTGGTGCTGTAGAAGACTCTTGAGAGTCCCTTGGACAGCAAGGAGATCAAACCAGTCAATCCTAAAGGAAATCAACCCTGAATATTCAGTGCAAGTGCTGATGCTGAAGCTGCAATACTTTGACCACCTGATAAAAAGAGCTGACTTATTAGAAAAGACCCTGATACTGGGAAAGATGAAGGCAAAAGGAGAAAGGGGTGGCAGAGGATGAGGTGGTTAGATAGCATCACCGACTCAATGGACATGAGTTTGAGCAAACTCTGGGAGATAGTGAAAGACAGGGACGCCTGGCATGCTGCAGTCCATGGGGTCGCAAAATATCTGACACAACTCAAAGACTGAACACCAGCAACAGTCTGGAGCGCGACCCTACTTTCTGCTTTAACTGTGTCTGTTTCATCTGCCCGACAAAACTATAAAGAGCATGGAGACATTGTCTTCTGTGTCTTCCGTGTCTATATTCCCTCAATAATTCGGGTCTCAATGGAGGGACTGGGCTCGTTCCTACTAAATACACAGATTCCTCAATTCTCCTGGGGCCCTCATGTGTAAATTATTGCCAAATCTTGGAAAAGTCTAATCTGAAAAGATGTTTACCTATCAGCCTCTCAGAAAGAACTGTGGATTAGGAGATAACAGACAAGCTATGTGGCATTGGGCAAGTGACTTCATCTAAATCTTGGTTTCATCATCTGCAGAATGATGGAATTGATGTTCTAAGTCCATACTTGAGGCTAATAATCCATATAATAAGTGGAAACAGTTATAAAGTTCTTGAACCTAGTTTTCCCTTCTCATCGGTCTTCCATCTTTATCTGCAATGAAGGAAGTGGGTCCCTGACCACAGCCTCTATCTTTAGGAATGGAGCAAGTATAAACTCCTGAAAAACAAAGAAAACAGCCTCTTACATCAAGAAACATTGTGTGATTTTGAGGAGGTGGCTGAAGGTCCAATGAAATGTCTTCCTTTTAGGAATCTATCTCGACAAAGAGTAGCAGGAGAAAAGGAAAGAGAAACACCCTAAGCCTTTGGCTGCGCTCACCTACACATAGACCTCCCTGTGGAAGGTTTAATCTCGAAAATTGTATCAAGGCTCTCCCCCTCTCTCCTCACCCACACGGGAAGTAGTTTGTGGTTGGATGAGTTGAGCTGGTGAGCTGGCTTCAAGAGCAGGTCCATTTCCTCATTCTATAGAATCATCTTTAAAGGGATGTTTTGATGCTGAGATACTGAAAAAAGATTTTTTAAAAATCAAAGCTAACCCTGAGCAGAACTTTGAGAAAAGTTTTTTTTTCTTTCCCCCAATGCATTTGACCTTTCCATTTGGGTTATTTTTTCCAAACTTACCTTGCCCCAGAAACATTACAAAATAGCATCCTAAATTTAACCACAGTTCTCTTCCCTTTTCTTCTTAAATAAATACAAAATGTAGTAAGGACAGAAATTGAAGTCTATTTACAGAAATGTGTGAATGACTGATAATTGCTCAAAGCTAGACTCTCAAACTTGACAGTGTCTGGGAATCACCGAGGAAGGTTGGTAAAACCCTGAGTCCCCACAATGAAAATAAATGCATAAAGAGAGCTGTCAGCAGCCTCCCAGTGGGCTTTTTCTTATCTCCACGTCTCAAGTTTGCCTGTGAGAACAGCACACAAAGAGTAGGACTAATTGATGAGGATCTTTCCTGCTTTAACATCTATGATTCTTTTAATTATCTCTGCCCACAATTCCCAAACGTTCATAGCCTCCCTGCAAGATTGGCTTTTTCTCTTGAAACCTACCCGGGCAAGCCACATATGTGTTCTAATTTCATAAGCTCTGTTCCCTTTGGAAATGCTTTTGATTAAACCCAATTCCCAGCTCAAATTAAAATTTAACATTGGGGGTTAAAATACAAACTAAGGAGGATCCCTAATTTGCTACTTTTCCTTCCCTCTTGGAGTCCTTAGCAGCATTGTAGCTTTGCTAACAGCACCCTTACCTGACTCATTTTGCATCCGGGATCGAGTAGCTGAAAATGCCTTCCATCACCCCTCTGGCCAACAGCTTCTGTGCCTTTCTCTGTAGACCTGTGCTACTGTTCATTGGCAGTTTGGAACTTAGTGTTTCTGATGCTTTCTCATAGCCCTGTGGTGACTCACTCACTCACTCATTCATTCACTGCACCAAAAGTTCAAAGAAGGACGGAGGGAAGGATAGAACAAAAGGTACTTCCTTGTTCTTCAGGAGTTTGTACTTTCTCCATCCCTAAGGATGGAGGCTGTGATCAGGACCCTCTCTCTTCATCATGGGTAAAACCGGGGGACCCAAGAGAAGGCAAGACTAGGTCCAAGGATTTTATAACTGCTTCCATTTATTTTATTGGTCATTAGCACCAAAATGGACTTAGAGCATCAGCCCCCTCACTCTGCAGATGATGAAACTGAGACTCAGAGAGATGATGTCACTTGCCCAGGATCACATAACATGTTATTTTGTCTTCAAATGCACAAATTTTTCCGCTTCAGCAACAAGCAAACTGAGAGAAGCCAATACTTAGCTTATATTTTCCAGTCTTTGTCATTAAAATCTTCCTGGTTACTAAAATGGAAAAATAGTTCTCTTTATTAAAAATTTCTAGCACCTTTTTTTTTTGAGTAGGCAAGCAAGGAAAAAAAGTGCTAATCATCACCAGGGCTTCCCAGGTGGCTCAGTGGTAAAGAATCCGCCTGCCAATGCAGGAGATGCAGGAGAGGCGGATTTTATCCCTGAACTGGGAAGATCCCCTGGAGGAGGAAATGCAACCCACTTCAGTATTCTTGTCTGGAAAATCCCATGGACCAAGGAGCCTGGCGGGTTACAGTCCATAGGATCACAAAGAGTTGGACACGACTGAGCGACTGAGCACAAGGAATGACATTAAAGTGGAAATGGCTTAAGCATACTTTAAAAAAATCTCCCCAAGAAGATGGTCAATAAATGAATCCCTTAAACATTATCTCAAAACACAAGAGCCGGCAGCAGATTCAATACCTGATATAAGGTCCCAACTAGTTCAAAATCCATACATGATGAGATAGAAAAAGGCACCACGGATGCTGACAGTAAGGAGCCTGGGAGAGCAACGTAGAGCACATAGCCATCTACAACCTTGTTACTCAGTATGATCATGGACCAACAGCATGGCACCGCCAGGAGCAAGTTCATTACAAATGCAAATCTCAGGTCCTTGCTAGACTGACTGCTTCAAATCTTCAGTTTCGAAAGATCCCAAGGGAATTGCCACAGGTAAAATTTGAGAAGCACTGTTCTTCAGTGCTGTTTGTCCATTAACGAACAGAGCGGCGCGTGGCAGTAAGAGTTGTACAGCAGATGGGAAGCCTGGCAACCCAGAGCTCTACTGTTCCTTGCAGGACTCTTGCAAGGGTAACAAAACTTTTTTGAGGTTCAGCTTCCTCAAGTATAAACTGAGGTTTTGCTTGAAAAGGCTGTTGTAGTGAGCTTCTGGCAGAAAGCTTTTTTCAGTCCAGATTGTGTAGGATGGTTTGTGTGATGAGAGTTGAGTGACATGCGTATCCCACGTTTGGTGTGCATGATGAATGCTATTAATAAAGATGTGAATCACAAATTCTACTCCCATTTACTTCCCATCGCAGGGAAGAAACAGTCGGCATTGCACAATTCACTGAATTGGGCAGCTGAAGTCTGATTTTCCTTCTGGAAAAAAACCTAAGAGTCAGGCCAGTGTTGGCATCAGCAGGAATCCTGATTAAGATTTCCAAAGCAAAAGTGTTGCTGCTAAAAGTCCACATGTGATTTTTTTTTCTGTTTCCTCATTACATTGCTTTAGTTCCTCCCTGTCTGAAGCTTCTTTAATCTGCAGGCTTTCAGCTCCACCCTTAAAGTTTTGACTTGCATTATTGATCCCAAAGTAAACATTGACTAACGTGGTGGCAAAGTCAACATATTCTTTGAAAGGCAATTAATCTGGGTGTCGAATGAAGTCAGATGTCAGCAACCTAGATGTTAGGATTACAAATTCTATTATACAGTAGGGCTTTGAAGAATATCTTTCTCCAGGTAGTAACTACATCAGACCAGTTACTCTGGGTGAGGAATGGAATCTATGTTTGGCAAGGACTGAGGAATAATTCGACTTCATGAATCAATAACTATTCTCAAAGCCTCTATTGACCTCTGATCAGCAAGGAGAGGTTGTGGTAACTATGCCGCTGGTAAAAAGCAAGCCTGTTGGTTAAACATTTGCTGGAAGCCCTGGCCTCTGATAAAAGCACCCTCATTTGGCCACGTGTCCTTGCTGTTGTTCTGGGACTTCGGGAGATTTCGTTGTGTGATTCAACACATCCTGGCTGCCAGGGGAAGAGGGTGATCTGAGCCGGAAGTGTTGGGCAGAGAGAATTCTGTCTTCAGTTTCTCTTTTCCAGCACTGGGCCCCAGGTAATGGGATCTGTGTTGGGAGATTTTTAAATAATGACAGTCACATTCCTTGACCTTCCCCAAGAGCCTCAGAAAAATATTCTACTCAAGCTTGCTCCCACCTCCACACAAAGGATGCCAGACGTATTCCTTATGTGTGCTTGCTAAGTCAGTCAGTAGTGTCTGACTCTTTGTGACCCCATGGATTGTAGCCTGCCAGATCCTCAGTCCATGGGATTTTCTCAGCAAAAATACTGGAGTGGGTTGCTATTCTCTCTTCCAGGGGATCTTTCCGACTCATGGATTGAACTTGAATCTCTTATATTTCCTGTATTAGCAGACAGGTTCTTTACCACTGTGCCATCTGGTAGCTACTTAATAAATATTTTTAAAATTTTGATTAAATTTTTATTTTTAAAAACTTTTATTTTTTAAGCAGTTGTATGTTCACAGAAAAACTGAGAGGAAGGTACAATATCTGCCTCCCCCCTACCCCGACACACACACACATGGAAAGCCTCCCCCATTACAGTCCCCCCAGCAGAGTGGTATATTTGTTACACTCTCTGAACTTACATTGACACATCATTGGCATTTAAGTCCACAGTTTATATTAGATTCATTCTTAATGTTCTAGACTCTATGCATTTGAACAAATGTGCTTCCCCAGTGGCTCAGAGGTAAAGAATCTTCCTGCAATGCAGGAGACAGAAGAGACACAGAGTCAATCCTCAGGTCGGGAAAATCTCCTGGAGGAGGGCATGGCAAACCATTCTAGTATTCTTGTCTGGAGAATCCCATGGACAGAAGCCTGGCAGACTACAGTCCATGGGGTTGCAAAGAGTCAGACATGGCTGAATCAACTTTGCGAGCACTCATGCATGCATAATGTAATCAGAAGATTATCAGACAGGGCATTTTCACTGCTTTAAAAATATTCTGCTCTGACAATACATCCCTTCCCACCCTCCAACACCCCCTGTTTTTTCCTGTTTCCATGGTTTTGCCTTTCCCAGAATATCATATAGTTTGAATCATACTGTATGTATACTTTTCAGATTGGCTTCTTTCACTTAGTAATATGCTTTTAAGTTTCTTACATGTTTTTTTCATGGCTTGATAGCTCATTTAATTTTAGTGCTGAATAATATTCCATTGTCTGGGTGTAGCACAGTTTATCCATTTACCCACTGAAAGACATCTTGGTTGTTTCCAAGTTTGGGTAAATGTAAATAAAGCTGCTGTAAATATCAATGTGCAAATAAATACTTTAAATAGAATACTTAAAAAAAATAAATTACTCTGTTGTGCTTCAACTATATATAATCATCTATTTGAGCACTTACCGTATTGAATTGCATTATTTATTTATATGTCTATTTCCCTTTCAGAGCTGCATCTTAAAAATAAAGTCTCTGTTTTATTCATCAGTGTTTCTCCATCACTTGGTACCAAATCTATGGTCATAGGTTTCGCTCGTAGGTCACAGGTTTCTAGTTTCTGGGTAAGTAGGGTGGTGGCTGGAAGTAGGATAAACCCTCTTACGGATACCTTAGTGATGTTAACAAGCTCTTCTTTTAAAATGTAAATACAATAAGATCTCAACTAAAAGAGTAAGTTTAAGGCTGCTGCTGCTGCTGCTAAGTCGCTTCAGTCGTGTCCGACTCTGTGCGACCCCATAGACGGCAGCCCAACAGGCTCCCCTGTTCCTGGGATTCTCCAGGCAAGAATACTGGAGTGTGTTGCCATTTCCTTCTCCAATGTATGAACGTGAAAAGTGAAAGTAAAGTCGCTCAGTCGTGTCGGACTCTTAGCGACCCCATGGACTGCAGCCTACCAGGCTCCTCCATCCATGGGATTTTCCAGGCAAGAGTACTGGAGTGGGGTGCCAAGTTTAAGGATTTCCCCATAAAAAGAAAATTAGGAGATTAAGTACTCTGAGCTATCTGGTAAAAGAAGAATTGGATTCCAAAGTTTAAAGCAATTCTATGAAAGCCTTTATTAATATTTTCTGTGTTCACGGAAAGAAAATGAGCAGCCAAGAGCAACCTAAATAGGAAAATACTAGTGATGCATTCATTACACATCTTTAATTAGTACTAATGGGTGCTATGTAATTAATTCAATTCACCCTTCCTTCTTCAGTAGAAACATCTCTCTTCCCTGCGGGTTTCCAGGAGATGCTGTAAATTTGTCCTGATTTGTTGTAAATAAGATGCTTTCACTTCCTGATGCTGGTTCTCTGACATGCAAATGTTTGTTTTCTTTCTGATTTTATAGATAGGGGCTGACCTCTTGGCTCTTTTACCCAAGAATAGCCCAGATGATTAGAATATTTGACCTAGCTCAGAAGACCTTTCTCAAACCCCTTCCCTAAGATCCAGGACTGTGCAGACCTACTGTTATTCTTGCTAATTTCAACTTCAGAGGGACCCACTCCTTACCCAGATCTCAGCCTCTCCCTCCTGACACCAGAGTGGACTCCAGCCCCTCCTGTACTTTCCTTCAGTGTATTCAGCACCACAGCAACATGTCTGTTTATTTCCTACCTTTAATTCCCGTTCTGAGGGTTGTCAACTATCTCAACCCTAATAATCTCTCTTTCATAACATTTCAAGTTGAGCCATTCACCATCATCCCTCATTCACTGAAACACATGTAATATAATGTGTCAGCTGATGAAATATCAAACTGCTCTTTTGATTATTGACTTCAGATAATGTACAAGGTCATGAACAGTGTTTATCTTTAGGATATGGAAGGTAAAGAAAATAGCTTACATGTTTCAGAATGCGGTGGTGGCCACTCTGCAAGTACCTATTCCACCAAGATGGAAAAGAAGATGAAATTCCCTTTCTACTCCAAGATGTATTCACGAGGGCTGAGAAGAGAAAATAAACAGCTATGGAGGAAGACAATAGCAGAACTCTGCATAAGGCAAAGTGCAGATCAAGGACAAAGTGGCTTTAATCAACCTCACATGAAACAAATAAATACAGCTATGTGTGTTTCTTAACAGCGTGACCTTTTCATTGCATATGGAGAAGGAAAGTCTGGAAATCTAACCTAAACAGAAATAATGAAAAAACTGATCTGATAACACTTTTTTCCTGGGAAAAGTCATTTTCGACATTACATGCAAAGAGGAAAACTTAAACCCATTATGCCAGGGCCAGGACTGTTCTTAGCCGTATAGTGCGTCTGTGGAAGGGCTTCCCAGGTGGCCCTAGTGTAAAGAACCCGGCTGCCAAGGCAGGAGAGTCAAGAGATTCAACCCGGGTTCAGTCCCTGGGTTGGGGAGATCCCCTGGAGGAAGGCATGGCGGCTCACTCTTTAGGATCCCAACGTTAGTTTTATTTAATTAACTCACTTATTAAACTAACAGTTTGTTTACAATATTGTGTTAGTTTCAGGTGTACAGCTTCAGATTATTTTCCACTATAGGTTATTACAAGTTATTGAATATAGCTCCCTATGCTATACAGTAAATTCTTGTCATTTATCTATTTTATATATACTGGTATCCATTAACTCCATACTCCTAATGTACCCTTCCCACCCCCTTCTCCGTTTTAGTAATGGTAAGTTTGTTTCTACACCTGTCAGTTTGTTTCTATCTTTTACATAAGTTGATTTGTATTATTTTTTAGATACATATGAATGATATTGCATGATATTTGTCTTTGTCTGACTTACTTCACCTCGTATGATAATCTCTAGGACCGTCCATGTTGCTGCTAATCGCGTTATTTCATTCTTTTTTATGGCTGAGTAATAGGATCCCAACTTCACATGTGAAAAATCTCCTATTAGACTCCTGGGCTTTGACTTTTGTGGATCTTTATCCAAGAGGCCTTGACAGTGGAGTTTCAAGTTTGGAAAACACCCTCAATGAAAAAGCGTCCTCAGAGGTCTACTTATTTATCTGGGTTTCTGCTTTTATTTGGATTTTAGCCTAATATTAATAGTTCTTTAATATTATGTGTGCGTGCTAAGTCACCTCAGTCATGTCTGACCCTTTGCAACCCCATGGACCAGAGCCTGCCAGGTTCCTCTGTCCATGGGATTTTCCAGGCAAGAATACTGGAATGGGTTGCCATTTTCCTCCTTCAGGGGATCTTCCTGACCCAGGGATCAAACCTGTGTCTCCTGTGTCTCTTATATTGCCGGCGAATTCTTTACCTGCTGCGCCATCAGGGAAGCCCAACTCTGGTTAAGCACATTCTAGAATCCAGTCAGGGCTGAAGATTCTAACCTTCATATCTCAGTCTCCTTTTCTGTCAAAGAGAGATAATAACAGCACCTCCTTTGTGGCTTAAATAAAGCACTTAGTCCGGAGTCTAGCACTCTGGTATGAGCTCAGTAAAATGCTAGTTGCAAAAATTTCCACTATCTTTTCTTTCTTGCTTTATCTCTCTCTACTTTTTGTTACTCTCATGAAAAGAGTCCACTTCAAAAAAGCATAGGCTGAGAAAAAACAGGGTCCAGGGAGCATCTGGAGAGGTGGAGTCTGTCGATGTGATGCTTTTCTGCTTTCTGAAAACATGCGTGACACGGTGTTTGGATGAAAAGCAGGAAAGAGCTTTTCACCGTGCCTGTACTGGTATCCTTTTCATTCTCCAGGGTGTTACTATAGCACTTAGCTAGAGAAAATGTACACACATTGATAGAAAGAGCGCAGGGCTCCTCGCACTCCCATCGGGCTTCACCATTTGATTTACATTTAGTGAAATAAATTATAAACTTTTATGAAAGTCATCAGAGCAAAGTAATGGAGAGTTTTGAGGAACAGAAGAAAAGGAATCGATTTCTTAGGTGGGAAATACTTGCCTCCTGGGCCTGTGAGGAGTAAGACACAAGGCACTCCCGGTGCAGCTGGAAATGCTGTGGATGTTTTGGGTACCAGCCTTCAGACAGGTCTTGTAAACGTCCAAATCTAGGTTACAGTTGATTTCCATTTGTGAGGACCTCATTCATCATTATTTCAAGTGTTGCCATTACTATGTATTACCAGCTCCCATGAGGCTTATACATCCTATTTCCCAGCTCATGGAAGTTGCAAAAATGAGTTTGGTCCTCAGGTATATGTTGTAGGCCAGCTTTCTTATCTCATGTTCTAAAGCAAAAAGGAGAAATAATGTTACAAAATGAGTAACACATTATATTGAAGCTAGAGTGTGGTGGTTCTTTGAGCTGAAATAAGTGGCAACAAAGCCAGAAAAAAAATTAATGAAAACACGTTTTGTTCCTACTGGAATAATGGCCCTCTAAGCCCTGTCAGCCCGCAGTGGTAACTGCCAACTTGCTGTCAATCACAGCTGAAAGGAGGGGTAGCACCCTGGTGGTTATTTGCATAAGCTTTTAAAAAATGCTCATTTAAATGGAGGTATCATCGTATTCAAACTGAGTGAGAATGAAGTGTCCTTAAAAGTAACTGACAGCAGTGCTTTGAGCCGCACAATCGGCTAACCTGGGAGATCTTAAAACGTCCAGCTGCCTGGGCCCTACCCTTGACCAAAACAAACCAGTATTTTGGAGACAGGGCCCTGGTGGTGGTATTTTTCAAGGCTCCATGGGTTATTGTAACGGGCTGCTGAGGCCGAGAACAGCTGACCGGGCCTCTTGTTATTAAGGAGATTATAGTCCTGGATCACCATCACCAGACCATCAAGGAACCGAAAAAAAGTGAGACTCATATCCTGAGTGCTCAGTCACTCAATCATGTCTGACTCTTTGCGACCCCTTGGACCATATAGCCTACCAGGCTTCTCTGTCCATGGGATTCTCCAGACAAGAATATTGGCGTGGGTTGCCATTTTATCCTGAGTACACAAACCCAATCTTGAAGAGCTGGTAACCTCTCGACATTAAGATGCCAGTTGTGGGACTATACGCATCGTGTTACCCAGCCTCCTGCATGGACTTTTGGAGGGCGGGTGCCACCCTGGTGCTGCGGTATAAGCTCTGTGAGTTGTGGAGAAGGTGTGTGTCACTGAATGTAGTCACTCCTCTGTGTGGACATGGAGACAGAGACTTTCATGGCATAAACTGCACAGAAGTGGTGTTTAGTTGGACATACCTAGGCTCTAATCCTGGCTGTGTGAACTTGAGCTAGCTCTTAATTTCTCAGAGCCTCCACGTCTTTATCTGTAAAATACTACATACCATATAGGATGGTTGCTGCTTCAGGGATTTTTTTTGAGATATACTATTTGATATTATAATATAATAATGTTACATTAGTTCCAAGTATATAACATAATGATTTGATACTGTATATATTGTGAAACAGAACCAAGTAAGTCTAGTTAACATCCATCACCACAGGTAGTTACAATGTTTTTCCTGTGATGAGAACTTTCAAGATCTTTAAACTTTAAAAAAAATATTTACTTGTTTATTTGGCCGTGTCAAATAATATGTAGTTGTTTACTTGGCCGTGTTGAGTCAGACTCTCTAGTTGGGGCACTTGGGCTTTGGGTTGGTCCGTGGCGTGTGGGATCTCAGTTCCCCAACCAGGGATTGAATGTGCGTCCCCTGCACTGCAAAGTGGATTCCTAACCACTAGAACACCTTGGAAGCCCTGCTTATCGGTTAATTTAATTAACCAGAGTGACAAAGAGTCAGACAGGACTGAGCACCCATGCACGCAAATTTTGAAACTGTTGAAGAATTCTTGATTGCAGATGTGGTCTCATGTCCTAAATTGGTGAAAAATGGGAGAGAAAGCAAGAAATATAATCAGAGCAAGGAGTCTGGTCATCTCCTTCAAGGATCAGGAAACATGTATTGTGTCTTTGCGGCTGTCAGTTTGCGTGTGTGTGTGTGCGTGCATGTGCAAGCGTGTGCTTCTTAAACTAGGATCCTTGAGATATTGATAAAATCCCTTCAAAATGAACTTCTAGCAGCCAAAATAAAAAAATTTTCAAGTCAAAAGCTGAAGGCCATAATTTCCAGGCATAACAGAGTACATTTTGGTTTTATTTTATTTTATAAAAATGATGACATCATAAATTTTACAATATTTTTCATTTTACTACCTCAAAACACACTTTATAATCATAAGCTAATTAATCTTAAAACTACCTCTATATGGCATTCTTATTATAATCTGTATTCTGTGCAGAAGAATGGAATGTAGAATGATTACATGATCCATATATTTAAGTAGGAGCCAGGAGTCTTGGCTCTTAGTCTCCAATTTTTACCTAATCATTGGAACATTATTTGAGCTTAAAAAAAAGGCAAAAAAGCCTCTCAAATAACCTTTTTGGACCAATTATTTATTTCAGAACAGTTTGGTCTTAAAAAGAAATCTAGCATTTCCTTCTCTTTATTAAAAACTGTTGTCATGGAAATATTTCAGTTCCCTATGTCCTCTAATAGCCCACATCTGAACAGGTCATAAACAAGAAGATTGACTGAGGTCCAACAAAACCTTTTATGATGGAAGTGAGGTTTGTCACAGGCTGCATTACAGAACTTTTCCAAAGTCCATTTCCCAGGATAAGGTGATAATAAAAGAAATATTTAAGGTGTGATTATTCTGTACAACCATGGCTTCTTATCCTAGCCGTTTCAGCTCCTCCCTCCTTCTACACCAAATACACTAAATCCATTACTCTTTCCCATGCAGAAGTCTTGTATTTTGTTTTATTTTGATCAGCTAATAAAAATGAAGTTTTGTTTACTAAAAGTCCCATGGTGCCTCTTGGAGACAGTTTACCCTCAGCATTGGGAACTGATGATATTTTCCAGGGCGTTTGGGTTTGTTTTTTTCTTTTTAATCAAATGATTTCATTAACTAGTACAGTCATTCATTTCATTCTGGCTGGTGAATCTGATCAGTATATGATTTTATATTAACAACAAAAACACTGCCTCAGTATAGGAGCTAAACATCAGATTCTGTGAATTTGTTTAAACACAGCGGATGCAAGAGTGATCAGGGAATTCAGCTGGGAGCAGGAAGGTTCTACATCCCGAATGGATGAGATGAGAGAGATTGAAGGTGCCATCTTAATTCATGCCTGGATCCATGACACCTGCACCTTGCTTTATTTCTTTCTAATAACAAGTTCCTCCTGGATCCTCGGCTAATTTGGCACGTATCTTTTTGCAAAACTGGAGAAAATAAGAAAGGAATTTTGTTTTGAGATGTCCACACGCATCCTGGAACCGGATGACACGGGGCTGGGAGTGGGGTGGGATAAGCGTGGAAAGGACGAAATTGGCTTCTGAGACCATGAAGGTAGGAAATGCATCAGGGTGCTACCTATAGCCCCATGCTTATTTATGTGGGAAGAAATGATACTCCTACCTGCAGGCACACAGGTGTGTGTGCACAGAGCCGGTTCAGAGGCCCTGGAGCAAAATACGAAAAGGATTGTGTTTACGTTTTAAGAGAGAGAGACCGAGATGGTTTGTCTAGACTTGCAGCATTCATAATAACATGATAAATCATTCATAAAATGTCCTTTATAACGCTGGAGCTGAAGGGCAAGAACAAATAGCTTATCACGCTGCGTCAGATTGCTGCCAACCAAGCCCATATCCTGACAGTGCCTTGAGGGGGCTGTGTCATAGGACGCTGAAATTGACCTCCTGGTGTAAAATTCCAAAGGCTGATGGGCCTTGGTGAAGACAGCCCCCTTCCCAGAGGTTTGTTTTGCTGTGAAGATGGACTGTATGAGCCCTCCTTGAACCTGTCATCCACTGACTTAACCTTGTCTTGAATTCACTGTCCTTCTCAGGCTGTATCACTTCAGGGGCCAAACTTCCCAAGCTTGCTGCTCATGGTGTCAGGTCTAAAACCACCTCTGTTAAATTTCAGAGGGTGTTTTCTTGTCTGGGTGTTCCAGAATGTAATGGACAGACTGGGCCTGCTGGAAAGGATCCAGTGGGTGAAAGAAGGGAGGGCGTGAGGTCCAGGCCCCGTGCGTGTGACTGATCCATACAATCAGAGCAGTGGCAGCAGGATGCAGCTGGGTTGGGGTGATGTCTCTAGGTGTGGTCGTGGGCCACATTTTGGATGGCTTCTGTTTTCTCCTAGAACCCGGAATCAAAGTCATCCACCGAAAGTGAGGGAGTGGAAGAGGCGTCAGGAATACGAAGGCACAGCTGAGCTGGAGACGATGAATTTACTCACAGTGGGCAGCAACTTGTGGGCTTCATTACTTTCGCCAGTGCTTTTCAGCTACCCAGGCGCTGGCTGGGATAAAACAGAAACCACAGAAGACGGGAAAACACAACTGGGGAGTAACTGCAAGAGCAGGACTGAAATGAGAGACTGGAATTTTTAAAAAATTTTATTTATTTTAATTGGAGGATAATTACAGTACTGTGGTGTTTTTGCCATACATCGTCATGTATGCACAGGTGCACATGTCCCCCCCATCCTGAACCCCCCTCCCACCTCCCTCCACACCCCATCCCCCTGGGTTGTCCCAGAGCACTGGCTTTGAGTGCCCTGTTCATGCATCGAACTGGTCATCTATTTTACATATGGTAATATACATGTTTCAATGCTATTCTCTCAAATCATTCCACCCTCACCTTCTCCCACAGAGTCCAAAAGTCTGTTCTTTACATCTGTGGAAAGACTGGAATTTAAGTTAGACCAGGAGGGTGGTGCAATGACTCTCAAGAGGTCTCAGAAGACGGCAGAAAGGATAATGGTCTTGATTATGATGACAAAGGACATGGGAGACTTCCCATGGGGACATGGGGTGTGAGTCTGTGATCAGAGTTGGCCTTTAAACCACCCATTTTTGAGGTTGGAGCAGTTTGGATGTTGACAAGGTCTAGGAGAGAAGAGGAGAAGGCCGTTAGAAATGAGGAGGTCAAGTGCCTGAGAAGCCAGGCAGTTGGAGGGACATCACTGCATCTGTTTAGTGTATCCCAGGCATCGAGGTGGATGGAATAGTGGTGAAGCAGGCACCCAAGTCTTCACTCAGCGCAGGCATGTGGAGGGAGGGGTCAGACCCAAGGAAGCAGCAACAGGAAGGAAGGCAGCATGACGCCACAAGCCTCAGAGAAGTGCTGTACAGTATTAAATGGAAACTTTAATGGTAAGCTAAAGAATATAATGTATTCTTAATGTGTTGCTGTTTTAACATAGGGTAGACAATGCTATAAAATAGTAGAAGATTTCTGATTATTTTATAAAGAACTTGAGTTTACATGATTAGGAGAAAGTTCTGTTCTTGTAAGAGCATAGGAGTTTTGTTTGCTTTATATTAAGTGGAGTTGAGGCTTCACGGAGCAGATCCTGGGGATCAGGTGGAGTGAGTGGCCATTAGCTAGCAGCGCTTACTGGAACTATCTATCAGAAGGTAGCAAGGCCATTTCCCCAGGCTCTGTTTCAGCCACGAAAAGCAGAACATTCCTTCCCTGTGATCTAAAATATTTGGTTCTAGGAGAAAGGAAAAGGGAAGAAGAGAAATTATTTCTGTGACCTTTCATGAGTAGTTAGCAAGAATGATCTCAGAAGTCTTCCTGCTGAGACAGTTGGGGAGGGGTGGTTCAGATAATCTGAGTTTCTTCACCATCACCACCTTCGGATGCCCAGAAAGGTTGCTTTCACTTGGATGCCTCGCTCGTCTCGGTAAATGCTAAGACTGGGCAGGCAGCCAGCGTGTATGAGGCTTGCTGCTTGTCCCCAAGTGCTTCTGAGGTCATTAGCCTCCGTTCAATAAGTAACACCCGCCCTTCCCTTCCAGATTTCCATTACGGCTGGCCCAGGAGAATTCCACAGAGGCATCCACACTCTCTGGGGGCCAAGGGAGAGCTCTCTGGGTGTGAAACATAACACCCAAAGCTGTTTTGTCCTAGCACAGGCGTGAGTCCTGGTGATTTTATTCCACCTTTACAGTTCAGAATTCACCTTCCAAACTCCTGCTTTGTTGCCAGGTGACAGGCTTCAAACTCCCTGAAAAATCTAGCAGGTGAAGTGGAGAAACCAGAAGCAGACTATGGTGCAATCCAAACATGAATTCAATACATTGCCCTGAGTTCTTGGATGTGAAGTTTTAAGAAATGCTTTTACAGCTGATACCCCAGAGAAGAAGGCTTCCAATACCTACTGTCTTCCGCAGTTTGCAGAATTTTGAAATCTGGACATCCTTTGAGACTGTCTCTTCCTGTTCTTAAAGATGTGTGGCCCTCTCTGTCATTGCACGTTCAATGACCGCATTTCATCTGGGCTCCTTCCCTGCTCTCATGCCATATGAGACGATGCTGTCGACTACTCCACTCCGTCCCCCACCTTGCACTGGGCTGGGACAGTGACTCAGGCTGGACCTACCCTGGTTTCACAGAACAGCTTGGGCTGCAGGCAGTCTTCACATTTATTATACAGAAAGAGCCAGGCTGCAGAATGAAGCCAAGTACAGACAAGCAGAATCAAGTGCCAGAACCCTTATGATATTCTCTGTACTTCTAGAGTCAAACATATTTTCCTATTTGCATCTAAATGGCATCCTAGGATAAACATGGTTCTGCACTTTGCTTTTTCTTTTAATTAAACAATATAACCTCAAGCTACTTCATATCTGTATACAGAGAGCATCCTCATTTATTTTTACAACTACATCATCCTTCATTGTGTGGATCAGTAATTGATTCCACCACTTCTCTATTGATGGACATCTGGGGTTATTTCCAACCTTCTGATATTTCAAATGCATTTCACTTCATATTTTGCCAATGCTGTCCGTCTTAGAAGTAGGCTGGATTAATGTTACCAGTGTAATTTTTGTCAGATACGAACACATTCTTCTCCACAGAGATTGTTTGGCATTCTCACCAGCAACATGGGAAAATTTTGCTTCTCCACAATCCTGCTCACAGAGTGTGTGGTCAAACCTTTGGTCTTTTTCTTTTCAGTATTTCAATCCTGTTCTCTCAAGTTTTGCCGTCCATGGCAAGCAAAGCAGCTGCTTACCAACATCCATTATATCGACTTGATAAAACTGGGAAACAGTCACTGGGATATATCCTAGAGATGCTGGTGAGTAGAATCCAGAGTAAGTGAAAGAGTCATCTGTTGGGGATTAAATGATGATATAACCAGTGACACCGAAAGAACAGGCCACAACACTGGAAGGAGGAGGGGTAGAGGTGGGAGAAGGGACGACAGCGAGCAGTCTGGGGGCTGCATTTGGAGGTGAGAAGTGGGAAAACTGAGAAAGCCTAGGATGATTACCCCCTGCTGTTAGCTGTGTGGGTTGGTTTGGTTTATCTCCATTGCTAACAAGTAAAGCAAAGCCACTAGTAATTCAAGAGGACTTCCAGTATGCGAAACCATCTTTCTCTTTTCCAATCTTTGAGGAATCATCCCAAGGCCCCCTCCCTGCCACTCCATCCCTTCCCTAGCACGCAGGTGAAAGTTCTCTCAACATTGCTAGGGAGGGACTTCCCTGGTGGTCCAGTGTTTAAGAAACTGCCTGCCAATGCCAGGAATGCAGGATTGATCCTCGGTCCAGGAAGACTCCACATGCCAGGGAGTAACTAAGCCTGTACACCACAACTGCGGAAGCCCTCGTGGCCTAGAGCCCGCGGCCGAGAGAAGCTCCCCCTCCCTGCAACCAGAGAAAGCCCGGGGGCAGCAAGAAGACCCAATTCAGCCAAAAATAAAGAAAGAGAGAAAAGAAACAAACCCTTGTGAGGCAAAGCTTTACAACTTAGTTGTTTACTGACTTTCCGATTTTTAATACAAATAATGAAAACAAAGAAAGTCATTTTAGAAGCATATTTTTAAAATTTATCAGTGGGGTAAAGGAGTTCCAAAAGGAAAAGACATATTTCGCCCTTTAAGTAGAGAGTTTTCAGGTCACTTGGATTATTATTTATTAAAAAATCAATAAATGTGTCAAAATTGTTAATTAGAGCAGCTGTTTCAGAACTTTTAACACAGAGTAAAAAAGACATAATTTATTGCTTCTGGCAAATGAAAATGCAGTGTGATGAGGGGTAAAAAAAAAAAAATCACCCCCTTTCTACCAAAAAAAATGGACACAAATAATTGAGCATTTGTGGCGTCCAGAAAAAATGCAGACTGAAATTTACTACCACACTTCTTGTGGTTGGCTGAAAAATGGGTTTCAAAAATATCTAGGTCCTAATCCTTGGAACCTGTGATGTTACCTTACCCAGCAACAGAGTGTATACACATAATTAAATTAAAGATTTTAAGATGGGGCTTTCCTGGTGGCTCAGGTAGTAAAGAATCGGCCTTCGATATGGGAGACCCGGGTTCCATCCTTGGGTTGGGAAGAGCCTCTGGAGAAAGGAATGGCTACCCACTCCGTTACTCTTGCCTGGAGAATTTCATAGACAGAGGTGTCTGCCGGGATACAGTCCATGGGGTCCCGAAGAGTAGGGCACGACTGAGTAACACTTTTTAACAATTATCCTGGACCATCCGGGTGGGACCTAAATGAGGTCACTACTGTCCTCATAAGAAGGGGGCATGGAGCGACTGGATAACAGGAAGAAGGAGGAGGTGGGGGAAGGGGAGGGAAAGTGAGGGGAGAAGAAGGTGATGTAATGACCTCAAACAAGAGACACAGATCTGAAGACAGAGGGAAGGGCTGTGAGCAGAGAAATGTAAGGAATGTGGCTCTAGACGCCAACCCATTCCCCACCCTACTGGCCCCCCGCCTCTGGAGAGGGTGCCAACTCGTTGATTTCAGCCCAGTGATGCTGATTCCAGACGTCTGGCCTCCAGAACTGTAAGAGAACACATTTCTATTGTTTTATGCCATCGAAATCTATTGTAGTGGCCATAGGAAAGTAATTAACACACTTCGAAACTTCTAGGAAAGAAGAATTTGGTGTTTGATTTTAAAGCTTACTAAGTCAATGGGAAGGGAATCAGAATGTAAAGGCATTATTTAAAAGAACAAATAGGACTCTGCCTCTTTTACATAGAAAAACATAACAGCATTAACTTTCAAGTGCCTGTCTACTAAATAAGGTCATTAGAGCTTCCACAGCTAGCTTACAGGGTCTAATTACCCTGAAGGGTCTTCCTGCTGTAAATTATCTTGGCTTCTAAAATGTATTGTTAGACTTACAGTAAGTAACAAATTAAAGCCTGGAGGTTCCATATACCCGTCAACCTTGGCTTTGATAATGATGTGTAGCAAAAATCTCAAAACTTCAGTGGCTAAAACAATAAATCTATCTCTAGTTCACGACACTGCATGTTGGCAGGTGTAAGTTGAGTGACCCCACTCCAGGCTGGAGGTCAAGTTCAGGTCTGTTTCTTGTGTGTCCTTATGGGACCCAGGCTAGAGGACCGACTGTTCCCATGGTGTAGCTCGGGAGCACATAAGGAGTGGCAGAATTTGCAAAACCTCTATGGTCTCTGTTTTGAACTGGTCACAGAACTACTTTGCTCATATTCTGTTGGAGTAAGTAAGTAAGTTACATGGTCAAGTGCATTATCATTGGGGCAGGGGCATTTACTCCTTGTGAAGGTGAGGAAGTGAATATTCCCTGATCGGTAATTCAGTATTCCATGTCCCTCCATCCTGAAAAAGCTAGCTGAAACCAAAGAATAATGGAGTAGTTCAGTTCAGTTCAGTCGCTCAGTCGTGTCTGATTCTTTGCGACCCCATGAATCACAGCATGCCAGGCCTCCCTGTCCCTCACCAACTCCCAGAGTTCACTCAGACTCACGTCCATAGAGTCAGTGATGCCATCCAGCCATCTCATGCTCTGTCGTCCCCTTCTCCTCCTGCCCACAATCCCTCCCAGCATCAGAGTCTTTTCCAATGAGTCAACTCTTCGCATGAGGTGGCCAAAGTACTGGAGTTTCAGCTTTAGCATCATTCCTTCCAAAGAAATCCCAGGGCTGATCTCTTTCAGAATGGACTGGTTGGATCTTCTTGCAGTCCAAGAGACTCTCAAGAGTCTTCTCCAACACCACAGTTCAAAAGCATCAATTCTTCGGCGCTCAGCCTTCTTCACAGTCCAACTCTCACATCCATACATGACTACAGGAAAAACCATAGCCTTGGCTAGATGAACCTTGTTGGCAAAGTAATGTCTCTGCTTTTGAATATGCTATCTAGGTTGGTCATAACTTTCCTTCCAAGGAGTAAGCGTCTTTTAATTTCATGGCGGCAGTCACCATCCGCAGTGATTTTGGAGCCCAAAAAAAGAAAGTCTGACACTGTTTCCACTGTTTCCCCATCTATTTCCCATGAAGTGATGGGACCGGATGCCATGATCTTCGTTTTCTGAATGTTGAGCTTTAAGCCAACTTTTTCACTCTCCACTTTCACTTTCATCAAGAGGCTTTTTAGTTCCTCCTCACTTTCTGCCATAAGGGTGGTGTCATCTGCATATCTGAGGTTATTGATATTTCTCCCAGCAGTCTTGATTCCAGCTTGTGTTTCTTCCAGTCCAGCGTTTCTCATGATGTACTCCGCATAGAAGTTAAATAAGCAGGGTGACAATATACAGTCTTGACGGACTCCTTTTCCTAAAGTAGCAAGTAAATGCTGTTCAACGCCGCAATTGAGAGGAGACTAATTTAAGGGCCAGTGGGCGAATCTCAGACTTCTATATGAAACCAAAGCTCTCAAAAGGGTCTAGAGTGGTCCCAGGGTGGTAGCGTGCCCTTAGCAGAAACAAACACAAAACCACTTTGCATTTTCATAGAAAAAGATTAACCAAATAAAATCACAACCAAATGAATTCACCTTAAACACACATAGAATGAAGTCACAGTGAGCAAGAGTCAGGAGAAACCATGGAAGACATATTCCAAACTTTTAGATATTCCTTAGGCAAATATAAAATAATTAGTTATGAGATATTCAGTTTAATGGAATAAAACTTGGAAACTCAAAATAAGAAACTATCAAGAATGAGGAGGCTGATTTGAAAAAAAACCTAAATAGAACTTGTGGACAGGAAAATTTTGATTGCTGAATAAAAAACTCAACTAATGGGTTCAACAGAAGATTAGACTCAATGAAACAGTTACTTAGCAAAGTGTAAGAGAGAGGGGAAGAAATCGGTCAGAGTGCAACACAAACAGACAAGGATATGGAGTATGTGATAGAGGTTAAGAGACATCCACGACAGAACGAGAAGGTCTACGTCGGATTACCTGGAGACAGACACAGAGGATGCAGAAAGGGCAGTGCTTGAAGAGATGATAAGGGAGCATTTTCCAGAAAGGACAGAAGATTTAAACCCACTGTGCAAAGTATAATTAGGCAGGATAAATAAAAAGAATGTCACATAGAGACAAATAATAGAAAATTTAGAATACCAAGAATAAAGAGCAGCTACTGGGTCAAGAAGAGCCCCTAGAGAAGGAAAGGGCAACCCCCTCCAGTATTCTTGCCTGGGAAATCCCAAGGACAGAGGAGCCTGGCAGACTACAGTCCATGGGGTCGCAAAGAGTCAGACATGATTGAGTGACTAAACAACAAAAGATGAGGCAGATGACCTGCAAAGGAGCAATAATTACACTAACAGTTGCCCAATCATCGTTAACAAAGGAAGCCAGAAATCAGAAGAATAGTATCTTCAAAGTGCTGAGAATGAGACTACCATTTTTTTTTCTTGGATAAGCCTATTGAGTGGTTTTTCTTAAGGGTGGTTCCATCTGCTCAATAACCCCCAAATAAATTCATTTACAAACCGACACTTCAGAGTGGTAGGGATGGTAAACTCAGTTACATTAAGAATATTTACCTCCTTCTACATTTCACAGTGGTTTAGAGTCTGCTTCTAATTTATGTTTCACTATTTTGCATGAACAAGGGTAGACATTTTCAGATAAACAGAAACTAAGTTTATCACCAATGAGACTTTTACTAAAGGAATTTAAAAGGATATCCTTAAAGAAGAAAATAATCTCAGAGGAATGTCTAAGAAGCGAAAAAACCACAAAATATATTGGTAAAACTAAAAAAAAAATGTGTACAAAAATATCTAATGTGGTTAAAAAAATGAACAGAACAAAATTGGATAGTAATACCATGGAAAGAGTTGATGATCAAAAGCAGTGCCTTAAACTTTTTGTATTGTTCAGATAGGGGATTAAGATATTAGCTTTTGACTTGTCAAGCAAGGTATGTATGTAAGGTGTCCAAGGTAAACAGGAAAAGAACAGAATGGTAGTGATTAACATCCCAACTAGGAGAGGGAAACAATACCATAAAAAAACAAATAACAATAATAGCATAATTCAATAAAAAAGATGCATTAAAATGTAAAAAATAAACACAGTAAAATGTGGAAACAAATCAAATATTTTAGAAATATTAATAAATGGAAAAAGCCAGATAAAAAGCAGGTATATTGTCAGATTGGAGAAAATTGGAATCATGCTCTTCTACCTCAGAAATTTTATTATCTTTAGGGTGCTAGAATGAATAACATATAGGTATTCAAAATGTGTTTCTTAAAAAGCCTAGCTATTTGTAGAAAGTTTGAAGCATGTTTTATTATATAATCCTAAAAGCCTTAAATCTGTGAGATTCCTCTATATGTCAGTGAACATTGTTATGTCCCAAGATGACATCGGATTTTACAGGTACAGGGCCATCTTCAAAATGTCTGCTTCATGACTTTTCTTTTTAAAGAAGACAAAATACCAAAAATTGAAGAGAAAAGAAATCCAGTGTTATTTACCTGAAACATGCAGATAAGTGACACTATCCAGCTTGGGGAACTTCCCAGACTTGATGGAGATATACATAGCTTGCTAAGCCAACTCAGTGATTTGTAAAGAGGCTTTGCATTAAAATGTTCCCTATTTGTGACTACCCATTGTACCTTGTACTTTAAATTGTTCTTGCTAATTTTTCATTTCTGATGATCCAAGTAAAGAGCATTCACCAAACACCCACAATATCACATCTAAGATGTTAAAGGCAGCCTCCGAAGGGAACAAAATAGAACAAATTCCAGAGAAGGATCTCCAAGTTTGCTTCTATATAATTGTTGGAAAGCGGAAAATAAAGTCGCTCAGTTGTTTCTGACTCTTTTTGACCCCATGAACCATATAACCCACCAGGCTCCTCTGTCCATGGGATTTCTCAGGCAAGAGTACTGGAGTGGGTTGCCATTTCCTTCTCCAGGGGATCTTCCCGACCCAGCGATCGAACCCCGATCTCCCGCATTACAGGCAGAGGCTTTGCCGTCTGAGCCACCAGGGAAGCCATATAATTGTTGGGTAGACGTGAAATCGATCGAAGAATGCACGGCAGTTTCACTTCGGGAAAGACTGTGGACGAATTTCTCTTAAGGTTTGTGTGCTCTGAACTACCCTCCTGCAAGAAGCCGGATGCTAATCTGAGACTTCAGAGAGGTAGGGGGTGGGTAAAACTGCTCCATGATACTAGTCACACAAAGTACATTTGTTTACATCCACAAAAGATTTAAGTATGTTTTTAAAAAATGTAATTTTCTCTAAACTGAAAAAGAAAAGATCAGGATCATGGAAAACAGGTAAAGAGTATCAGTCTAAGCCAGAGATCTCTAGATGGTGCTGTACTTTAATTAGAATCACCTGGGAGCTTCTAAAACTCCTGATGCACACTTAGTACCCCCGCATAACTAAACCAGAGTTTATGGGCGTGGAAGGTACACAGCAGTGGTTTTAGACATGTGCAGACAAGTTTGGGAACCACTGGCCCGGGCTGCCATTCTCAACCTTCAGTTCAGTCGCTCAGTCACGTCTGACTCTTTGCGACCCCATGGACTTCATCACTAACTCCTGGAGTTTACTCAAACTCATGTCCATTGAGTCGGTGATGCCATCCAACCATCTCATTCTCAACCTTACGGGGACATTAGCATCACCTGGAAAGCTCCTGAAACTACCACTGCTTGTACACCTACCCTGAACCAGGGAAACTGTGGTCTCTCAGGCCTGCCACTGGGTTCTTGATCATTTTAAAGCTCTTCAGATGATAACAATGTGTATCCGGGGTAGTGAACCACTATATTGGGGGAAAGCTGGTACATAATTACACAAGGGATCGATTTTGGTTTTTTATGGGTTCTTTTATGGCTCAGGGCTTCCCTGATACCTCAGTAAAGAATCCCCTTGCAATGCAGGAGACCCCAGTTTGGTTCCTGGGTTGGGAAGATCCGCTGGAGAAGGGAAAGGCTACTCACTCCAGTATTCTGGCCTGGAGAATTCCATGGACTGTATGGTCCATGAGGTCGCAAAGAGTTGGACATGACTGAATGACTTTCACTTTATGACTCAGGGCCATAAAATGAGTCCTGAGTTTCCTGGTAGCCAAAGTAACTAGAAAAACTACACTAGTTGAAATAATTCTTGTCTCCATCCATCCTGCAAAAGCTTACCAGTTCCCTGGAAGAAACCAGGCTTTTCCTCCTAGGTCTTAAATAAATAAATTGTTTGAGTCTTCTTACAGGAAACACTAAATGGTAAAGATCACAATTTTATCAACACCTCTACAGTACATGAGGTGAGGCAAGCTTCATGTTGTAGTTTCTCATAGTATGCCTTAGGGAAAACCCAGGGCGTGACCCCAGAGTGCAGGCAGGTGCAGACTGTTGTGGTGGGGCATGGGCACAGAACCCTGGAGACAGGGCAGGGGGAGGAAGCAGGATACACCCCTGGAGTTCCCAGATGATAGAGCCTCACCTCGAGATAAAGTCCAGAACTGTATACTGCCTGCCAGTAAAGAGCCTGCCTGCAATGCGGGAGACCTGGGTTCCATACCTGCGTCAGGAAGATCCCCTGGAGAAGGGGATGGCAACCCACTCCAGTATTCTTGCCTGGGAAATCCCACGGACAGAGGAGCCTGGTGGGCTGCAGTCCACGGGGTTGCAAAGCATCGGAGGCGACTACCACTACAATACAAGGTGTGGGAAGGGTGTCCTGTGTAATTAGAAATTACAAGTTTCTATTTAAAATTTGAAAAAAGATTACCTTTCTCCTCATAGAAAAAACTGTACAAAACTTGACAAAGACCTGGCTAGCGAGGATAAAGGAACATTAACTCCTGTAGAAATCACAGGCTTGTTGAAGAGCACATGGGAATTGTGTGAACCTTTGTGTGTGTGTGTTTGCAAATCTTTATGAAAAGAAAAATAATGTAGATCTGAAAAGGTCAAAAAACTTTGGCCTGGACAGAAGGTACAGAGAATGGTCTTTTTAACTGTTCCTCCATAAATTGATTTTTTTTTTTTTCTCGGTTGGGCTTCTGTGGCATCTCAGGCCTGTGATTTACTGGCTCACATGTGGGGAGAAGGCTTCTGAGCACGGTGTTGACGCCAAGGGGCTTTGTCTGGAAAGAAAATCCAGCGTTCGCACAACTTTAAGCCACAGCCATGTTGTCGGGAGGCAAAGGAAAGCTTCCATTAGGACGGGTGTTTCCCTTCGTTTGAAAACGAGCTAGATACTTAGAACAGGAGCAGCGGTCGGGCTCGGTTGCAGGGAGGCTTTGGGACCACGTGATTGCTTTCTGAAACAACTGACTTGAATGAAAATCCTAAAGGCACCCTGTGAATACCAAAGAGGGCACTTTGATGTTTTCTTTTCAAAGGCAAATAGCATGTTCTACTTTTGTTTCCTTTCTGAACCCACAACTGTACTTAACCACGAAATGTAAGGACAGGCTTCCCGAAAAAGTCGACTGACTAATGTCTCTCTTTAGTCTCTGGCGTTCCTATACATCTGATGGATTAAATGAACTGCTTGCTGGAGAAACAGTAGCCGGGACGTGGGAAGAACCCTACCGTGGCTAATACGACGTCTTAATAGCTTGCCTCTGCAGAGGATAACCTTAAACTTGAGTCCGCGATTTCACGTTGCGGATCACGAAAGAGTGGCCTTTGGCTCAAAGAGCCACGCTGTCGGTTTTCTAGAGGGTGGGCGTGTACTCAGAGCGGGCGCCGGGTCGGTTTTGTTCCAGGCAAGGTTGACGCAGGCAGTGGCGACTCGCGGCCACGCCGGGGCAGCCTCTCCCCGGCCGCGCGGCCCGGCTCCGGGGCGCCCACAAAGCCGCCAAGTTGGGCTTGCCGGGGTTTGCCAAGAATTTAAAGGTGTCCAGAAACATCCATCTTCTCGCCCCCAACCCCCTTTAACAATCACGGCGGGCCCAGGGTTCTTCGTAGAAAGACCTCGGGGAAGAGAAATGGGACTTTCTTGTAGAAAACGTCTCCAGCGCCCCCAAATGCCCAGCTCGCCCGCTCCCCCAAAGCGGAGAGGAGGGTGGGTCTGGTCCCAGGGCCGAGCGCCCGCGCTCCTCGGAGACCCGCCCCGCGGCCGGGGGCGCCAGTGGGGAGCCGGGGTGGGCGTGGGGCGCGAACCCCGCCAGCCCCGCGGCCCGCCCCCCAGCCCGGCCTGTGATTGGCTTGGGGGGCGCGTGTGCCCGCCCCGGGGAGGCGGGGAGGGTCCCCTCCGGGCGCCGGGGCGGGAGGGGGCGGAGGAGGGGGCGGGGAGAGCGGGGGCCGGGAGGGAGCGGGTGCGGGGGCGGGCGCGCCGGCTTCCCAAGCCCGGAGAGCGGGCTGGGCGAGGGGCGGAGAGCGGCGGGCGCGCGGGAGGAGGGAAGCCCAGGGGCGCCGCGCCGCCGCCGCCGCCGCCCGCTGCACGGCGCGCTCTCGGGAGCGCACGGTCCGCAGCCTTCCGGGAGGAAGCGGCGCAGGCAGCGGCCGAGGCGCGAGCGCTCGGGCCCCCTCACCTGCAGCGCCGGGCTGGCAGTCCCCAGAGGCGGCGGCGGAGGAGGGGAGACCCGGCCGCCCAGACGCGCCACAGCCCAGCCGCCCGGGAGCGCCTCCGATCCCGCGCGGGGCGCCGGCTCCATGGCGACCGGGCTCGGGGAGCCGGTCTACGGACTTTCGGAAGAAGAGGTGAGCGGCGCTCCCTTCCCCGCGGGACTCCCCGGGGAGTTCCCGCCCGGCGGCGGCCGGCGGTGGGCACTGGGACGACCCCCTTGGACGGTCGTCTCCCCCCCCCACACACCCGCGCGCCTGCAGGGGCACCCCAAAGGCGGGCGCGTCCGGGGGCAGGGATCCCGGCAGGGTGCTTACAATCTTCCGCCCGGCGTCCCCTCCCCCCGGCGCAGCGCACTGTTGGTAAATAAAGCGGCGCGAGCTGGGGTTCCCTCGGCGCTCCCCGCCTTTGGGTGCGAGGGGGGCGCGTGCGGCTCTGCGCCCGCGGGTCCCTGCCCTCCGTGCCGCGTCTCCCGGGGCCGTGGGGCAACTTTCCGCCTCTCGCCCCTGCAGCCCTGGAGTCCATGATGGGTGTCGCGTTTGGAGAGACCCGCGCCGCGCGGGGGAGCCCGGGGCCGCGGCGGAAACCTGGATTGTCTCCCCCCCTGGAACTTTCTCATGATGGTGTCAGCAAGTGCTCTGCTGCGTGTGTGTGTGCTTGTTACGGTGGGAGCGGGTGAAACCTTGTGAGCCGTGCGTGTCCGACCCTCCGTCTTGCACAGTCTGAAGCCAGAGAGTGCATTTCGGAGTCTTTGGGGTGGGAGGGGGAGATCCCGCATGGTGGCAGGTGCTGCTGGAAACTTGGAGGACGCTTGCAGCCCTGCCATTTTTTCCCCCCTTCCTTAGGATCCAGCACCTCTGGGGTGGGTGGAAGGAGGAAGCTCCATTGATCTTTTTTATTGATGAAGCCAATTAAGTAAGCCACGCCCCCGAGGCTGTCGGCTTGCCTAGAAAGGGCTTTGTTTTTTTACCCTCACTCTCTCCTCGCGGGTTCCCACTCCCCCCTTTTGAGGCGATCCTGCTAACTCACTGCCCAGCCCTCTCGCGACCAGCCAGGCTCGGCCCTTATTGGTGTGTTGCGCTGCCAAAAAGAGGGGTGGGAGGCTGTCGCCGGCGCGGCGTGACGGGCAGGCTGGATGGAGCAGGTAGGAGGGGTTGGCCATCTGGCCGATGCGCTCTCAGGTCTGGCTCCCCTTTCGAGAGGTGAATTTACAACCCATGAGGCATTACTCAGCGGGGAGGTATTTCCTATCCTGGTTGTGCATTTCATGAAAAGTTAATGCCTGGAAATTCAAGGATTTCTGGGTTTCTCTTTTTTCCCTCTCCTTTCTTTTCGGAGATCCCCTTTTTCTCTGGTGATAGGGGTGGGGTTAATAGAGAGGCTCTTATCTGAGACTCGACAATGTTATGGCTTCTCTCCCGTCATCTTTCCTATCCTGGTTGTGTGTGTGTGTACGTGTGCGCGCGCGCGCGTTCCGTGTGTAATGGAATAGGTGTCTTAGGGTGGGGAAAGTGTCAGGGGTACGTTTCAACCCCTCCCTCCTTTAACGGTGCTTGGTAAAGCTTGCTGTGGTATTGATTTTATCAAAGAGTGATCGCAAAGCAAGTGATTGGCATTTCCGATCATTTTGCCATGCTGGACTTTTGTAAAATACCCCCCTTTCCGTGCAGTTAACCGAGGGCATGGATGAAAAGTAGCTTTGTTTCATTTACCCAGGGGGATCTCCTCTCCTCTGGTTTTGTCTTTGAGGAGCTTTCTCTTTCATTCTCTACTTCTCCGTTTAATTAGTAGCAGTAGAGGGCCGGCAGTGAGCTTTTAGAAAGGCAGTGAGATACACATTCCCAAACAAAGGGGCAGGAGTATTGTGGGGGGTAAAGACGGCTGCCTCTCATCTTAGGTCTTTTTTTTTTTTTTTAATTACATGATGACTCTTAAAATCCTGGAAAAAAAATGTTTTCTAAATGAGCATTTTGGGAAGTGCAAGTGGGTAAATGAATCACATGCATGTCAGTGTAGTTTGTGCTTTGTCTGCATTTACAGCTCGTGTCAGAATCGACCCAGAGCACCTTACCACTTTTGTCTAGGTGAGTTAATTCTGGTGATCTTGACTGGTGTCTAGGGTGAAACTGAAGGATGGAATGTAAACAGAATCGAGGTGTGTGTGTATGGGTGTGTATGTATGTGTATAGTATGACTGAATTCACTCCTTTATGTTGCTGGAGGGGGATTTGGGGCTGTATGGGGAATAGCAGGAGGTGATAGAGACATTATATTGATTGATTGAGCGATGGCCAAGTTGCTGGTACTGTTTTGTTCTACACACACTATATTCCAAAAGACAGGTCACAGCCATTTCAGCTTCTCCTACTAGGGGTGGGGAAGAAGTGCAAGGTGGTTCTGACGACGTCACGTGTGTGCTGTATTTGCTTTTTATGGGTGGTTTCATGCTGTCATGTCACCCTTCGGAAGATCAGGGATTGCCTTCATAGAATATTAACAAGAAATGGTTGAATTTGCAGAGCTTGCTTTGTCTTCCTGAATTAGCCTGTGTTAGAAAACAAGGGAAAGATTTGAGCATCTAAGAGCACCTAAGAGCCCAGTGGAACAAACGTCTTCCAAAGGCATGCATTTCAGCTCATACGGCGTTCAGTGGCCATCATCGCCCAGGAAGATACTTTGATTGCCAGGTGGAAGAGTCACCTGATAAACCTCTTAGCAAAGTAGGCATTCGTCCCTAGCAAATTTCATGGACGTACGTTTGTGTGTTCATTGGAGGTTGATGAAAAGCGTTATTGTGTGCGTGGCGGGCACTGAGTTGTGCCCTGTCACGGACAGGCTTTAGCTGTAGGTAGCGCTGGTGATGAAGCACTGCATTAACCCAGAAAGCCGCGGGATGCCAAGACAGAGGGCATTGTTCCTAGGTCTGTCCAGCTTGTCGAATGAAAGGGATTAAGTGCGGGCTTTGCTTGTGTGAGCGCATGTGCTGTTTATTTTTTGTTGTGCCTTCCTGGCCAGGGTTCCTCTGGTAAATTATGGTTCATATTCACCAGATCCAAATTAGGTCCATTTAGGTAATCAAATTTGAAATTGCTATCAGATGAAGGACTTTGGTGTTGGAGGGGTTAGCAAATTCACCAAATTTCTGACTCAGGGCCCAGCATCAGATTTGGTTGGAGTCAGAACAGTTTGGACTAGTTTCTGCATTTGGCTTAGTTCCTTGGTAGTTTTTTGTTTTTGCTTTTTGTTTTTGTTTATTTTTTGGCAAGCTGCAGCACATTTTGGCACAGTCTACTCGTGAATATTGCTGTTAACCTTCTGGAATATTTTATTACAACATAAAAATGTATTCTTTATTTATGGGATTTTCTGCTGAGTGAAAGTTTGATAGCTTTTTCCTTAGGTATGGCATTAAATTTTTTTTTGATGGTTAGAATGAGGCAGACGGCATAGAGATGAAGGCCAGCCTGACATGGGATGGTACGTTGCCTTCCCTCTTTATTTCATACAAACAAGGATATTCTCTGTGGCACTGTGTTTTAGGCCTTTATATGCTTACTGTCTCATTTAGTCCTCATAAAAACCCAGTGAGGTCTGCTGTGATTTACAGTTGAGGAGTGGAGGCTCAGAGAGGTGAAGTGACCTGCATAAGGACTCACAGAGAATAAGTTGTAGAGCCAGGATTTGAACCTAGTTTGAGTCTACAACCCTCATTTTTTAACATGCTCCCTCTCTTCCAAGTATCCTGAAAAGTCTTCAGAGCTAAATTATTTAGGATAAAGTAAGATAGACATGCGGAGAAGGCAATGACACCCCACTCCAGTACTCTTGCCTGGAAAATCCCATGGACGGAGGAGCCTGGAGGGCTGCAGTCCATGGGGTCGCTGAGGGTCGGACACGACTGAACGACTTCACTTTCACGAGCTGGAGAAGGAAATGGCAACCCACTCCAGTGTTCTTGCCTGGAGAATCCCAGGGACGGGGGAGCCTGGTGGGCTGCGTCTATGGGGTTGCACAGAGTTGGACATGACTGAAGTGACTTAGCAGCAAGATAGACATAAATGTCAGGGGTTGTAAACTGATGGCTTCCAGGTCAAAATTGTCCAGGGACCCTGCTTAGTGTTGTCCGTGTCGTGTTTTAAAGCCCAGGAATTTTCATGGAAAATGGTAAAACTCGGACTCACTGGAGCCGCATTCTCACCCGGCAGCAGTTAGTGGACCTGAGTTGTGGCTCTTAGGATCATGGCAGCTGTGGTGTGCTTGCCACAGTCTCCTCTGCTCCCTGTTGGCTTAGTCATCTTGCTCATTTGTGTATTACCCGCTTCACAACGTATAAGCTTGACCTTTGACATGGATATTGTCTTTTCTTTACTCCAAGGTGCTATCAGTTTTAAGACGTACTGCTATTTCATGCACCACTACAAAAAGAAAATTGCTTTCAAGCTGTGATATACTGTTGATTTCATGAAGCAACATTATTTTAGAGGTGTAAAATATGAAAACAAGGGTGTTTTAGAGATCCTGAATTACTCTAGTTGGAAGCCTGGGATAACCCTGGATCATCAATTTCAACATTCACCGCCCCTGCCCTGCCCTCCCCCGTCCCCCTTCAATCTGTGAACAGTTTTAAGTCAACTGCTAGTTAAATTTTTGCTCTTCTTTGAGAAAAGGGCTGGACTCAGAGGAAGGCTCTTAAGTGGGCATTAGCAGAGGAGAAACGGGAAGCCTGGGCCACCTGACTTAGCCAAGTGTGAGTAATTAAGAAGAACTGTTAATCGATAGAAGGTGGTCCATGTGTGTTTTCAAGAGGTTGCTGAAAGACCGCACAGGCCATCTTTGCAGCTGTGCGGAAACGGGCACAAGATTGCTTTCAGAAATCAGTTTGGGTATACTGTCTGGATCTGAAGGACGTTGTGAGAGGCTGGGTCCCCAGGAATGTAAGCCTTGCCCTTCATCCCAACTCCAAGTGCCTGAGTCAGGCCTAGCCCTGCTGGTCGACGAGCTCTCTGCCCAGGACATGGGCTATCCCGTTTACACCTGTGTCCTTACCGCTGGCATTTGAGAAAGAAACCTTAAAAAAGAATGGGTTTTGTGGTGACATTTGAAAGCAATTTGAAAACATATATGTATATATAAAATTAAATATAATATTAAATAAATATATATTCTTTAATATAATATTAAATAAATAGTATATATATGAAATATAATATATTTTTGTTCAATATAACGCATTGTTTTAAATTCTCTCTGTAGGTTTTTCTTTGCTTCCAGGAGTCTGTAGAATTTGCAAGCAATTGACATTTTAATGTATATTCTGTTTTAGTTTTCTTGAATGTTTATTATGTCATCACTGAAAAGTAGTGTCCTTAAGGAATAACTTTTTTGGTCAAAAGCATAAAGAGAAGGGTAAATGAGAGTCCTCAGATGATTGCAATTTCTTTCCCATGCAGAATGCAAATTTAATTTTATTTTAAAATTTTATTATGTATTTTTGGCCTTGCTACATGGCTTGCCGAATCTTAGTTCCCCGACCGTGGGTCGAACCTGTGTCCCCTGCAGTGGAAGCTTGGATCCTAGTTACTGGACCACCAGGAAATTCCCAGGATGCAACTTAAAGGAAGTGGTTGAACGGGGCCCGGCATCTTTGTTTTCAGTGCAGTGAGTGCCCACATCCCCAGGAACCTTCCTTGGAAAGCTGTTTGGGGATTCTGGGAGCATCAATATGTTTGATACACCTCAGGAAAAACATGAAATATCTCAAGGAAGAAATCCTTGATGTTAAGAATGGTTTTAGAACTGTATCACAGCGGTACTTTTGAGTTCCTGCTAAACTGCTTCTGCATGCCCCCGAAGGGAAGAACCTTCTTGTTCATTGCTAATTAATAACCTTTCTGTGTTATGCAGTTATTTATATCATGGTAAAATGGCACCCCACTCCAGTACTCTTGCCTGGAAAATCCCATGGATGGAGGAGCCTGGTAGGCTGCAGTCCATGGGGTCACGAAGAGTAGGACACGACTGAGCGACTTCACTTTCACTTTTCACTTTCACGCATTGGAGAAGGAAATGGCAACCCACTCCAGTATTCTTGCCTGGAGAATCCCAGGGACAGGGGAGCCTGGTGGGCTGCTGTCTATGGGGTTGCACAGACTCGGACACGACTGAAGTGACTTAGCAGCAGCAGCAGCAAAAACATGATACTATGTGACTTATGGAAGAAACAAATTAATTCCTCTGTGGTAGATTGAGATCATATTAAATTTCTAATTTTGAGTTAAGACATTTAAGCCAGCTTTACTGCTGCTCTTAAATTTGGGGTCCTAGACAAGTAGCAGCAATCAAAAGAGACCCTAAGTTGAGTTTTTAAACTTTTTGATGCAATAGGTCTTTGCATAAGTGATTCTGTCTTACTGATACGTTTGTGAATTGGTAACAAAGCAGACTACACAGCCTTTTGACAGTCTATATAAAAGAGGATTAAAATAATGAATCAATCCTATAATAATGATAAGTGTCAGGGTTGTAGAATTAGTGCAGGGCATGAGAAGTGTGACAGTGTTACGTTCTGTTTTTATATTGTTTCTCTTCCAGGTCACAGTATAAGCAAATATATTTCATTTTCCAACTATAGGTGGCAATATTTGTACTGTTTCTGTTTAATGGTATTACTGTTGGCTTGGGAGTTGTTTGTTGGTGGAACATAGAAATGGGAGGATAATTTAGAGAGGAGGATAAAGAACCTAGGTTTAGAAAACAGTGTTTTCCCCAAAAGATCAGTTCTTTACTAAAAACAAAGTGATGTTTCTCACTGTGGGCAGTATCAGGAATCATCTGTTTTCTAGACGTTTCAAGGTTCCTCTTACCCAGAACATATTAACATTTGAGGGAAGCACAGGCGTTTGGATTTGGGGAAAAGCCTCCACAACATACGAATTGCACAGGAAAGATCTTTTGAGAGCCAGCCTCACATCCTTTCTTCTTGGGTGCATAAGGACTTCTGAATAATTCCATCTGAGTTGCACAGACCATTCCATAATGGCCATCACTGACTTTGAGAAGGAATTGATAATCGTCACGACTCCCGAGTATTGATTTGCTGGAGATATTCTTGGTTCCTGAGGCAAGAAGGAGGCTCAGGTTCTAGCAGAGAGAAAAGCAGTGAGTCAGGATCTGGGACATTTATTTCATGAAAATGTAAGATATCGTTATAATCATAAAACTTTGTTCTGAACCCATGTGGCCTGAATACTAACTTTATTTTAATAGTTTTAGGTGAGAAAAGCCATATTACATAAGCGCGTCTGGGGTAACAAATTTAAATTTGACACTTTAGTCGACTTTTTGTCCCTAATTTCAAAATCCCATATTGATTCAGAACTGGCCGAGTTTAATGGCGAGGGTATCAGATTCCCTTGCTGTCGTCAGACTCACTGCTTGGTGGCTTCTTGGCAGGCAGGCAAGCATCCAGCGAGAGGCTTCGTATTCTTTTTATGCCTCCTGCTCACTAGGAAGAAAGGGCCATTCAAAGGTGACTTCTTTTAGTGTAAAATGCTGCACGTGATGTGAGGTCTATCCTACGCAGAAGGACCTTGGCCGGGTTTGTAGGGTGGGCGGCCCCAAGAACGAAATGAACTTGCCCAGGGAACAGTCCCATTGCTGGTTAGGGTCGTGGCCCATCTCCTGGGACTCCTCAGGGCTTACCAGATACACTGTTCTTCCTTTGGAAAAGACCCTGATGCTGGGAAAGGTTGAAGGCTAAAGGAGAAGGGGGCCGTAGAGGATGAGATGGTTGGATGGCATCACCGACTCAGTGAGCAAACTCTAGAGGATGGTGAAGGACAGGGGAGCCTGGCATGCTGCAGGCCATGGGGTCGCAAAGAGTCAGACTTAAGCGATTCAACAACCACCACCAAGGATACCCTGCTGTGAAGTTTTGGTGGATCCTTGAGTTGCTCAGGTCACCTCCGTGGCCACTCCTGTCTTCCAGGTGGAGACGGTGTGTTCCATCTTCTGTGTGACTCGGTCCCTGCGGACCAAGGGAGCAGACTCGGGAGGGGATCCTGTGGAACAGCCACAAGGGCCTGAGATGTGCCTCTGGTGAATCTTTCGTGTGTGTGTGTGTGCACCTCTGATTCTTGGTCTCGCCTCTGTTCATCCAGTTCCCATGGTTTAATTTTACTTCCCTGTTCAGCCTCATTCAAGGCACGGCTCCTCCTGGCCTCCTCGGTGCCGTTCTGGGTCGCGCCTTGTGTCTTTTAAAGCACCTCATGAGGCTGGCCGTGCCCTTGTGGGTTGCTGTGGTGAGGAGGCGGCTGCAGTGAGAAAAGATGGACAGTGCACTCCCACCTGGCCAGAGGCCACTCGGAGTTGCCCCAGTTGAACATCTGTTTTAACGTTTTAAGCTTCAGAGTTAAACCGTTTCTTTGTGATCTGTGTTTCCAGTGTACATTTGGTCACCACATTAGATGTCATCAATGCGGGGACTCCGGGCAGATAGGCTTGGGTCCCAGGTAACCTGTGAGTGAGTGAAAGGCGTTCAGTCGTATCTGACCCTTTGCGACCCCTACAGTCCATGGGATTCTCCAGGCCAGAAGACCGGAGTGGGTAGCCTTTCCCTTCTCCAGGGAATCTTCCCAACCCAGGGATGGAACCCAGGTCTCCTGCATTGCGGGTGGATTCTTTACCAGCTGAGCCACCAGGGAAGTCCCCCCGCCAGGTAACATAGCAGAAGACAAACTCTCTACTAACTTTTCCTGTTGTTTAGCTGGAGATGTTTGCATCGAAAGTGTTAGTTTTATTTACATGTATTAGGTTTTGTTTTTTTTAGTGCTGGAAGACACTTCGGTTTTCCCAGAAAAATGAAAGCAAGCCTACACTGCTTAGAGACTTCTCGTGCTTTGTGAGCACTCACAAAGTGGGTGTGTGTGCATCCCGCTAAATTCAAAGCTCTGTGAGCTTACGACTCTCCCAGCTACCTTCAGCTCCAGAATGGGAATCAGTTAAGAATCGTGTGCTTTTTCTAAGCCTCCATTTTTTCTCTCTCAGTTCATCAGTGGTTTTATCTTCGGGTGTCATCAAAGCGCCAGCTTCAACTTAGGCAGTTTGGTTTGGAAACGGGAAGGAGTGTGGGTTTCTTTTCTTTCTTTCTTTTTTTTTTTAGGCAAAACTGAGAATCAGTTTGCTTCCTTTTATAGTTTCTTCGAATTCTTTTTGTGCTTTGTATGCTGTGTGTGATCATTGGAGGCGGCTGTGATTCCAGTCAGTCAGGTGGTTTTTAAACTTTGAACTGGCTGTGTCTCCTCCTTGCCCGTTAACTCCTGAGGATAAATGAACGTGGTTCTTGGATGGAGCTGTAACCCAGAGGGAGCTGAACTCTGTGCGTTCTGGAATATGTTTATGCTGATAATTAAGAAGTTGATATGGCCTGTGATGCCTGCCTTTGAAATAGGGGTCTTAATTGTCTGCGTGTTATTAGCAGAAGAGAACATTTAAGCTGGAGCTAAAAGCTTTTCCTTCTCTGCTGGGAGAAATGAGATGGAGAATGTTATTTATTGTGCAGCCACGAGGGTGGCAGAGGGGTGGGGAGAGACTGAAGAGTGTTTAATAACATGGAGATGTCAGTAATATAATAAGTGGAAAAAGTAGGTTACAGAACAGTGGGTGTGCTGTTTCTTCACAACAGTAGAATCCTATCGTGGTTTAAAGTGTTTATGCCGAGGAAACATGACCAGGAATGTAACCAACCCGTGATAGTGATGGCAGCTATCTGTGGGCAAAGGGATTGCCGTTACTTTTGGTTTTATTTCTTTGCTTGCTAAATGTTTTGTGTATTTCTACTACAAACTTTTTTTCCCCCCCTTTAATGTAAGAGTGAGTCTGAAAATGAGGTAGAAAGAAACCTCCCAAATGTAGATACCTCAAGCTTTGGGTAGATGGATAGTGTCTGATGTGGACACTTCGAGCCTTGGGCAGCTGGGCAGTGTCTGATGTGGACACTTCGAGCTTGGGCAGCTGGGCAGTGTCTGATGTGGACACTTCGAGCTTGGGCAGCTGGGCAGTGTCTGATGTGGACACTTCGAGCTTGGGCAGCTGGGCAGTGTCTGATGTGGACACTTCGAGCCTGGGCAGCTGGGTGGTGCTTGCTGGGCCGGGCATGCTCTGTCCGCAGCCCCCTTCGGGCTTTGGATCCGAGGACATGGAGGTCGTTGCGCTGCCAGCGGCGCCTCCTAGGAGCCTCGCACGGTGGGAAGCGGAGGGGAGAGGTAGAAGGTTGGTTATTTTTTCAGGAAAAGTGGATGTTGCATCCGATTCTTTTTTTCACCCAGCAATTTGCAAACCAGGTGTTTCAGTTTCTCTTGCTATGGACGTGTACGGCTTGCATTTTCATCCTTCAGGGTCTTGTGGTTGCTCAGAAGTTGTCTGAATCTTTAGTAGTGTTCTAACTTTCTCCTGTGCGCACTGTGAAAAGTGTGGCCTGTGATCAAACTCAAATTTGTTTCTATTTTGTTTTCTTGGGTTTTGAGTGAGAGGTCTTGTTGTTACGTAATTGCTGCATTGAGGTGTTATCTAAATTGAGCGTTTAGATATCAAAGTGATAACTACACATAGCCATAGTCTTAGGCAAAAATAATAGAGTGGCCGGAAGCTCTTCTCTGTTTGCCTTCAAGCTGAGTAATGTCCCTCAAGTGTCAGTGCTTCCCAGGATATGTTTCATGGTGGTTCCTTCCCGAACAGCAGGACGGGGTTGGCCAGTGCCATGTAACAGCGAACCTGGGATATGTCTTTATCCCCCCTCCCCATGAGGCCTTTAGTATTTCTGAAATAAGGATGCGTCTTCCAGTTGATAAGTGTGTTTCGTGTGGTAGTAGGTCCTTCACTAGCTTATCTCCCTTGCATCCCTCATCCTCTCCAAAGTCGAAGTTGGCCAACCTTGTGTGTGATAGTAGATTCTTGGTGGTTGTCAGGGCAACTGCAGCCTTAATCTCTCTTGTTCGGTTATGATGTGTCTGTTAAGAAGCTCCCACCTGGACCGAAGGACGCGTGCCGGCTCAGTGACTCGTCAGGGAATCAAGTCTGTTTTTCACTGCTCCTCTGGCTACAGTCTGGCCGGGTTCAGAGCCTTTGTTGGTCTGAGGTTGGCTGCCAGTGGCAGTTAGAGCTTTGTTCTCTTTTTCTACTTGCAGAGGGAAGATAATCACCTCCTGTGGCTTTCTGCTTAAGATTAAGAAAATCTCGTTCCCATAATCAGCCAGGAAATCTCCCGTTGTGTCTCCCTGGCCCACAGAAGCTGAGATCTGCGCATCCCTCAGCCAGCCAGTGGGAAGGAGGGGGTGGGATTACCTTTATTGCCTTACTGGTCCTGCCCTTGCCGTGATGGCCCACAGTGCACCTGTTGGATAGCATCCACCTTCAGAAATGTCCATGGCCTCATGGAATTGCACGCTCCCTTTCCCCAGAGAGGCGGCCCAAGTATTCATTTAAGTGTTGCAGAGATCCCTGGGTGATACCCTGCCACTTCTCTCCACCTGAAAGTTTTTGTTTTTTTTTTAATGTCTAGTGACTCTGACGTAGTTGGTCACTAGATCCATCCAGCCTCCGGCAGCGAAGAAGGAACAAGATTTTACAATAAACCTCCCATTTGGAGAGGGAGCAAATAAGGAATCTCAGGGTATGGTTGCTGGTGGAACAGAAGTAGCAAGGAGCTCTTTCGTTGCTCAGCCAGTCCCGCCGCTTCCGGCTCTGCTGTTGTGTGTCCACTGTGAGGTTCTTCCTCGACCCCTATGTCCTGCAGCTGTACCTGGACAGATGGGAACCAGCAGAGCCCCCTCCTCTGGGGCCCTGCTTGGGTGTGAGCTTGGGACTTCAGAGTGGTATGTCTGGGGGTTCAACAGATGAAGGCTAGTATCAGTTGAGTGGAATACTTGGCAGTATTGCTCCCATGAAAACTTAGATTCCAGGTTTTTTTTTGTTTTTTTGTTTTTTTGCTTCTAGTCGATTCCACGGGCTGGTAAATGACAGCCAGTGATCTTATCCAGATGAAGTCTATGCTTTGGGAATTTCTGTGTCTTAGTGACAGGTCTCTATGCCCTGCTCATCCCATCGCTTCTGCCTCGAGGTGATTTGAAAAATAGTCTTGAATGAAGAGGCACCAAGTTTGGGTAACAGAGAGCAGGGCACTTGAACTCACTTTGCTCAGAAAACCTTCTCTGGACTGGGATCGTGGGGCCCACAGGCCCTCTGCCTGCCCTGGCCCTCTTTGGACACCACGGGCCCTCTGCCTGCCCTGGCCCTCTTTGGACACCACGGGCCCTCTGCTGCCCTGGCCCTCTTTGGACACCACAGGCCCTCTCCCTGCCCTGGCCCTCTTTGGACACCACGGGCCCTCTGCCTGCCCTGGCCCTCTTTGGACACCACGGGCCCTCTGCCTGCCCTGGCCCTCTTTGGACACCACGGGCCCTCTGCTGCCCTGGCCCTCTTTGGACACCACAGGCCCTCTCCCTGCCCTGGCCCTCTTTGGACACCACGGGCCCTCTGCTGCCCTCTTTGGACACCACGGGCCCTCTGCTGCCCTCTTTGGATATTCCGGTTTTGTTCATAGTGCACTTTGTATCACAAAATGTCTGACAGTTGGGGACGCTTGATTATAAGCAACAGCGACGCACTCTGATGAATTTGAGCAGAACGGGATTTACTGAAGGCGTTTTGCATAGCCCAGAAGTACCTGTCAAGCTGGAGAGTCAGGCCTGGGCAGTGGTCAAGGACGAAGGGAAGCTGGACACACAGAATCGCAGCCAGAGAGCCCACAGGGAGCATCCGACGGGGCCCCAGGGACCCTGGGCACTGCACGCCGCCTCCCACACTGTCCCCATCCCACTTGGCTGCTGCGTGGCGGGGCGCCTCTCGCTGTAACTGCCTCAGCCCTCCTGTTTCCTACTTGTGGTGGGCATCCTCCCAGCCACTCTCAGGCTCAGTGATTCCATAGGCAGAGTCCCAAGACCCGGAAATGGGTCCACTGACAACGTTAGAGTTGGTTGCAGCAAAAGGATAGGAAAGCGAAATCACTAAAGGAATAGAGGTGCCCGGAGTGACATCGGAGATCAGCGGGGAGCTTCCGGGAGGCCTCCTCCAGGGCGTCAGCAGGGCGTGCTCCATTCCTCTGGCCACTGCTGGGACCACGTGGAGGAGGTGCTGTCTCCCAGGGCGTTCGTTAGAGACCCAGTCAGTGCCCAAGCCTTTTGTTGGGAACGGATTGTCAGTGCCCCCTGCCTACTGCTACTGCTACGTCACTTCAGTCGTGTCCGACTCTGTGCAACCCCATAGATGGCAGCCCACCAGGCTCCCCCGTCCCTGGGATTCTCCAGGCAAGAACACTGGAGTGGGTTGCCATTTCCTTCTCCAATGCATGAAAGTGAAAAGTCAAAGTGAAGTCGCTCAGTCGTATCTGACTCTTAGCAACCCCATGGACTGCAGCCTTCCAGGCTCCTCCGTCCATAGGATTTTCCAGGCAAGAGTTCTGGAGTGGGGTGCCATTGCCCCCTGCCTACTACCTACTAAAATTCTAGCTCCCGGGAGGAGGGCAGGTGTTGGCATAGACAGTCTGGGCACCCTTCACCACTGAGGGCACATTTGTGTTAGTGGACAGAGCTGTGTGCATTCAAGTTCCCAGAAGCCAGCCCACAGCCAGTCTTGCAGGCACACTTGGGAAGGACAGCAGCCTCAGGCCCGCTCCACTGCCTCTTTTCTGCCCACTCTGCCTTGTGTCTCTGGTGGGAAAACTCCAGCAGGAGCCTCTGATTGGGCTCACCACCTCACTGCTGGGGGGCCTGTTTCCTCCCTCTTAGACTTTTGGTTTCTGCTGTGGGGGATGGCCCCAGCTGGCCCCGGAACTTGCGCCGTGGGAATCCCCAAACACAGGAAGTGGTTTCTGATGCTGGGAAGTGCAGTGTTCCTCCTCCCAGAGTCAGAGCTTCGGTGGGGGGTGAGGCAGAGTGGCCTGAGCCTCTGCCATGTGGCCATGAGGGAGAAGCTCTGATGCGTTTTTGCAAATTTCATGTCCTTGAAGGGGGCAGAGTGCCCCCCCAACCCTGTGCCGTGGAGGGGTCCATGCTCGCCAAGAACCCACAGTACGACAGGGGTTCAGTGGAGACCTGAGTGAGGGGTTGATGGCTACTCAAGGTTTGGGGACAGAATATTCCAGACCAGGGAGACAGGATGGGTGGATAGCAGACACAGAGGCTTGAGGAGCAGAGAGAGAAGCAGGGTGCCTGGGGCATGTGGGGCGGGGGTGTGGACAGAGGCCACAGGGGCTGATTTGGGGGGCTGGGTTTTTCTCAGCAGAGTTGCAGAGCCATTGGAGGGTTTTAAGCAGAGGAGTAGCAGGATCTAATTTGTGAAGTGCCTCTAGGGAGAAAGGATTGTTGTGGGAAGGACATGAAAGAAAACAGGGAGACCAGTCCAGAAACTCCAGTACTGGTTGGCTGGTCGGGAGGTGATGGTTGGCTGGGGTGTGAGGAAGGGCATGGTGCTGTGTGGTGAGGTGGATGGGTTTGGTGTGTATTTTGGAGGAAGTGCCTGGGTCTTGATAGATGTATATGGAGTTACCACCCAGGGTTTTGGTGTGAGCAGTTAGGTGGTCAGTTACCTAATAATAAGGGGAAAAGGGGAGATCCAAAGGTGTGTTTTGATTAGGTTAAGAGTAATATAACTGCTCGGGCTTCCCTGGTGACTCAGTGGCAAAGAATCTGCCTGCCAGTGTAGGAGAAGCAGGAGGCAAGAGTTCGATTGCTGGGTCAGGAAGATCCCTTGGAGAAAGAAATGGCAACCTACTCCAGTATTCTTGCTTGAGAAATCCCAAGGGCAGAGGAACCTGGGGTGCTGCAGTCCATGGGGTTGCAAAGAGTCAGACATGACTGAGCACGCACGCACTCTTAAGGGGATAAGACCAGAATGGACTCAATACACCAGCAATATCCTCCTGCCCAGAGAAGGCCAAATCATCGTGTGCCTGGTGATGTGAACAGAAGTTTCTGTCTGCAGTTGAAAAGGTGTTGGAGACATGAGTTGAGACATCAAATATGACGTAGCAGAGCTGCGTGGAACTCCAAGGAACCAGCTTGGTGGCAAGGAGCACCATTGGATGTAGACCTAGTTTTACACTTGCATTAATGAAATATCAACCGAAGAATTTGAGTCAGCAAAGAAAGGGGCTTTGAAAATGTTTTACCTTTTGAACTGAACATCAAGCGTGAGAAGTACTGTTCTGATGAGTTCACAGTTCATGTTTTTGGATTCTCAGACCTTATTTCTCCACTCGAAGCCCTTGTATAGTCTTAGATTTTGTATATTGTTCTTTCATAACAAGCACTTGTCTTGTTAGAGTGAGGCTGGTCTTAGGACACAAAAAGATTAATAATTGCAGGAAGGGGCAGGAGTGACCCATAATGGACAATTTGATGAATGGGATGAGGTGGGTTGGTAAGTCCCAATGTTGGTAATATCCTGTTGCTCCAGGGAGGAGGGACTTCCCAGGTTCCGAATCTTTTTTTTGTTTGTTTTTTTAAATAATTAAAAAAAACTGAAGTATAGGAAGTTCCCTGGCGGTCCAGTGGTCAGGATTCCACACTCTCACAGCTGAATGCCTGGGTCTAGTCCCTGGTCGGGGAACTAAGATCGCATATGCCACAAGTCCTGGGGTGCAGCCCAAAAAAAAATTGAAGTATAGTTAATTTACAATATTGTTAGTTTCAAGTGTACATCAAAAGTGATTTAGTTATACATACATATATATGTATGTATATATACTCTTTCGGATTTTTTTCAATTATAGTTTATTACAAGATATTGAGCATAGTTCCTTATGCTATACAGTAGGTCTTTGTTGTTTATCTATTTTATATCTAGTAATGTGTATCTGTTAATCCCAAACTCCTGCTTTATCTCAGTTTCCCAGTCTTGTGGTGATTTTAATACCTGGGCAACAGGACATTGTACTTCTTTGCCAGGTGACCTTAATTCTGCAAAGTGACGGTTTCAAGCAGATTTTCTGGTCTGGGCAATGGCGGTTTCAAGGATTCCTTTGGCCTTTAAGAAATCTGTGGAAAGTAAAAACCAGTGTAAAATGATCCAAAGTGCCCTTCTTCTTTGGAATGTATTTGTATTTTGAGGGGGCTTGGAGAAGCAGGAGATCTTTTCACTTGGAATTTTAGGGAAGGAGGATGGTTAAGAAGAAAATCTGAAGTAATGGTATAGACTAGGAAAAAGGAGGGGAGGTCTGTATGGCATGAACAAATAAGTGTTTTGTTTTTTGGACTGGCTGATCTGATGAGATTGTCCAGTCTGAGGTTCTGGCTTGCATGGAGCGGACACGCACGAGACCTGATGTTGTGCTGGGGACCGAGATGGTCAGTGACACACAGCGCCCGCTCCGAGGGAGGGCCTGATGTACTTGAGACGGGCACGTCAGCAGCAGCCACTTGCGGTCAGCGCGGTAGTAGCGATAACTATATAGGAGGGCAGTTGAGTCTGGGCTATGAAGGCGGGTGGAAAAACTGGTGTAGGTTTTGAACAGTGACATCTAAGCTGAGTTTTAGATTAAAATAAGCCAGTAGTTAAAAGTTGGGAACTTTTCCTGTGCTGGGTGCTGATGCGTATATCTGACAAAAACTAACTTGCAAAATCTTCACAACAGCTCTTGAAGGTGGGTATTTTGTCAATTCTTTTTTTTTTTTTTTAATATTTACTTATTTATTTGGCCATGCAGGCTCTTAGGTGTGGCATGTGGGATCTAGTTCCCTGACCAGGGTTTGAACTTGGGCCCCCTACATTGAGAGTGCAGAATCCTAGCCACTGGACCACCAGGGAAGTCCTGGAGGTAGGTACTTTATCGCCATCTCACAGGTGGGCAAACTGAGGCACAGAGAGGTTAGCTAACTTACTCGAGGGCCACAGAGCTAGGAAGCGGCAGAGCCAGGACTTGAACCGCGGCAGTCGGGCTCCAGAGCCTGTGGGTGGGACCAGCACCTGGCGGTGTCTCAGGCCAGGTCTCCAGGGAGTGGAGAGGGGCCACCCCCGAGGCCCGAGTGGCCAGAGTCACAGGAGGAGGTGGTGATCTGTGAACAGCCTTGTGGACCTTGTCAGGGAACCGGGACTTTATCCTGAGGCACCGTGCGAGCTTGTGTAGAGCTGTGCTTTGCTCATGCGCACCTCGCAGCCGGCAGAGAACGGACAGGGAGGTGGATCACGGTGGGCGGTCCCGTAGCTGGCTGGGCAGAGCCGGTGGCCGTGGCCTTGGGACTGACCACGCAGGGGTGCAGGAGGCAGAGAGTAAATGCCAGAGGCACATGGAAGGCAGAAGGCGCTGGATGTGGCTACTCACCAATTGGACTAGGAAAAGGGAAGACTCTAGAATAACCATCACCGCCCCCCCCTCCCCCCCCCCAGATTTGTTTCAGGTGATACTGGATGGGAGGGAGAAATCCTTTTTTAAATTATTTACTAAATACCAGGTACAGTGGTTTTAAACTGGGTGGTAAGCCCCCCTGACCCCCCAGAACCTTTGGCAGTACCTGGAGAGGCTTTTGGTGGTTAAAACTTGGGAGATGCTCCTGGCATCCATGGGTAAGGCCAGGGACGATGCTAAACATCCTACAAAGCACAGGAAGGCCCCCACGATAAAAACTTAGCAGGCCCCACGGCCAGTAGTGCCAGGTTGCAGAAACCCTGCTCCAGTGTGTACCAGTTTTACACGATTATCTAATTTAATCCATCCACCAAACACGTGGGCTTCCTAAATACTCTTTTTCATGTTTTTCAGACGAGATAAGCAAAGCTTAGCAAGCATGGGTGGCTTGACCAAAGCCCCAGGGCCTCGTGAGGGCCAGAGTCGGAATTTGAACCTGGGTCTTCGGCGTCCCGGCGGAGACGTGCCCTTTTCAGTTCGCCTGCGGTTTTGTTCCTCGCGAGGCTGTAGAGGAAGAGGCACACACTGAATTGTGGGGCTCTTTTTTTCTGTCGTGTTGGCTCCAGACTGGAGCAGGCAGGAAGGAAGGTGGTTATTTATACTCAGCTCTGCATAGGATCGAATTTTCCAGTCCTGAAGGTCTTACAGCGGGGAGTTCACAGGAGTTACTGTCTGGATGTTGGCTTTTCTCCTGCAGATATTCACATGCACCATCTTTGCCTTTTAAAAACACTGCTGTTAAATTCAGGTAAAATGGGAAAATGATAACTTCCCATTTATTTATAAATTCCTGTTTCTTCCCTGTGCATATTAACTATTGCAGCTTCTCAGTGATTTAATTATGGAGTATCCCTTGGAGGAGGAGTTGGGAGGGTCATTCATGACCACTTTGGGTTTAGAGGTAGCAGAACTATTAAAAACACCTTGATTTGCTAGAGGTAAGGAGGCCTTCTGAGAATCAGTCAGTTTTAGTGTGGTCTGAACTGACTAGAGGGCTTTCTGTAGTTCAGAGAGAGTGGCACTTCGATATCTGTCTGCTTTTTAATGGTGGCTCTCTGGTCTCCCGGCAGCCCTCCTTGGTGGCCTGAGATGATAGAGCCCCAGGGACAGAGTTTTCGCAGTCAAACTGTCTAACGCCAGGGCTTTTCAAGGTTGTGCATTTTAAGGTCTTTGGGTGGTGAGCTGAATGAGGCTGCCCTGCTGAGCCCAAGATAGATGTGTGTGGGCCTGATTCCTCCATGTGGACCCCAATCCTGTTAACATTTGTGTCCGGCCTCATAGCACCCAGTGCCTGAGCTGCCGGGCCCATCCGGTCAGTGTGCACTTTCTGTCCTGTATCCCTCGGAGCTGTTGTCCTGAAAGATGCTGGGGCTCCCGCATCTGGGCAGTGCTTCTCTGGGCGATACCTGTTTGCTGCACCTTCCACTCTGATGCCAGTGCTGCTGGAAAGTAACCGCTTAGGAGTTTGGTGAGCCAACAGCAGGATCTTTAGCTTTCTGTTAGGAGAGTTCATGTATACATAGAAAATCAGAAAAAAAAAAAAAAAAAAATGGAGAAAAGGAGGACTTCAAACTTTACAGTGTGCTGGTTGCTGGCCTGGTTTATACTGCATACAACACTGAACTTGAATGTGGTATTTCCTTTTCAGATTCCTTGTGTAGATTCATTCCTATAACACAGAAGTAGTCATAGAACATTTTGACAGAGAAATGGCAGGGGTAATCAATGAAAAGAGCACTTCTAAATTAAGCCCAGTATTGAAGAATAATCACAAAAATATCATGATATATTCACTGATTCAATGCAGTTCAGTCGCTCAGTCGTGTCTGACTCTTTGAGACCCCGTGGATTGCAGAATGCCAAGTTTCCCTGTCCATCACCAACTCCCAGAACTTACTCAAACTCATGTCTATCGAGTCGGTGATGCCATCCAACCATCTCATGCTCTGTCATCCCCTTCTCCTCCCGCCTTCAATCGTTCCCAGCATCAGGGTCTTTTCCAAGGAGTCAGTTCTTTGCATCAGGTGGTCAAAGTATTGGAATTTCAGCTTTAGCATCAGCCTTTCCAATGAATATTCAGGACTGATTTCCTTTAGGATGGACTGGTTTGATCTCCTTGCAGTCCAAGGGACTCGCAAGAGTCTTCTCCAACACCATAGTTCAAAAGCATCAATTCTTCAGCACTCAGCTTTCTTTATTGCCCAACTCTCACATCCGTACATGACTACTGGAAAAACCATCCATAGCTTTGACTAGACGGACCTTTGTTGATAAAGTAATGTCTCTGCTTTTTATATGCTGTCTAGGTTGCTTGTAGCTTTTCTTCCAAGGAGCAAGTGTCTTTTAATTTCATGGCTGCAGGCACCATCTGCAGTGAGTTTGGACCCCCCGCCCCCGTCAAATAAAAGTCTCTCACTGTTTCCATTGTTTCCCCATCTATTTGCCATGAAGTGATGGGACTGGATGCCATGATCTTAGTTTTTTGAATGTTGAGTTTTAAGCCAGCTTTTTCACTCTCCTCTTTCACTTATATTTCACTATATTAATGTTGCTGCTGCTGCTGCTGCTAAGTCGCTTCAGTCGCGTCTGACTCTGTGCGACCCCATAGACGGCAGCCCACCAGGCTCCCCCATCCCTGGGATTCTCCAGGCAAGAACACTGGAGCGGGTTGCCATTTCTTTCTCCAATGCATGAAAGTGAAAAGTGAAACTGATGTCGCTCAGTCGTGTCCGACTCTCAGTGACCCCATGGACTACAGCCTACCAGCCTCCTCCGTCCATGGGATTTTCCAGGCAAGAGTACTGGAGTGGGGTGCCATTGCCTTCTCCAATATTAATGTTACTGTTACTCATTGCTTACCTGATTTAGCTTAGGTGGTTTTTTTCCTGTTTCAAAATTTCCTGATGAGAAATACCTTATTCTAATATTGCTTGCCTTAGGCAGGACAGTTAATCATGGGTTTCCTTTTCTGCAGTGGGAAGACAGCAGGCAAAAATTATATAGTGTTTTTTTTTTTTTTTTTTTTTTTTTAGGCCTGAATAAAGTACACACTCCTGAGAGAGAGAACATCAGTGAGGATTTCATGGGTTGACTTAAATTATTTTTATTATAATGTTTCTTAAAATATATCCAAACATTAAAGGAGGAATGAACGTGTTTATAGTGCCTAAATCACCATAACTACCTGTAACCAACACACAGGTTCATTACAGATCCGATTCCCGACCTAATTCAATTGAGATTTTTGTTCAGTCACTAAGTCATGTCTGACTCTTTGCAACCCCATGGAGTGTAGCATGCCAGGCTCCTCTGTCCTTCACTATCTCCTGGGGTCTGCTCAAATTCATGTCCATTGAGTTGGAGATGCTGTCTAACCATCGCATCCTCTGCTGCCCACTTCTCCTTTGCCTTCAGTCTTTCCCAACATCAGGGTCTTTTCCAATGAGTTGGTTCTTTGCCTCAGGTGGCCAAAGTATTGGAGCTTCAGCATCTATCCTTCCAATGAGTATTCAGGGTTGATTTCCTTTAGGATGGACTGGTTTGATCCCCTGGCAGTCCAAGGGACTCTCAGGAGTCTTCAAATTAACTTCCTGATTTAAATTTTTTTTGTATTTTTTTGGCCACGCCACATGGCATGTGGTATCTTTAGGTCCCCAACCAGGGATGGAAGCCATGCCCCCTTGGGTGGACGTGCAGAGTGGTAGCCACTGGGCTGCCAGGGATGCCCGACTGCATGGTTTTGAAGGCGGCAGGTGGTGCTGATTTACTAAAGCCACAGCCGTCGTCTGTGGATGTCCTGGCTGCCGGACAGGTTTCCTCCTGACCCACCGTGTGCTGGGTGATGGTTACTCACTCTGTCTTCCTTTGTTCCCATTATTCAGACTTTTCTTGTACCATGTGCTGTTAGCACACAGGGACACCAGTGACCTGAAATCTTGTTATCTGGAGACATAGAGGCATTACCGATGCCCTCTTGATTGTGAAGACAAGACTGGTTTTAGCCCCGGAAGTCATGGTGAGCCCTCCATTACTTAATGTGGCCATGTCGATGGTCTTGAATGTATTTGTATTAATACATTAAGATCGTCATGGCCTGAGGCTTCCTGGACCAGAAGTAGTCCTCACTCTTCACCCTGCAGGGATGGTTACTGTGGTGGGTGGTGGAGCCTCTTTGGACAGCCAGTGTATTTTGCCCGTCAGCTCTGCCATCAGACAACTGTGATGCATCAGGACACAGATGGTTCACACCTGGCCCAGTGACCACCCACACTGAGAACGTCGACCGTCCAACGCATCCAGTGCCGCGGTTGCTGTTTGGTCTCGCACCCATCTCGTCTTTAGCTTCGTACTGAACATTTCCCTGCTTAAAGAACACAAGTCAGTCAGGCTCTAATCTTTCCATTCCTTAGCAACCCGCTTTCCATTGCCACCATCAGATGATCGTGCTGATTTTCCGAGCAATAAATGCTTTTGTTGTCTTGTTTTCAGGGTGAACAAAACTTTTTTTTTTTTTTTTGGGGGGGGGGGGTTTCGAGTCCCTGACGAGGAAGGCAACACTTGGGGTTGACTCTGCTCCATGTCGAGTGGGTGCTCAGCGAAACACTGGTAGTTGTACTTCTCTAAAGTTGTACTTATACCTTAGGATTCTTGCCTTTAAAAAAATGCCTTTCTCCCTTTGGTTATCTTAGCCGGGGATGACAATAAAACAAGGAGCGACTTATTTGAACAGCATTGGACATTGGCTGTCCAAATGAGCATTGCATTTCGAGGTGGTTTCTTGGGAGGCCTTGCCTCTACTCTTCATGAGGTAACTACAGATCCGTGAAATCCTTGGTAATCCTTTGAGTTGTTGTTCAGTCACTCAGTCATGTCCAACTCTTTGCGACCCTATGGACTGCAGCACACCAGGCTTTACTGTCCTTCACCATCTCCCAGAGTTTGCTTAAACTCACGTCCATTGAGTTGGTGATGCCATCCAACCATCTTCTCCTATGTCATCCCCTTCTCCTCCTGCCTTCAATCTTTTCCAGCATCAGGGTCTTTTCTAATGAGTTGGCTCTTTGCATCAGGTGGCCAAAGTATTGGAGCTTCAGCATCAGTCCTTCCAATGAATATTGAGGGTTGATTTCCTTTAGGATGGAATGGTTGGATCTCCTTGCTGTCCAAGGGACTCTCAATAGTCTTCTCCAATACCACAGTTCGAAAGCATCAGTTCTTTGGCGCTCAGCCTTCTTTATAGTCTGACTCTCGCATCGAAACATGACTACTGGATAAACCACAGCTTTGACTATATGGACCTTTGTCGGCAAAGTAATGTCTCTGCTTTTTAATATGCTGTCTAGGTTGGTCACAATCCTTACTCTATCAAAACTGCCTTCTCAGCCAGGTTACTAGCCATCTCAGCCTCCTTACCTTGTAACAATACTTTATTTAAATAATCTTAACTGGCTTGAAGACTCATCTTAGTTAGGATGGCTGACTCTGAAGCTGTTTCTAGAAGTTAAGTTTGTCCTCCGGGAAGACGCACTTACCAACCACTCAGGGTGTCGGATGTAATGGGCCTTGTGGGCCTCAGTGGCAGCTCCTCCCGTAGAGAACGTGGGACTCCAGGTGTGGACCGCTGACTGACTGTCAAATAGCGCTGAGGGCCCCACGGCGGCTGTGCCGGCATGCCACACTTCTTAGTGCCACAGCCAAAGAGCTGGCCACGTTCTTTCCCTGGTGGCTCAGACAGCAAAGAGTGTCCTCAGTGCGGGACACCCGGGTTCAGTCCCTGGGAAATGGCAACTCCAGTGTCCTTGCCTGGAAAATCCCACGGATGGAGGAGCCTAGCAGGCTACAGTCCACGGGGTTGCAAAGAGTCAGACACGACTGAGCGGCTTCACTTGCATTTATTATTTATACCTGTAGAATAAGAGTCAGGAGAGGAGCTTGGTAAATCTTACTCTCCGTTAAGAAAAGTGAAAGAGGAGAAATTACTGGTGGGTTTTTATGCAGTAGAAATACATACACATTTTCTTAATGTTTTCCCCTTGTAGTCGCTTCGGTTACTTGTCCCTTTCCTGTTGCACCTGACATTTCTTGAAGCCTTTTGGGAATCCTTTTTCAGAGCCTCCATTTTCATAGAAGTTAGGAGGTTCTGGGTTTTACTTCTGACAGTGATTGCTAGATACTAGGAAATCAGTGGCTGAGAGAGCGTTTTCTCCCCAAATGCTGCAGATTGTTTGGGGGTTGTGTTTATTTTGGGGGGCGGTTTGTGAACTTAGATCCCCTTTTACACACCCACAAGTGAGTGTGAAAGTACAAGGTGTAAGTCAGAGCCTGTCATCTTTAAATGCTTTTCTAACACGCTTATCAATTGAAACACTCAGGCCCGTGCTCTGAAAGTGAATGCTCAAGTCTAAGTGCATTTTGGTTTCTGCCAAGAACGAACACGTGCAGATCCAGTGAGAAGCTGGCAGAACACAGCGTAGCTCCTGGGAAGCAGATTGATGGTGGCGGATGGTGCTGCTGGATTACGGTTCCTATCGGGCCGTGTGCGTCCTCGTCTAAAACAGGCTGGGAGGAAGCCCGCATTTACATATCATACTTGCCAGTGTTTGGACCAGTTTTGGGGAGGTGTATATGTCTGAAATACCGTGCTGGCCTCAGGCTTTGAAGAGTGACAGTAACAGGAAATGATAAAGTGGGTGTGTGTATGTCTACGTATAAAGATAATTGCTCCCAAAGAAGGGTGTTATTTTTGTTGTTGGCCATGCTTTGTATGGGTTCTTAGTTCCCCAGCCAGGGATCAACCGTGTCACCCTGCGGTGGCAGTGTGGAGTCTTAGCCTCTGGACCTCTGCGGAAGTCCCCTGTCTTTATACCATGGCTTAGCCCTGTGATCCTCTTGTGCTGTTTGCATTGGAGGAGTTATCACAGGATGGTTTGACATGTTCTGGTTAAAGCAGTGACTTGGGGTGGGGTGGGGGGGAACCGCTGCAGGGTACATCTGGCTTACCCGGAACACCCAGCACGCCTGACGGTGGGGGGGCCCTGGAGCACCCAGGACGCCTGACTGGGGGCCCTGGAGCACCCAGCACGCCTGACTGGAGGCCCTGGAGCACCCAGCACGCCTGACTGGAGGCCCTGGAGCACCCAGCGCACCTGACTGGGGGCCCTGGAGCACCCAGCGCGCCTGACTGGGGGCCCTGGAGCACCCAGCGCGCCTGACTGGGGGCCCTGAAACACCCAGCGCGCCTGACTGGGGGCCCTGGAGCACCCAGGATGCCTGACTGGGGGCCCTGGAGCACCCGGGACGCCTGACTGGGGGCCCTGGAGCACCCGGGACGCCTGACTGGGGGCCCTGGAGCACCCAGCACGCCTGACACCTGGCTCACTTGGAGCACCCAGCACGCCTGACTGGAGGACCCTGGAGGTATCCCTGGATTACTTGTCGCACCTGTAGTTCCCATGGAATAGGGTCTTTAGCTAAGAAATGAAACTCTAGGTGAGGAAGTGAACGGAGGAGCTCTGCGGGAACTGAGCAAGGCTTCCAGGGCTCTCGTGACTGCCGCATGTTTTGTACTTTCTCATGTATCATTAGTGTCCCAGCAGAGCTATTTGAGGAGTGGAAGCTGGAGAAGGAGATGTCCTGCAGCGTCTGGCAGATGGAAGGTGAGGCGAGGCGACTTGGGAAGCTGGCACTTCTCAGCCTGCCTGGAATGCGAGCATCCCAGATGGCAGCTGGTGGAGGCAGCAGGGGACGCAGGTGGACTGTGTGAGGGTCAGGAGCTGAGCCCGGGGGTGGGATTTCCTGGAGGTGAAACGGGGCTACACCGTTTGGCACCAGGGCTGCAGAATTTTTAAACACAAAGGACAGAAGCATCTCACTGTTCTCAATCCCAATTTGTTTCTTGTCTCAGCGGAGAGGAAAATGTCCTAAGTCACTCAGTCGTGTCTGACTCTTTGCGACCCTATGGACTGTAGCCTGCCAGGCTCTGAGGAGCCTCTCAGTCCATGGTGCCACCTGGTAAGAGGGGAAAATGATTACTTGTAAAGTGAGGGAGCTCGGTGAGGCAAGCGTGAATATGACCCTCGGGCCACTCAGGCCCATGTGAGCAGATTCTCTAAATGTTCTTGGGTTGGGTGTTATCTGTTGCCTCAGACTTGCTCTGCAGAAGCCTGATAGACCCACCAGGGGAAATGTCAGCATTCCCCACCTACTGTTTCTCTTCTCTTTTCCCATGACTCATGCAAGAAAGGGAGGAGCTTGAGGGACGTCCCTGAGGTGCGTGGTCACGGCCCAGGCTCGGCGCTCAAGTGATGCGGATGCATGCGGATAGTGGGGACAGAATGGGGCCTCGGCAGCCCTGGCTCCTTTAGTTCCCTTTTGAAAGGATGCATTCCCCATGCTCTTCTCTAGCATGGCTTCTTAGAAAAGATGACTGTCTCTTTATGCCCTTCCTCAGCAAGTATTAACGGTGGAGTAAGCACTCTTGTGAAAGCCTTTATTTCCACAGCTTTTCAAGTAGCTGAGTACCAGTGATGTTAAGGTTGAAAATGAGGCCATCTCACTGGGAACCAACTTTCAGATGTTGAAGTCAATATAGATTTTTAATAACGTGGGAGACTTATTACTAAAAGTACTCCGTATTTGAATCATTCTTCTCTCTTATTAGCTCAGTTTTAGGAAGCAGTCCTAGGGATTCCTGAGGAAGAAAGTTTGGCTGGATCTGAGGGCTGTGATTTGTTATGACCAGTGCATTTTCTTGGCAAAACTCTATTAGTCTTTGCCCTGCTTCATTCCATATTCCAAGGCCAAATTTGCCTGTTACTCCAGGTGTTTGTTATGACCAGTGCAAGAAAACGCACTGGTCATAACAAACACCTTCTTCCAACAACACAAGAGAAGACTCTATACATGGACATCACCAGATGGTCAACACCGAAATCAGATTGATTATATTCTTTGCAGCCAAAGATGGAGAAACTCTATACAGTCAGCAAAAACAAGACCAGGAGCTGACTGTGGCTCAGACCATGAACTCCTTATTGCCAAATTCAGACTTAAATTGAAGAAAGTAGGGAGAACCACTAGACCATTCAGGTATGACCTAAATCAAATCCCTTATGATTATACAGTGGAACTGAGAAATAGATTAAAGGGCCTAGATCTGATAGATAGAGTGCCTAATGAACTATGGAATGAGGTTCGTGACATTGTACAGGAGACAGGGATCAAGACCATTCCCATAGAAAAGAAATGCAAAAAAGCAAAATGGCTGGGGAGGCCTTACAAATAGCTGTGAAAAGAAGAGAAGCGAAAAGGAAAGATATAAACATCTGAATGCAGGGTTCCAAAGAATAGCAAGAAGAGATAAGAAAGCCTTCTTCAGCGATCAATGCAAAGAAATAGAGGAAAACAACAGAATGGGAAAGACTAGGGATCTCTTCAAGAAAATCAGAGATACCAAAGGAACATTTCATGCAAAGATGAGCTCGATAAAGGACAGAAATGGTATGGACCTAACAGAAGCAGAAGATATTAAGAAGAGATGGCAAGAATACACAGAAGAACTGTACAAAAAAGATCTTCACGACCCAGATAATCACGATGGTGTGATCACTGACCTAGAGCCAGACATCGTGGAATGTGAAGTCAAGTGGGCCTTAGAAAGCATCACTATGAACAAAGCTAGTGGAGGTGATGGAATTCCAGTTGAGCTATTCCAAATCCTGAAAGATGATGCTGTGAAAGTGCTTCACTCAATATGCCAGCAAATTTGGAAAACTCAGCAGTGGCCACAGGACTGGAAAAGGTCGGTTTTCATTCCAATCCCAAAGAAAGGCAATGCCAAAGAATGCTCAAACTACCGCACAATTGCACTCATCTCACACGCTAGTAAAGTAATGCTCAAAATTCTCCAAGCCAGGCTTCAGCAATATGTGAACCGTGAACTTCCTGATGTTCAACCTGGTTGTAGAAAAGGCAGAGGAACCAGAGATCAAATTGCCAACATCCTCTGGATCATGGAAAAAGCAAGAGAGTTCCAGAAAAGCATCTATTTCTGCTTTATTGACTATGCCAAAGCCTTTGACTGTGTGGATCACAATAAACTGTGGAAAATTCTTCAAGAGATGGGAATACCAGACCACCTGATCTGCCTCTTGAGAAATTTGTATGCAGGTCAGGAAGCAACAGTTAGAACTGGACATGGAACAACAGACTGGTTCCAAATAGGAAAAGGAGTTCATCAAGGCTGTATATTGTCATCCTGCTTATTTAACTTATATGCAGAGTACATCATGAGAAACGCTGGACTGGAAGAAACACAAACTGGAATCAAGATTGCCAGGAGAAATATCAATCACCTCAGATATGCAGATGACACCACCCTTATGGCAGAAAGTGAAGAGGAACTCAAAAGCCTCTTGATGAAAGTGAAAGTGGAGAGTGAAAAAGTTGGCTTAAAGCTCCACATTCAGAAAACGAAGATCATGGCATCCGGTCCCATCACTTCATGGGAAATAGATGGGGAAACAGTGGAAACAGTGTCAGACTTTCTTTTTCTGGGCTCCAAAATCACTGCAGATGGTGACTGCAGCCATGAAATTAAAAGACGCTTACTCCTTGGAAGGAAAGTTATGACCAACCTAGATAGCATATTCAAAAGCAGAGACATTACTTTGCCAACAAAGGTTCATCTAGTCAAGGCTATGGTTTTTCCACTGGTCATGTATGGATGTGAGAGTTGGACTGTGAAGAAGGCTGAGTGCCAAAGAATTGATGCTTTTGAACTGTGGTGTTGGAGAAGACTCTTGAGAGTCCCTTGGACTGCAAGGAGATCCAACCAGTCCATTCTGAAGGAGATCAGCCCTGGGATTTCTTTGGAAGGAATGATGCTAAAGCTGAAACTCCAGTACTTTGGCCACCTGATGCGAAGAGCTGACTCATTGGAAAAGACTCTGATGCTGGGAGGGATTGGGGGCAGGAGGAGAAGGGGACGACAGAGGATGAGATGGCTGGATGGCATCACTGACTCTATGGATGTGAGTCTGAGTGAACTCCGGGAGTTGGTGATGGATAGGGAGGCCTGGCGTGCTGCGATTCATGGGGTTGCAAAGAGTCGGACACGACTAAGCGACTGATCTGATCTGATCTGAGGGCCGTGATTGTGAATTTTCAGGATCTTTCTTGGGCATGCTTTTGGAGGAATACTGGTCTCAGAATACGACTACGAAGTGTTAACTCTGTATGCTGACTGACACAGGCATCCTGAGTTTAAAATGGTGGTTACCACCTCCCTAAAATTACACAGGAACCCAGATAAAGGAAAAAGCAAAAGTGTTAGTCACTTAGTCGTGTCTGACTCTTCTGTGACCCCATGAACTGTAGCCCACCAGGCTCCTCAGTCCATGGAATTCTCCAAGTAAGAATACTGGAGTGGGTTACCACTCCCTTCTCCAGGGATCTTCCCAACCCAGGATCGAACCCAGGTCTCCTGCACTGCAGACAGATTCTTTACCGTCTGAGTCACCAGGGAAGGGCCTCAGAATTCCACAACTGTAGAGTAAGGACTTCTGAAAGTCTACTCTGTTAAAGCAGTGAGAACACTGGCAAGACACATCAATATCAACTTTTCCAAAACTTTGGAAATTAAAGACTTAGAACAAAAAGAGTAATATTTGTTCAAGAACAGCTACGTGAGCTCAGCAGGAGCAGTGAGCTTTGTGTGGTGGTTTAACTTGTGTGGATCCCGTCCTCCTTGCCCCAGCTCCATGGAGGCTGTGAAAACCAGCAGTCTCGTAGCCACTGGGTGAGCGAGAACAAAGCTGGAGCTCCTCCAGAGGCCCACTTCTTTCTAGGAAAGTGTCACCCGTCTGACAGGCTGCGTGAATGCTCCATTCTTAGAGCTTGTCTTTATTTGATCAGACTGGAGCACACTTTGTGTAAGGGCCCCGCTCCACTGCACGTTGGTTGAGAATGGTCAGTTGCGATTGTTTCATCATGGCTGCCTGAGATGGTGTTGCTCTTTGGGGCCAACAATTAACTGATCAAAAAGTACTGAAAGAAAAACCTGGGGATGGAATGTCCAGCGGGAGCCTTATAAAGTTCCAACATATTTCTGGGAATCTACAAGGCTCTGCACATGCCCAGGGAATACTGGAGAAGGCCCTAAGTGCCCACCTGTGACTGGCCTTGAGGTTCTGCACAAGCAGAAAGTGAAGACTAAGAGTTACGGGCTACTCTGGTGGCTCAGATGGTGAAGAATCTGCCCGCAGTGCCGGAGGCCTGGCTGGATCCCTGGGTTGGGCAGATCTCGTGGAGGAGGGCACGGCGACCCACTCCAGTATTCTTGCCTGGAGAATTCCGTGGACAGAGGAGGCTGGCGGCTACAGTCCGTGGGGTCGCAAAGAGTCGGACACGACTGAGTGACCAACACAAGGCAGAGTTATGAACTGGCTGGCGAAGCCTGGAAACTGCCCCAGCACATGCACAGAAGCCCTTGGTAAGGGCTGGGAGATTCATCAGCTCAAAGCATTTAAGGACATCTCTGTTCAACTAATACTTAACCACTAAATCACTAATCAGAGATTTCGATGGCCACATATGAACCACAAATACAGACTTGATAGGCTCAGTCCAAGAAAAATACTACACAGCAACAGCAAACAACCCTGGGGTTCATAACAGTAAATCTGGATTCTGCTTCCCACACACTGACACATTATATTACTTTAAATGTCTCGTTTTCAACAGCAAATTGCAAGATACCCAAAGAAACAGGAAAACATGGCCCAAACACAGGAAGAAAACTGTCAACAGAAACTTTCCTTAAGGAAGCCTGGGTATTGGATATACTACACAAAACTTTAAATCTGCTTTGATAGATATGTATGAAACCACATCTAGAGACTTAAAGGGAAATATGAAATGCTGTATCACAAAATAGAAAATGTGAATAAAGAAGTAAAGATTATTAAAAAAAAATAGAGATTTAAAAAAAAATTCTGGGGTTGAAAAGTAGAGTAACTAAAAAGGAAACGTTGACAACATTATGATAGGTGAAAGAAGCCAGACACGAAAAGCCACGCTTTTATTTCAAGTGTTTAAAATAGACAAATCCAGAGAGAGAGAAGGTAGCCTAGTACTTGCTGTAGGCTGGTGGCAGGGAGGAATAGGGTATGCTGTAATGGGTATAAAGTTTCTTTTGGGGTGAGGAAAGATTTCTGGCATTATCTAATTAATGGTGATAGATGCACAGCTTTGTGACTATATTAAAAATCAGTGAATTGTATATTTGAAAAGGGCAAATTTTATGATATAGGAATTAAACCTCAATAAGTCGTGTCTGACTCTTGTGACCCCATGGACTGCAGCATGCCAGGCCTCCCTGTTCCCACAGTCTCCTGGAGTTTACTCAAACTTATGTCGATTGAGTTGGTGATGGCATCCAGCCATCTCATCCTCTGTCACCCCCTTGTCCTTCTGCCCTCCATCTTTCCCAGCATCAGGGTCTTTTCCAGTGAGTCGGCTCTTTGCGTCAGGTGGCCAAAGTGTTGGAGTTTCAGCTTCAGCATCAGTCCTTCCAATGAATATTCAGGACTGATTTCCTTAAGGATTGACTGGTTTGATCTCCTTGCAGTCCAAGGGACTCCCAAGAATCTTCTCCAACACCACAGTTTGAAGGCATCAATTCTTCTGCACTTAGCCTTCTTTATGGTCCAACTCTCACATCTGTACACGACTACTGGAAAAACTGTGTCTTTGACTATATGGACCTTTGTCGGCAAAGTGATATCTTTACTTTTTAATATGCTGTCCAGGTTTGTCATAGCTTTCCTTCCAAGGAGCAAACATTTTTTAATTTCGTGGCTGCAGTCACCATCCTCAGTGATTTTGGAGCCAAAGGAAAGAAAATCTCACTGCTTCTACTTTTCCCCCTTCTATTTGCCATGAAATGATGGGACCAGATGCCATATCTTCATTTTTTGAATGTTGAGTTTTAAGCCAACTTTTTTACTCTCCTCTTTCACCCTCATCAACAGGCTCTTTAGTTCCTCATCACTTTCTGCCATTAGAGTGGTATTATCTGCATATCTGAGGCTGTTGATATTTCTCCCAGCAGTCTTGATTCCAGCTTGTGATTCATCAGCCCAACATTTCACGTGATGTACTCTGTTAAATATAATATCTGGATAGGGGCATATCCAGGTGTATCTAGGGTGTTAAGATTGTGTCATAGGCTTCAGCATCTGGCTTGTGCAGACCTTGGGCATTTTGTGCCTTGGGTTGCATTCTTAACTCCGCATCTGATTTTGCCTATGAACCCTACTGCCCCTGGCAGGGTCAGCTTCTGTGGCACTGGATTGAGGGAGCAGCTTGGCAGTTGTTGCTCCATCCTGAGAGGCTAATGTGGGCTGTTCTGATTCTTGCAGGAGCTTCAGCTTTCTTTGATGTTGGATGTGTCAGTGTTTCTCCCCATTCTTGCTACTTGCACCTTGTCATTTTCCTCTCACCCTCCTAAGATGGTGCTAAGAAAAAAATAGCACAGTGAAGAGAAATGCCCTGGAGATGCTCTTGACCAGCTTGAGGCTATAAAAAGCATCTTCCTGAAGGGTGGTATGCAATTGCGAATTTGAACCAGTTGCTTACAAAGTAAGCGAGAATAAAGTTGAACTCTTGTCTTCTGCTAGTTAACTTGAGGGAAGAAATGATGCTGCATATTGAGACAAGGAGACAAAGCCCGAATGGTGGACACATAGAAGAGAGGACGCTAAGGCTTCAGCCAGCGTTGGCTGATGTTGCTGTGGATGATTGGCTTGTGAGAGGGTGCTGGAAACTATGAAAGAGATGGGACGGGGGTGGAGGGAAGGACGTCTCCAGAGCTGAAGAGTTGAACGGAGAAGCAGTTGTTTGGACAAAATAATAGCAACGATAACAAAACCTGCACATATCTCAGATACTTTCTGTAATGGATTCATCTCACCTATCCTCTTAGGAGGAAGGCATATATTTGCACAGATCCAATTTATAAAAAGTATTTGGGCCAGAGAATATCATAGTCACAAGGATTTCCTGTACTAGAGAGCAAAATGGAAGTAAAAAACAAGAGACTCCAGGAGGCAGTTTTAAGACCTTTATTTTTTTTTTTGGCCTGAGGTTGTTGGAGATTACGGATTTCATTACAGATTTTCCTCTGGTCTGGCCACACAAAGTAATCATTAGGCTGGCACAAAGCGCTGTGGAAAATAACCATTGCTGACATCAAGAGAAATGATCATGCCGTTTGGTAAACATAGAAAACTGGATTGCTAAGGAGCCTTTCCCTTGATGCCTTGGACTGTGGTTCAGTAGAAAAGCTACCTGTCAGTTTTTTGTGGTCAGGACTTTTTGATAAATTGAGAAGCCCACAAATATGTGAGCCTGGAGGTAATTGTATTTTGGATCAGAGCCAGACTGGCATGGCGCTAGTAATTCCAGTTGTGTGGGAGGCAGAGTGGGAGGCAGAGTGGGTGGCTAGTGTCACATGAAGAGCAAAGTCTTAACTTCTATTTTTTTTTTTTAACTTTTATTCTTAATGTTTAACAGGACAATCTCCTTTCTGAAATTGGGCACATTCATATGGGCTTCCCTGGTGGCTCAGCTGATAAAGAATCTGCCTGCAGTACGGGAGACCTGGGCTCGATCCCTGGGTTGGGAAGATGCCCTGGAGAAGGGAAAGGCTACCCACTCCAGTATTCTGGCCTGGAGAATTCCGTGGGCTGTATAGTCCACGGGGTTGCAAAGAGTCAGACAGGACTGAGCAACTTGGCAACTACTATGAATTAAAGACCTGTCGAGAACTGTGCCTCAGGGTTGGGGATTAACACAGGAAAATAAAATGGACAAAATTAAGCCAGGTGGTCAGTTCTGTTTTATTTTGCTGGAATAACAAGATACAAAGCAAGAAGTAGCAGGGCCACAGAGGGAGGAAAGGGCTGGCGGACTCTTCTTGATCCTCTTTGAGGTTTGGCTCTGTTTTCCTGAACTCCTTCAGTAACTTTCGGCTCACTCCATAATAGGTAAAGTGAGACATCAAGATAAAGCCGGTGTCCTTCCACCAGGAGAAGAGTTGGACTCCCCCTTATTTCAGTGGTTTTCAAATCCTGATCCTAAGAAGTGTTCCAGTCCCCAACACCACCCCCCCCCCAACATTTTATTAAAAAAAATTTCAAGCCTATTGTTGTTCTTCAGTTCCTGAGTCATGTCCAACTCTTTGAGACCCCACGGACCGCAGCCTGCCAGGCCTCCCTGTCCATCACCAACTCCCGGAGTTTACTCAAACTCACGTCCAATGAGTCAGTGATGCCATCCAACCATCTCATCCTCTGTCGTCGTCCTCCTCCTGCCTTCAGTCTTTCCCAGCATCAGGGTCAAGCCTATAGAAAAGTTGAAAGAACATCCAGTAAACATTCATCTACTCACCACATGGAGTCTACAATTAATATTCTGCTGTATTTGCTTTATCTTGTTTCCTCTTCCCATCTTATTGTTAGTTTTCAAAGTACACAACAGATATGAGTACAGTTCAATATTTGCTTATGAATCACTTGCAGGAATTACTTTCAAGGTTGAATTCCCAAGGGCCACCATGGAGCTTCTGAAGTAGAAGGGTGGGGGCCAGGCCCAGGAGCCTGGGCATTTTTTGGCTGTACTGCTGAGTGGCATGTGGGATCTTAATTCCCTAACTAGGGATTGAACCTGCACTCCTTGCACTGGAAGAATGGAGTCCTAACCACTGGACCACCACAGAAGTTCCCCTGTGCTTTGAACCTACCCCTCCCCCCTTGATAGGGCTGTTCTTCCCAAGATCTAATTTGACTCCATAGAGAATGGCTTTCCTGGCTCTTACTACTAATAAAATATTTCTAGTATTGCTCTGGCTAATTATTTACATTTTACTGATCTTCGGGAAAACAAGATGTAAAAACAGAGGGCTTGAAAAAAGGAGGGGAGAGAGCTCTTCTTGATGTGAGAATGGCAGGGTCAGCTGCGAGACACGGCTGGCGCTGGTCCTGCTGAAGAGGAGGAATACGAAAGTGAGAAGGGAGCGTAGGTCAGCCCATTCCTTGTTGGGTTGTTTTCAGCGATCTGAGACAATATGGTGGGAATAAAAAGACACTGGCTTAGGGGAAACTGGACTTCGTCTCTGGAAGGGTCTGCTCACTTCACCACTTCACATCTGCCGTTGCGGAAAGATAATACTTTATGATGGGTGGTGGATTAAATGAGACCATGGATGGAAGAGTGTTGATAAAGCCTCCTGTGTAGCCCCAGATGGTAGGAGTGCTCTGGGGCTGAGTGTGGCAAAGTGCTGAGACTCCTATACCTGTGAGGTGTATGTCAGACATAACCCAGGGCAAATACCTGCTGGTAATACTGCAAGGAATGCTGATGAGTCACCGTGGGAATCTTGACGCAGCTCTGGGGTTTAATTACAACATACCCTCGGGCAAGTTACGGAATGTCTCCTATCTTAATTTCGTTCATTTCTTTTTTTTTAATTCATTTTATTTTTTGGCGGCACCGTGTGGCATGTGGGCACTTAGTTCCCTGACCACGGGTGGGACCCAGGCCCCCTGCAGTGGAAGTATGGAGCCTTAACTACTGGACTGCCAGGGAAGTCCCTTATTTTCCTTCATTTCTTCATATCTGAACTGGAGATAACTTGACTGATCTTAAAGATCCATTCCTTGTTAGCATTCTTTGCTGTTGAATTCTGGAAGAAAGGCTTCTGGGAATGGGATGACAGTGATGAATGGGAAGCGTGCTGACAGGTGGGAGTGAGCATGCGCTTTCTCATTTACTTAACACGAAACAGTCACTGTGTTCCAGGTCCTGGCCTCAAGACTGTAATAATACTCATTTTTAAATTTTCAAAATACCCTATAAAGGTATAAATAGGTACTATTAATACTCTTATCTCCATGATGTAGACTAGGAAACCAAGGCTCAGAGAAGTTTGTGATTTACTCTTAATCACAGCTGGAAGACCTTAATGGCATGCAGGCAGTCTGCCTTTTGGGATCTTTACCACCTAGCCAGCTCCCCTGAGGGCTTTAGAAGGCTGCAGGGGAATCCTGGGGGGGGGGGGGGGGGGCGGGTCCCTGGAGTAGGGGGCACTTGTGAGCTTCAGGGATGAGAGTTGGGGGGTGTGTGTGTGTGTAGAATTGAGGAGTTGTTTTGTTCTGGATTGGGTTATGGAAGTTATTTTTCTGTTTTAAACTGCTAGGCTTCCCTGGTGGCTCAGTGGTAAGGAATCCACCTGTAATGTAGAAGCCATGAGAAACACAGGTTTGATCCCTGGGTTGGAAAGATCCCCTGGAGGAGGGCATGGCAACCCACTCCAGTATTTTTGCCTGGAGAATCCCATGGATAGAGGCACTTGGAGGGCTACAGTCCATGGGGTCGCAAAGAGCTGGGCACGACTGAAGTGACTTAGCATGCACGCATGCATGCACGTATTTTAATACCCAGAGGATGGGTCGGTGGAGGGGAAGCAGGGGCAGTGCGGTGGTCCCCGGGTAAGGGGCAGGGCTGGGATCCAGTGCTCATGCAGGATTCCCTTTAGACGAGGAACACCCCCAGACACCTGGCTCCAGCAGGTGCATCCTATCTCAAAGCAACCATAGTTGACTCAAGTTTCAGCATTCTGGTAAAGGCTTCCGGTTTGACCTCATAACCCTTGAGGTTTTTGGTTCTCACAACTTCGGAGACACTGAAGCGGGTATGGATAGTCAAGTGGGATTATTTCTGCCAGCTCGCCATATTGCCTTAGAGACCTTTCTGGTCCGGAAGGGTGAGAAGCTGTATATTCATTAGTTTGAGCCACCTCATGGGTGACTCGTGGAAGAAATAGCTCTTGTCAGGAAAACCTCTGTTGCTCTAGATCACAGAGCCAGGCAGGGGGATGTTCCTTATTCCTGTACCTGCTGCTTGCTTGCAAAGTATCCCCATGCGTTTGTGGGAGAAGCCACACTTGGATGCTATAAATACAGAACTTCCTTCACCTGTGTTGGACTTCTGGCCCAATAAACCTGTTGTAAGTTATATATATTGTAAAGTCGAAAATGCATTTAATACCCCTCCTGGACAGCATAGCGTAGCCCCATCCACCTTAAACGTACTCGGGACACTTCTGTTGGCCTGCACATGGGCAGGATCTCCCAGCACAAAGCCTCTTTTATGATGAAGTGTTGCCTGTCTCACGTGACTTGGTGAGGGTGGTACTGAAAGTGAAGAGCAGAGCGTTAGTCTGGATACAGGTAGGTTGAAAGGGTATCAGCTGTTCTCCTTTGCGATGGGGGCCGCTGGCTGGGCACATCATAGGAAGAGCATTCTGCATGTCACTGGGCCAGGGAGAGGTCGAAATTCAGAATCGAGGCTCTGTTCCTCCTGGGTGCCAATGACTTCGGCACTGTTGTAGAGCCGTGAAATTGTAAGCTGAATCACTGTACATTGAGGGGCTCTCTGTAGAGAGGGTTTCTGTTTGTTTATTTAATATATTTTTTTAAACTGTGACTTTAAATTTTTTCCCCCCATTTTCCCCTTATTTGCTGGCTGCATCGTGTGGCATGTGGGATCTTAGTTCCCTGACCCAGGATCGAACCTGTGCCCCCTTGCATTGAAAGTGTAGAATTTTAACCACCGCACCACCTTGGAAGTCCCTCTGCTGTTTAACAATCAAGTATAAGCAAGCAAGAAAGAAAAAGAGAAAAACAAAAGTCATTTACTAGCTGCCCAAGGAGCCTGGGCCCTGGGGGGCTGCCCCCCGGCTGCCTGGCTCCTGTGAGATGAGTCCATAAGTTCCCCGGGTATCTGGTGGGACCTGTGGGTGGAGGCCAAGGACAACTGTTCTTTTCTCTGCCCTTGCCTGACCTCAGCCAGGAAGGGAGAGCAGCAGTCCCCTAGAGCATTCTCTCAAGCTTCTTAGGATGAAAAAGCTGCTTCGGGGCTGGGGAGAGGCAGGGGCGGGCAGGGAGCAGCCCTGGTCTGAGAGACAGCCAGATGCCTCAGCATCAGAACTCCAGGAATGAAAGCTGTCCCGGCCTTTCAGCTCCTGTGTGATCGTTGGTATCACCAGGGCGTTGTCATCTGCTGCCATCCGTGAATATAAAGCCTGTGGTGTTTTAGCTACAGTGCAAGTAAAATCCCTGGATGTGGACTCACTTTGGGAACTCATCTGCATTTAGGGATATGGATTCCAAATTTCAGATAACTAACTTCCGGATGAAATTTTTAAAGTCAGCCCGTGTTTTAAAGCAAGAGAGTTATTATTTGTGCAGAAGGACATCTGAAAACATGCAGAATGACCTGAGTCAAAACATGTAAATAAGCCATCGTATCTTCCTCTGCCCTGAGGTGAACTACACGCTTTGTTTATTTTCCTGTTCCCACTCTTACTTCTGAACCTCAGAGTACCTGCCTTAATTATTAAGATTAGAGAAGTAATTAAGAGTTGGCCAACTCTTCTGAACTTCCTGCTTTTCCCAGGCAATTTCTCTCTAGCAAATGTGTTTTGTACAGAATTCAAATTGCCCATTTCCCCAAGGATACCTTCCTTAGACCTGGCAGTAACTACCTAATCTAGAAAGCTCTGCCTGTATTTGACAGGCTATTTATATTTGAGCGTGAAATAATGTGTGTCTTTCACTGGAGAAAAGAATGCTTCAGAAAGGGATTGCAGCCCAGGACTAAATACGCAACACAAAGCCTCAGCTGTTTGTTTATCCGGACTTTGAAAAATGGCTTTAGCTTTCGCTCTGGACGTGTACTGTATTCCTAATTTATTGATTTCCTTATCTTGGTATCATACATGCTTTTATTCGTTCTTATTCCTCTACATTCGGCTTTTCTTACTTTCTGGCCGTGTTTGGTCTGTTACTTGGTGACGTGTTGTTGGGGGCAGAAGACTTTCCCAAGGGTTGGGAGTGCAAATCGATCTTTAAATCTTTGTAGTTTTACACTTAGTGAGGTATCAGGTGCTGTTTTCATGGAGAGGGAGTTTGGAACCTGGATTTTTTACCTGTTTCTAAGAGCACCTAACACAGAAGAGTAAGTGTTATGATTTTTCAAGATAAAGAATGAGCCTATAATGAATTTATTAAGTGTTTATATTAAAATGACATATGAATGTGAGAGTTGGACTATAAAGAATGCTGAGGGCCGAAGAATAGATGCTTTTGAACTGTGGTGTTGGAGAAGACTCTTGAGAGTCCCTTGGACTGCAAGGAGATCCAACCAGTCCATCCTAAAGGAAATAAGTCCTGAATATTCATTGGAAGAGCTGATGCTGAAGCTGAAACTCCAATACTTTGGCCACCTGATGTGAAGAACTGACTCATTTGAAAAGACCCTGATCCTGGGAATGATTGAAGGTGGGAGGAGAAGGGGATGACAGAGGATGAGATGGTTGGATGGCATCACCTACTCAATGGTCATGGGTTTGAGTAAGCTCCGGGAGTTGGTGATGGACAGGGTGCCTGGCGTGCTGCAGTCCATGGGGTCGGAAAGAGTCGGACATGACTGAGCGACTGAACTGAATAAGTGTCTATTAAGAATATGTAATAATTACTTAATAGTAGTTTATACAAAAGCATATGTGTTAGTTGCTCAGTCGTGTCTGACTCTTGCCACCCCAGGTTACTCTGTCCATGGGATTCTCCAGGCAAGAACACTGGAGTGGGTTGCCATTCCTTTTCCAGGGGATCTTCCTGACCCAGGGATCTAACCCTTTCTCCTGCATTGCAAGCCGATTCTTTACCATCTGAGCCAAGTAGTTTGTGCAAAATATGTGGGAAATGTAATGATTTAATTTGACATAATACCTGCCTTCAGGGAGCATACTGTAAGCATTTTTGAATCTTTCTACTGTGAAATACAACACATGCAAAAGTGCACAAACAAAAATATGCAGTTCGGGTGCAGCACAGTGAACCCCTGTGTCCACTGCCCCGCCCTGCTAGTGCTCCTCCCCTTGACCCCCTTGCTCCTAAGCGTTCAGATTCAAGTAGAAACTCCAGTTCTTAAATATGCCAGTGTTGTTAAGAGATATGTGTTCATAGGTGGAAATGTGACATGAAAAATAAAAATCTCAAGTAACCCAACCAGAGTCAACTGATGTTATTTTTTGATGATTGTAGTAGTTTTATAACCAATTTTCTTTTATGCATTAAGACGGTACCCTTTATGCATTTTACACTGCCTTTTTAATTTATAAAATAAACATTGCCTTTAAAAAACTGTTTAGTAAACTTTATTATAAATGATTATAAAGTATTCCATTATGTGGATGTTCCCTTATCACTTGTCTGTTACATATTCTTGGACTGTTTTCCCTCATGTTTCCCATGTTACAAGTTGCACTGGGAAGCGTTTTTATTCATCATGATCTTTCCTTTGATTTACTACTGTTTTCTCTTGATAAGTCAAAGAATGTATGCATTTTTAGGAGGAACTTAAATTCTAAGTCAAAAGTAAGTAGTGGCATACCCTGGATTAAGGTTTATAAGAGAAGAGAAGGTACCTGTTTTGTCAGCTGAGGATATGAGCTCTGCCTTGGTGCCTTCATATAGTAGATGCTCAATGAACGTTTATTGATTGAATGAATGAGCATAGAAAGGCAGTGATCATAAGGGGTTCAGTTAGTTGTATAAACAGCAAGTGCTACAGTGGTTCATAGTAATTAAGAAAGAAAGAAAGATAAGTCCCTCAGTCGTGGCCAACTCTTTGCGACCCCATGGACTGTAGCCTGCTAGGCTCCTCTGTCCATGGGATTCTCCAGGCAAGAGAACTGGAGTGGGGTGCCATTTCCTTCTCCAGGGGATCTTCCCAACCCAGGAATCGAACCGGTTCTCTTGCACTGCAGGCAGACTCTCTACCATCTGAGCCACCATAGTAATTAAGATAATAGCTAATGCTTGTTGTGTTAACAGTTTGACACCAGGCCTTCATCCTAGGTGATTTACATGAGGTCTTGGGTTTTGGAGAGGAAGGGAATCCACATCTAATGCTCACATTAGATTTAAGACTTTAAAATTAGGTGAGTTTAAAAATGGAAACAGCTCAAATGTCCATCTGCAGATGAATGGGTGAACAAAAACATACATTCCATCATTCAGCAAGAAAAAGGAGTCAAGTGCTGACATGTGTCGCAACATAGATGGACCTTAAAAACATGCAGTGAAAGAAGCCAGTCCCAAAAGGCCGAATATTAGTCTCTTTATGTGAGGTGCCTGGAATAGGTGCATCCATAGCTACAGAAAGATTAATGGTGGTTTAGGGCCGGGGGGGTGGGGGCGGAAGACGGGTATAGTTTTTCTTTTTTTTCAGGTGGTGACACTGTCCTAAAATTTGATAGTTATCTTGGTTGCTTCACTCTGAATATATTAAAATCCATTGACTTGTACAATTCAGCCCACAACGGTGGTTACTAGTTTGAGATGAGGAACCCCTGTGTGTGGAGGCACAGGCATGGGCCACAGAGCTGGCAGATCTTTCTAGAGTCAAAGGATGGACCACTGTGGGAGGTGTGCATGGAAGTGTGCGCTGGGCCAGTCATGGAGGGCTGTGTGTGGCAGTCAGCGGTGTGGACTTGGTCTTCCAGGCAGTGCGGGGTCCTTGGGATCAGCTGATGGTGATGCAGTAGAAGCATCTTCCAGAAACTTAATCCAGGCTGCTCTGCTGGTGTGCTGCAGAGGCAAGAGGCCAGCAAGAGGGAGGGGAGTGTGCAAGATGGTGCGGCAAACGCGGGGGAGGGGAGCGTGCAAGATGGTGCGGCAAACGCGGGGAAAGTATAGGGGGCTGGAGGCCCGAGAGGCAGAGTTCAGATCTGAAACGTCGGAGATGACTTCAGAGTTTGGAACCTTGACGGTTGTCAGCGCAATAATGTGAACTAGGGAAATTAGGTAAGTGCAAATGCAGGTTCCAGCGTCTGTAAGTTCTGCGGATGTTGCTGATACTCGAGTGTGTTGTTCCAGTCAAAGCACAGCCTGCATAGTTTTCTTCCAAACTGAATCTTTGCAACCAGTCTTTCCCTAGTGAAAAAGGAATCTCAGTATACTCTCATGAAGCATAGATTCTCCTAAGAGACCCCTAAGGGAGTTTTCAGGAACCTGACTCTAGGGGTTGGATGGAGACAAGTGTATTTGTTAATCATTTGCATTAGTTTATGTTATACAGTTTAGCAGAGTTTACAGCTGGTTCCTTGGCAAGGGATGGTTAAGATTCCTACTGACTACTTGTGATTTTGAGTTATAACCTTCACAGCATGAGGGTAGACTCCCTGGTTTTGGAGAATTTTGCTTATAGATATTGAAGTTTGAGCTGTTGGATATCATACATTCTTTAGCTTTTAATCCTTTAAAACATTTGGGTCTAACTTTATTGAACACCATAGAGTATTCATCATCCAGACCGTCAGGATAAGACTCTTGTCAGAGACCCTTGAGTGGACGGCTCTCCAGGTAACTTAAAACTCTCTGCGGTGCAGAATGGTCTGTAAAATAAACCACCTGCTGGGTCAGGAGGGAGAAAATAAACTGAGATGTTAATATCTGTTTGTATCTGCAAAAAGAGCTTTGAAAGGATTGACAGGAAGCCTAGCAATACAGTGGCTGCCTGTGGTGCTTTGTCTGTGTGGTGGGGGGGGTGGGGGGGAGTGGGAAAGGGTTGGTGGAGAACAGGGAACCTGGCCAGATGAGGTCAGGGTGAGAGACGGATGCTTTTATATTGTATCAGCTTAAGGTATTTTTTTTTAATGACATGAATGTATTATAATCCTACCTTGGTACCCACGGGAGATCAGATACCAAAATCCGTGGACGCTCAAGCCCCTTATATAAAATGACATGATATTTGCATTTAACTTAACCACATCCTGCTATGTACTCTAAATCATCTCTAGCTTACTTATAATAGCCAGTACAATGTAAGTGCTATGTAAATAGTTGTAAATACAATGTAAATGCTATGTAAACAGTAAAACTTTTTTGGGAATATTTTTAATCCATGGTTAGCTGACTCTGTGGATAAGGAACTGGTGGATACAGAGGGCCTATTGTACTTATTTAGGAAACAATTTCACTTTCTAAGAAAGTTAGGGAACAATTCTTGTCCTTGGTTTTCAGCCTCCCCTCCTTGTTCTGCCATATTATATAGGACATATGGTCACATGCCTGATATATTTTAAGTATAATCAGATTTTCTGCAAACTGGCTGACTTTATTTTTTTATTAAAAATGAATTTTTAAATCCAAGGGAATTACTCTATGTTTGGGGGGGAAGTATATTACTAATTATACTAGTTTTCTACTGCTGAGTAACCTCAAAATTTAATCAGTTATTTTAAATTAAAAATTTTAAAGAATTACTATGTCATAGTCATGAAAGCTAGCCTTTGTTTTAACTGTGTAAATTTCTCAGCTTCTTGCCAAAAGAATTTTATTCTGTACTGTCTCTGTGCATTTCAGTCCAAGCTGTTGATTGTTCTTGCTAATATACTTCTTTTAAAAATGTTGTGGATGTCCTATGACTCTTATTGGGGGTTCACTTTATTAGACAGAAGTCATATCCTTTGATCTCTTCAAGATAAGCAGTTCTCTTCATTGGGCTTTTCCTGAGAGCACCAAGGGGCCACAGCCTGCCTTCATAGGAGCCTTTTTGTTGGTCTGCGTGATTCCGAGGAGGAGTTCTCAGTTCTTCATGCAGATTCTATCAGTGGCACCTTCAACACTCTGCCTGGACAGTTCCTTAGATCAGGCTGGCAGCAGTGCTGCTGACCTTTCTTTCACTAAATAATAAGGATTCTTTTCATTACAACTTCTAATAGCATTTCCCTCATGGAACACCATAAGTCCTAGTCCCCTGAAAGACAGTCAGCGTTGTATGAAGCTTTATCAGAATGCTGCAGGCTTGTCCTTTGAGTCCTTCCAACTTCTCCCCGCTGCCAGATTCCAAAACCACTCACACAGTTTGGGTTTCTCTCACAGCAGCACACCAGTTCCAGTTACCAAAATCTATACAAGTTATATATTGCTGCAGTACAAGTGAGTCCAAACTCAGTGGCTTCAAACAGCGAACATCATTCTTCCGTTTCTGCAGGTCAGGAGGTCCCGGAGTGGCTCCAGTGGGTGGTGACGGCTCAGGGTGTCTCTTGAGGTTGTCATCTGTACATTGGCCTTGGCTGGAGTCATCTGAAGGCTTGAATGGGGTTGGAGGACCTGCTCCCCAGCTGTCTCACGTATGCACCTGGTAAATTAGCGCTTGTTACCAGGGAGCCAGCTTCTTGCTGTGTGGAACACCTTCACGGCATGGCAGCCGTCCTTCCTTAGCACGTGGTTCAGAAGAGAGGCACCAGCCGCCACGTGTTTTATGGTCTCATCTCCCCCGGTCACTTCCACGATGTCCTTGCTGTTTATTGTGGAGGGTGACCACACAAGGGTGTGCATTCAGGAGGTAGATTCACCTCCCCATCAGGATTGCCCCATGATGGGGGTCACCAGGGAGGCTGGCCAACACAGGTTCTTTGGAATTCAGCGAGATACCTCAGTTGATTATGGCTTGCCAATGAGAATGGTTTGCTTTAAAGACAGGCCATCTAATTTCTATTAATTAGATTGGCTTTTTTTTTTTTAATTACCATTTGGCCCTTGTTTGCAAAACTCTGCCTAGAATGGGCCTCACCTGGCTGAAGTTTGCTGTTCCTTATATGCCCTCGCTATATTAATAGAGGCCACAAGAAAGAACCTTGAGGACTTCACTATTGCATTTTTGCATAAATGCAGCTGTGTGTGTTTATTACTCAATATCCATCTTATAACTTCTTAAATGTTTTCCTCCAGAAATCAATGTGAGAAGAAACTTGGTTTCTGTTGGTTCCTTGGCCAGGGAGAAGCTGAAATTGAAATTTGTTGAAGTATAGCAGTTAGGTTGATCCTGGCTTATTACTACTCTTATTACTTGATATTTTGCTATGAGATGTTCCAATGTATTTGTGAAAAGCCAGATCTTCTTGAATTCAACAAATGTTTATTGCACTCCTTGTTTGCTGGGCTTTGCTCCAGGTGCTGTGGATACAGAAGTGAAACATAGGCAGCCTCACTTTAGTTCAGCTCCCATCTAGTAGTAAGAAAATACATTAAGAAAATACATACACTTTGCTCCAGTCTGCAGGATTTGGCCTCAGAGAAAGCCTCGTTCATATACATTGCCTCCTCCTCCATTCAGGTTTCATCTCATAATTCTAGTTGGTTCATAGGAAAAACCTGAAGAAAATGTGACTAGTATGAGTTGTTGATTTAGGAGAGAAAGCTTTTATAAGTGGCTGATGGGCACTGAATAAGATGGTATGATGTGTAAGATCATGAAATTGAAACCTTAGAAGGCCCCAGGTTCAGATGGTTTGAAATGCATCTCAGAAAGGTGAATTGGAGACATTGCATCCACTGAGAACAGGAGCTCCAAGTAAGAGCCGCCAGCCTTTTGGACAGAACTGTAGAACCCGCGGGTGTTCTTCAGGTCTTGGGTGGAACGCTGGCTATGCCCGCAGCATCACCTTTTATTCCTTCTCTTCCTTTGAGGCTGTGTTTGTACTTAGTGGTCATTGCCCAGAGCTCCCAAGACTGACTCACAAGTGAAACTGTATGTGAACAGTTGAGGGGCCTTATAAGGAGGTATTCCTCTAAGTGTAAATTATTCTGGGAGTGGGGGGCCTGAAAGTCCTTGTCACTGGATCATGAGGGGAGTGCAATGTGACAAGCTCCTAAGCTCCTGTGAACTTTATGGGTTCCTTCTCTGTTCTTTGGTGAATGGCTCTTTCTCATCTTAGTGGTATTATCCAGAGAATATCTGATGGGTTTATCTTATTGCCCTTGCAACTTCCTTTCCTTTTTTAAAAAAATATTTATTTTTGGCTGTGCTGGGTCTTCATTGCTGCACGGGCTCTTCTCCAGTTGCAGAGATCGGGGGCTACTCTCTAGTTGGCGTGTGTGTGTTCCTTCTCTTGCTGCAGACCATGGGCTCTAGGGCGCGTGGGCTTCAGTCCTTCCGGCTGCTGGCTCTGGAGCACGAGCTCAGCAGCTGTGGTGCACGGGCTTCGTTGCTCTGTGGCGGGACCTTCCTGGGTTAGAGATGGAACCCATGTCTCCTGCGCTTGCAGGCAGACTCTTCACCACTGAGTCACCAGGGAAGCCCTGCTGTTGCAATCTCTGACTTTGTTGCTTGTTCTTTTTGTAGAATTTTTTTGTTTGTTTGTATAGAGGTGTATTGTTTAAAAAGCTTAGAAACAGCGACCTAAAACTCCATTGACTCGTGGACTTAAAGTCTGTATGAGAGCCTGAGTGGAGATGGTGTGGCCCAGCATCCAAGCAGGTAAACCTCTCTGTTCAGTGACTGTCTTGCTGATGCTTGTGTGTTGCTGCTGGCTGGGAGTCCGGTTCCTCCTGAAGCCCCTCATTCCAGACTTGGGATAGTAACATAGGAAAGTCTTCCTTCTTCTGAGGGGTGGTCATGGCCTGAATCACGTCAGCCCACGAATTCTTATCTTGAAGCCTTAATCCTCAGTTCTTGAGAACGTGACTTGGTGGAGATAGGGATGATTAAGCTAAAATGAGGCCTTTAGGGTGGGCTCTTGTCCAGACTGAGTGGTGTCCTGATAAGAAGGGGTCAGGAGACAGGAGGGAGGGCACTGTGAGGACACAGCGACCACGTGGCCATCTGCCAGCCCAGGAGGGAGACCTCCAGAGAAAGCGGCCGTGTGGACACCTTCATCGTGGACTTCTGACCTCCAGAACCATGAGGAATAAATTCCTGTCGTTTAAGGCACCCCGTGTGTGGTGTTTTGCTATGGCAGCCATGGTAGACTAGTACAGGAGGGATCAGCCTTCTTGTCAGTTCTACACACTCACCCTTATTCCATCACAGGAGCTGAGAGAGAGCCAGGCTGAGCCCATGTCCACATGACGACCTTCCCAGGTCCTTCCTGCCCACCTGTGGAACCCTTCCCACCAGAACCAGGCCCTCCACTGACTGGCTGCCAGTTTGCATCTCTCTTCATGTGTGGTGACCAGAATTTGGCACTGTGGAAGGTTCCAGAACCTTCCAGTGCAACAGAGTGGACAGTCCTCAGGGTTTGGAGTCCCTGAGATGTCGCGTTCACGTGCACTTCTCTATCCTTGGGCAAATTGTTGAACCTTCTGGGACCCCATAAAAGGATCCCTGGGTCCTCATTTATCAAAGGAGAAGTGAGATTGTATGTGTCGCTTGCCCAATGGGGACTGGTGTGTGGCTAGCACCCAGGGTAGGATGATCAACTGCTGTATCTCCGCCGTTCATCGATGCTTCCTCCATACCAGGCACCGCTGCTCAGGGCTTGACAGGGATTTACATTTAATATGCAGTTAATCTTCATGTGAGACAGGAGTGTACGTATTAGCTTTATCCCCATTTTACAGATGAGCCATTGGCTTCTCGGAGACGGTTATGTAACTCGTCCATGCTCCTGCAGCCAGGAGGAGGAGGGGCCAGGGCTTCCATCCTAGCGGAGGCCTCCAGAAGCTGCCTTCTTAGCTGTTGGGCTTTGTTCCGCTAACACACAATGGCACGAGATTTTATCTTCCTGTGAATAGGCCTGTAGGATTGTTGTGAATGTTGCCCAAGACCGCAGAAGCTCCCATAGGACCACTTAGCACTGTGGGCTCTTAGAAAAGCCAGGCCCCCTCTGCCCCGGGAGGGGGCATGGGACTGCTTCCCCGCAAATGCCTCCACACTGTTGCTCTTTGGCTCAGGTAGGGAAGGTCAGATCCACTTGTTCAGTGTCATCTCTGGAGCTCGTCATTCTGTCATTCCACAGACTAAGTGATCTTCGTAGCTTTGTGTCAGCTCCAAGCGTGGCAAACAAGCCTTCTAGGAACCAAGTTGAAGGTACGGGTGAGAGGTGAGATGAGAGGGGCTGGGGTCAGGGCAGGTGCCATGACTCGCCAGCAGCATCTTCCTCCCTGGCTTGAGATACTTCAACCAGCTGGAGGGTGTTGGCCACATGGGGTTAAAATTGTGGACACACCAGCTGGAGGTTTTGCACACGAGATAAATGATAGGATCGTGGGACCCAGATGATTCAGATCTGCTGGGAATTTAGAGGTTGGGATGAGGGGGAGGGTTTATGCGTAGAATGCAAAAGAGATTGTCGAGCATCTGTTATTTGGAATTGGGAAGTAGAAGCGGGTCTGGTGGGGCACCATGTGCCGAAAGTGAAAGTGTTGGTCGCTTAGTCGTGTCCAGTTCTTTGGCACCCCATGGGCTGTAGCTCACCCGATTGCTCTGTCCATGGGACTCTCAGGGCCAGAATACTGGAGTGGGTAGCCATTCCCTTCTCCAGGGGATCTTCCTGACCCAGGGTTCCAACCCAGGTCTCCTGCACTGCAGGCAGATTCTTTACCATTTGAACGACCAAGGAAGCCCTGACTACATGCCAAGGCCCAGGTCTTATGAGGGGCATAGCAGAGATCACAGTGCTGAGCTGGACAGGTAGAGAGCAGTAGGCAAGACGATTCTGAGGGGACTGATTCAGGGGAAAGGCATGAGGTTCAGAGGTCGTTGAGGAATGCTGCTAGACTGCTTTGAGTAAGTGAAAGTGAGCAGGAATTGCTCTTTCTGGACTGACTCCATCAGCCACTTGGCACAGTGCTATCAAGTGTTATGGAGAGAAGGAGATAAGTGAGAGAAAATTCTTGATCCAGAAGAGCTTGCAGTTTGTTTAGCAGCACAAAAGCAATAGCATTTTAGGTAGGTGCAGTGCAAAACGTCAACCTTTTGATTTATGTGGGATTTAAGAAGTCACGGATTTTGGTACCTCCCCTGGTGGCTCACGGAGAAGGCGATGGCACCCCACTCCAATACTCTTGCCTGGAAAATCCCATGGACAGAGGAGCCTGGTAGGCTGCAGTCCATGGGGTCGCTAAGAGTCGGACACAACTGAGCGACTTCCCTTTCACTTTTCGCTTTCATGCATTGGAGGAAATGGCAACCCACTCCAGTGTTCTTGCCTGGAGAATCCCAGGGACGGGGGAGCCTGATGGGCTGCCGTCTATGGGGTCTTACAGAGTCCGACATGACTGAAGCGACTTAGCAGCTGGTGGCTCAGTCGTAAAGAATCCGCCTACAATACAGAAGATGTGGGTTTGATCCCTGGATCAGGAAGATCCCCTGGAGAAGGGAATGACAACCTACTCCAGTAATGTTGCCTGGAGAATTCCAAGACAGAGGAGCCTGGCGAGCTACAGTCCATGGGGTCACAAAGAGTCAGACATGACTGAGCAGCTAACACTTTCTTTTTCACTTCCCTAGTACCAGAGAGAAAAGATCCCATGCGTTCCCTGCTTTCAGTGGAGAACAGATTCTGTTTTAAGATACAGTCAGGGATTCCTGTTGTGAGTGTTGCTTAGATCGGAGGACATTTCCGTGAAGCAGAGATGGCTGTAGGTAGGTTCCTTCACAGGCTGTGAGCTCTCGGCAACGTGGGTTTTGCTGCAGATAGTGATTGTTATTAAATTCCACGCTGTCTAGCCTGGTGCTTTTTCACATAGGAATTTTTCAAGAAGTATTCATTCCACAGTGATCTTGAGTAATAGCAAGCTGTTTGGTGAGAAATGCATAAGGCATGGTGATGGGTACTTGTCGTGACTCAGCCTTCCAATCTTTCATAGCTGGTGAGTACTAACATTTCATAATTGTCCTTGTCCCTTAGACTAACTGGTATTGCAGCAGGTTTTTCTTGAAAAGCAGGAGTAACAAAATAGTTATCTCCAGGCTGGGTGAAAAAAAATAAAAAACTACCACCCCACCCCAAATGAAGCTGGATACCGCCAAGTCTTTTCCGTGGTAGGTATTTCACTGGAAGAAGCTTTGTCATATAAAGGCATGTGACACAGCTGGGGGCCCGCCCTCCTCTGGCCTGTCCTTTCGTATCATCTGCTGATACAACACAGAGGTCAAACATCCTATGATTTTCGCTGGGGGAGAATACTCAGATCCACTGTCCAAACATAACCAGCGCTGACGCATTAAGCAAATGGTCTGTGTTGTGTAGACGAGTGGAATAGCAGGTCTGACGTCGGTTCCGATTGGAGGAATCCTACTGGGTGTTGCACGTGGGAGCCAGTCTTCACCGCTTGCTGCCGCCTGTATGATGTTGGCGGGGGGTGTGCAGCCCCAGCCCGGGCGCTTCCGGAACAGTGGAGGCAGGCCTGTGGCACGGCTTCCTGAAGCCCAGCGCCCCCCTCCCCTCGTCCCTTGGCGTTGTCACTGGGGCGGCCGGTGCCTGTCTCCATGTTGTGCAAAGTAAAGGCCCAGGTCTCTGGTGCAGCTTGCGAAAAGTCCTTCTCAGCTGCAGGGCAGCCTCACCTAGCCGCCCCGGCCCTCCTGGCCTGCCGCTCCTGTGTTACCTGGTGCTCTGGCTGCAGTGCACCCCGTCGCCCCTTGCTTCTCAGCTGATCACACTTCAGGGCCCAGCTGTCCCTGCTCCGTGGACGCCACCCCGGCAGAGCTGGCTTTCCTCTCTGCCAGTGGGTCACATGGCCCAGGGGTGAACTGGATGGGGCGGTGGGATCCCGGGGGGCTTGGAGACCTGGCAGCTGGGGGTGTGGGGGTGAAGGCGGACCCCGTGCCTTTGGAGCTGTCTTAGTGACACATGAGAAGCGTGTAGGCTTGTAGTGCAGACTGTTGCCGCCACTTCTGTCACAAACACCTAGAAAGAAAATCTGAAAGAAAAATTCAAAGAGAATTTCCATGTTCACGGCCTGAAGTGAAAGGCTCTCAGTCGCGTCTGACTCTTTGCAACCCTGTGGGCTATACAGTCCATGGAATGCTCCAGGCCAGAATAGTGGAGTGCAAAGCCTTTGCCTTCTCTAGGGGATCTTCCCAACCCAGGGATCGAACCCAGGTCTCCCGCATTGCGGGCAGATTCTTTACCAGCTGAGCCACAGGGAAGCCTATTCATGGCCTATGAGTTTAAAAACAAAGGCTTGGTGGTGGTTTTAAATTTAGGCAGCGTTGAGGCTCTCCCAACTGCTGGGCTGACCGCTTAGAAGGCTCTAGATATGTCCTGAAAATTTCAGATTGTCCACTGATTGTAAATATGTATAGACTCAGACATCTTTCTAGATGTGGTACAGGTTAAGCTGTAGTTCAGGAGGTTTTTACGCCTCTTTTTTTTTTTTAAATAGTTTTATGTATATATTTACTTTGGGCTGTGCTGGGTCTTCATTGCTGTGCGGGCTTTTCTCCAGTTGCGGTGAGCAGGGTTTACTCGAGTGGTGTGCGGCCTTCTTATTGTGGTGATTCCTCTGGTTGCACACGGCTTCAGTAGTTGAGGCTCGTGGGCTCAACAGTTGTGGGTCACGGACTCAGTTGCTCCACGGCAAGTAGGATCATCCCAGACCAGGGATCGAACCCATGTCCCCTGCATTGCAAAGTGGACTCAACCACTGGACCACTGGGGAAGCCCTTATTCCTCATTCTTTTCCTTCCTCCCAACGTGATGCCGTTGATCTGAGTTCTTAGTCCCTGAGGGGCTGGTTGTCCACTGTTTATTAAGCTGCGCTTGGCTCCCAGGGCTTTGGAGCTGGGTGAGGAGGGCTACAGTTATCCAGGGGAGCCTTACTGAGGGCCTGGCTGCTTGGTGCTTACTGGGAAAGGGAGCAAAGACTGTACAGTGGCTGGTGCTGCAGGAGTGTGCCCTTAGGAGAGAAAACGTGCCCCTGCCCCCTCTCCTCCGTTCCCCTCCCCACTCACTCACCCCTCCCCTCACACCTGCTCACTCGCACACTCCCTGATTTATTTGCTCACTGGTTGCTTCACTCATTCTTGTGCACGTCTGTGTTGTCCCAGAGCCCAGGGCAGCCTGGGGCCTGTGCTGTCTAGGAAAGGGGGCGGCTCTGTCCCTTCAGATGAGGCTGTGCTGTGAGCTGGCCTTGCAGGGTGGGCAGGCATTTGAAAGATGAGAAAATGGAGGTGGGGTGGGGATGAGGGGGTTAATCCCAGGCGGTGGGGGTAGCGTGGACACAGGGGTGAGGCTGGAAAGTACCAGGGTCCCTTCAGAGGATGTGGCATAATTGGATTTGCCCAGGGTGGGGGGCAGTGGGGTGAGGTAAGGTCTGGACAGGTGGGTGGGGCTAATTGCAGATCCCCCCTCACCCCCCTAGTCTGGCCTGAAGGGCAGAGGGACAGCCTTGGGAGGGCATCTGGCTGGAGGTGCCCACCCCCCAGCATCACACTGAACCCTCACCCACGTGGTTCCTGGATGCTGAGACAGTGGGGCTGCAAATCCTCAGTGGACTTTGAATGTCTCTGGGGGTTCCCTGTAATCATTTCCATATTTTCTTCTATTTCTCACTGGGGGCATTTTCTAGTGTTCTTATTTGAGCATAAAATAAGGCATGGCCTGGGACTTCCCTGGCAGTCCCAGTGGTTAAGACTCTGTGGTCAGATGGTAAATAATCTGCCTGTGATGCAAGAGACACGGGTTTGATCCCTGGGTCAGGAAGACTCCCTGGAAGAGGGCATGACAACCCACTTCAGTATTTTTGCCTGGAGAATCCCATGGACAGAGGAGCCTGGCAGACTGTGGGGTTGCAAAGAGTTGGGCATGACTGAGCAACTAACACACACACACACTCCAATGCAAGGGGCATGGGTTCAATCACTGGTAGGGAACTAAAATCCTACATGCCAGGTGAAAAACTAAGAGTTTTTGCAGGCAGAGTCCTTACCATCTGAACCACCAGGGAAGGAAGCCATGCCACGTGAAGTCTGACTGAAAAAACAAAGAAGCAAAGAAAACCACCCAAAACAAAAATAAAAAAACAAGGCATGCCAACACACTTTAAATTCTGTTAGAAAGCTTTGTCTCATTGGATCTAGACTTTTAGGCCTTAGGTTTTGGGAATGCCAAGTATTTACTACATTTGGGGGCTGCTTTTACTGGAATGAGCTGGTCTCTTCCCAGTGGAACTCCTTGGTAGAACCTATTGTTAGTGTCTGAGTCTTGTTATTTATGTTGTTTTCATCTCTGAAAGTGAGAAGTAAAAGTGTTAGTTGCTCAGTCATGTCTGACTCTTTGCAACCCCATGGACTTTGCAACCTCAGGACTGTAACCTGCCAGGCTCCTCTGTCCATGGAATTCTCCAGGCAAGAATACTGGAGTGGGTAGCCATTCTTTTTCCCTTCTCCAGGGGATCTTCCCAACCTAGGGGTTGAACCCCGGTCTCCTGCATTGCAGGCAGATTTATTTACCATCTGAGCCACCATCTCCAGGGGGTACTTTATCACCAATAGCTGTGTGAGGATTATGTTTGAATGCTGAATTGCCTTACAGTGAGGTTTGATGATAAAAGTCATTCTGTGGTTGTCTTTATCTGAAACTCCCTGCCCTGGCTTTTGTATAAAGCTACATTTCGCGTTGTGGTGAGTTTTGTTTAAAACAAGGAGCCTCGGTGCATTCAGAAGCCAGCTCTCTGCTTCTCCATGCTGTCATGAGTTACTCCTCTCACGGTGGAACTGTATGATCATCTGTCCTGATGTCCATCAATCACAGAATGTGTTTGTGTCCAGACATGAACTCTTCTCAGCCTTGCAAAATTGGTATCAGTGCAGCAAATTGGCATGTGGAAGAACAGCAGGTGGCAGTTAGAAGCTTGGGGTTCTTCTCCTCTACTGATTTAACATCAGCCATTTAAGGTTCTAATCTTCAGAGCACTAAGGTCAGTGCTTCATAAAATTGCAGATCAAACCATGACATCTCAAGTGGCAAACCATTTAGAAATCTTCCTCAAATTACCAAAAAAAAAAAAAAAAAAGGAAATAAAAAATAAGGTGAATGCATGATGGCTTGTTTTGTTCCCAAGACATAGGACATAACCCTCCAGCTCTGTGGCTTTTTATTCTGATGGGAGGGAAATGAGACTGTTGTAACTTACTGTCAGGGATGCTGCATTAGCGGTGCCAGCTCTGTGCTAAGTGATGTTTAGAACACAGAGCTGCTGAATCCTTGGCCAGAATTCATCTGGAGTCTGCAAGCAGGCTGTGAACGCATGGGCCATTCCAAGTGGGAGAAGCCTTCTGTTCCCACGAGGAGTAAAGGGAGAACACGCAACTGACCTGTGTGGTTGAACGGATACAGCTCCAGGCCAAGTGCCCTGCTCTTTTATTCGCAAAGGATGTCGGAGACAAAAGTCAGAGCCCCAAGTGGCATCCTCAGCACAAAGGCAGGAATTCTCTGGTCTTTATCTGGTTGGGGTCAGTCAGGGAGTGTGTGACATGCTATCTAAAGTTAGGTTTAGTTGAGCCCAAGGACCTTCTCTTCTGAGTAGCACGTATGGGAGTCAGGTGTGCAGATGGTAATCAGAAGAGAGGAGTGGTCTCAGATACAGACCTGGGACAGTGCGCCAGACAAGGGTGACAGGTGTTTGGAGGTGTTCATGTTGTCGAGTCCAAGCTTGTGCTACTTCCTGCATGACAGGCCAGCATATCAAGAGGCGAGTTGCTGGGGCCAGGAACAGTGACTGTATTCAGGAAGCCAGCAGACTGAGAAGATGATGAACTAGGGTTCCAAAGAACCCACCTTATCTGAGATAGAATTCAGACTTCTTTTATGTGTAAAGGGAAGGCGGTGTCCTTGGCTGTGACAAACTTCTTACTGTCGGAATCCTTTGTTCTTGCATCTGTCCACCTAGGTCGAGTCATGACGTTCCTGTGATTCTCCAGGATTCATGTTATTCTTTGTTCTGCAGCTTCTTATCTCTATGTGAATGGAAAAGTGTTATATCCTTAAACGTTGGCCTGGGCGGTTGAAGTAGACCCAAAGAGGTGTGGCGTGGTCCTTGAGAGTGTTGAGATTGAGGGGTAGTTTGAGTGGCTACATTAGTGTCCATGCGCAATGCAGAAAAGCCCTTCAAGGACACCCAGCCTCAGGTCAGAGAGGTGATGTCCCACTTTTGGTTGTTTGGTATGCTACCTGCTGTAGAAAATGATGGGACAGCTTACAATAAAAGTGCAGGCCCAGTAAAATGAGAATGATTAACAGAACCAGGAAGGAAGGGCTAGGAAATGGATTTCAGGTAGTTCTCAGTTTCCTGGCAGCCAGAACAAGGAGAGCAATTGCTGGGGTGAGGCCTGCTCAGTTGAAGGAAGGCAGGCCCCACGTCCTCCTGGCAGCTGTGTGTTCACCGGAATAGATGCTGGAGTGTTTTGCCAGCCTGATGCTGGGGTAGGGGGGCAGGGTCTGGTTGGGGAAGCGGGGCCTGGCTAGGGGCGGAGTCGGGTGGGGGCGGAGTCTGGGTGGGAGTGGGTCTGGCTGGGAGTGGGTCTGGCTGGGGTCAGAGTCCCGAGGGGGCCGGAGTCTGGATGGGAAGAGGTCTGGCTGGGGGCGGGGTCTGGGGGCAGAGTCTGGCTGGGGGCGGGGTCTGGCTGGGGGGCGAGGTCTGGCTGGGGGTGACGTCTAGCAGGGGTTGCGTGGCGAAGGGCACATGCTTGCCTGGCAGTCATCCTGGTTGATTCGGAAATTTCTCTTGAAAGTTGAGGATTATGATGTTAGACAGTGGCTTCGGAAAGCCAGTTCTTCTGGAGGCCAGAGCAGTGACGAGTGTGGTGGGCATTTCCTGCACCTGCTCGTGAGGGTAGTTGGTGGGAAGGGCCTTCCTGTCCCGGGTGACACTTAGGCTACAGTGGACAGACCTGTAAGGACAGGTCCTGTACCCCCTCTGCACCAGCACGTTACCCTAAACCCGGGTTTTGTGGGTGGGTGTGATCCACTCTTTGGGCACCCCTCCCACACTTGGAGACACTGCCCAGGCTAAGACTTGGCTAAAATATTCCTATTTCTCCACTGGGGGAGATTTTGACTCTTGTGTAAGCCATATTCTCTGGTGGGAGTAAACCCTGTGGATGGTGGCAAATATCTAAAAAACCTTATTTTTTGGCTTACTTTCTTTCCTCCCAGAACCATCAAGCCCCCTTTATTTTACTTATTTATTATTGAAGTATAGTTGAATTGTAATGTTATGTTAATTACTGCTGTACAGCAAAATGACTCAGTTATACACACATAAACAGTTTTAAATATTCTTTTTCATTATGGTTTATCACAGGTTTTTGAATATACTTTCCAATGCTACACAGTAAGACTTTGTTTATTCATTCTATACATAACAGTTTGCATGTATTAATCCCAAACTCTCAATCCAAAGGTAATTTGGCTTTTCGGAAAAAACCTAAGAAAAGACCTTCTTACCCACCTCTCTGTTACAGGAGTTAATGGAAATGGATGTTAGCGTATGACATTTCTTTTAGGGTGTTTAAAAAAAATTGATTTTAAGTCTAAGAGGTTTCTCTGTAGCTTCAAAAATGCAAGCAGGGAACGCCTGTCTCATTCTTTTAGATGCAATGACAGTTTTCATCGTTATAGAGCCAAGTAGGAAAAGAAACCGATTAAAGAGAAAGATAAGTGGAACCAAACACTTCAGTTGTAAAAGAAGCATGGTTTCTGGGGATGTTGAGTGTGGCCCAGCTGTGTTTCTCCCGGGCTGTGTCCTCCTTAGGGCCCATGAATGGCTGAACTCAGAACAAGGCTTTTGCAATCTGCGCCTTCTGAATACGGGTTTTGTCCTGTTGGCTTAATTTGCATTTGGTGTCTGGGGTGCCTGCTCCTGGGAAGAGCTGATGCTTTGTTTTGGGTAATGAGGGCTGAGGTTTCAAATCAGTGCTTCTAGGTTTACTCAAGTGTCATTTAAGTAACAGGCCACCGTGTTTCCATCGCACTGAGGACCTGCGGGCCTCCGTGTGCAAATCAGGTATTTGTGTATCTGCACGTCAGCAGCCCACAGAATG